>NW_026061723.1:1327968-1659960 GCF_023897955.1 Schistocerca gregaria | reverse complement strand
AACACGCGTGTTTAGAAGCTTCTAAGTTGAAGTAATAGACAGTACGATGTAGTACAATTCAAGTTTTAGTTATTGATTATTCACTTTTTAGCCGGATTTGGTGGCATGGACATGAGGTGGACCCTTAAGATTTTGCATGAAAGGAGGACTAGCAGCCCGCGGTTGCACGGGAGAATGTGAAAAGTGTTCATATGTAGTAAAAACCTGAGAAATCCGTCCGTTTTCGTCATTTGTATCTAATCGACTTAAAGCCAGATCGTCACATTGGCCGCATTTCTCTCTGAGACGGTTACATTTATCGTCTGCAAAAGTATGTCACGTGCTGCGGTATGCGGAGACACTAAAAGCACCATAGAATTCAGAAGAAGCTTCTAAGTTGAAGTAATAGCCAGTAAGAAGTAGTACAATTCAAATTTTAGTTGTCGATTATTCACTTTTTAGCCGGCTTTGGTGGCTTGGACATGACCTAGGACCTTAAGATTTTGCATAAAAGGAGGACTAGCAGCCGCGTTGCAAGGGGGAATGTGAAAAGTGTTCATTTGTAGTAAAAACCTGAGAAATCCGTCCGTTTTCGTCATTTGTTATCGAATCGACTTAAAGCCAGATCGTCACTTTGGCCGCTTTCCTCTCTGAGACGGTTACATTTATCGTCTGCAAAGCTATGTCTCGTGCTGCGGTATGCGGAGACACTAAAAGCTCCATAGTAGAACACAGAAGAAGCTTCTAAGTTGAAGTAATAGACAGTAAGATGTAGTACAATTCGAGTTTTAGTTATTGATTATTCACTTTTTAGCCGGATTTGGAGGCTTGGACATGAGTGGAACCTTAAGATTTTGCATGAAAGGAGGACTAGCAGCCGCGTTGCACGGGAGAATGTGAAAAGTGTTCATATGTAGTAAAATCCTGGAGAAATCCGTCCGTTTTCGTCATTTGTTATCGAATCGACTTAAAACCAGATCGCCACATTGGCCGCTTTTCTCTCTTAGACGGTTACATTTATCGTCTGCAAAGCTATGTCGCGTGCTGCGGTATGCGGAGACACTAAAAGCACCATAGTAGAACACAGAAGAAGCTTCTAAGTTGAAGTAATAGCCAGTAAGAAGTAGTACAATTCAAGTTTTAATTATCGATTATTCACTTTTTAGCCGGCTTTGGTGGCTTGATATGAGCTAGGACATTAAGATTTTGCACGAAAGGAGGACTAGCAGCCGCGTTGCACGGGAAAATGTGAAAAGTGTTCATATGTAGTAAAAACCTGAGAAATCCGCCCGTTTTCGTCATTTGTTATCGAGTCGACTTAAAGCCAGATCGTCACATTGGCCTCTTTTCTCTCTGAGTCGGTTACATTTATCGTCTGCAAAGCTATGTCGCGTGCTGCGGTATGCGGAGACACTAAAAGCACCATAGTAGAACACAGAAGAAGCTTCTAAGTTGAAGTAAGAGACAGTAAGATGTAGTACAATTCAAGTTTTAGTTATTGATTATTCACTTTTTAGTCGGATTTGGTGGCTTGGACATGAGGTGGAACCTTAAGATTTTGCATGAAAGGAGGACTAGCAGCCGCGTTGCACGGGAGAATGAGCAACGTGTTCATATGTAGTAAAAACCTGAGAAATCCGTCGTTTATCGTCATTTGTTATCGAATCGACTTAAAGCCAGACCGTCACATTGGCCGCTTTTCTCTCTGAGACGGTTACATTTATCGTCTGCAAAGCTATGTCGCGTGCTGCGGTATGCGGAGACACTAAAAGCACCATAGTAGAACACAGAAGAAGCTTCTAGGTTGAAATAATAGCCAGTAAGAAGTAGTACAATTCAAGTTTTAGTTATCGATTATTCACTTTATAGCCGGCTTTGGAGGCTTTTACATGACCTAGGACCTTAAGATTTTGCATGAAAGCAGGACTAGCAGCCGCGTTGCACGGGAGAATGTGAAAAGTGTTCATATGTAGTAAAAACCTGAGAAATCCGTCCGTTTTCGTCATTTGTTATCGAATCGACTTAAAGCCAGATCGTCACATTGGCCGCATTTCTCTCTGAGACGGTTACATTTATCGTCTGCAAAGCTATGTCGCGTGCTGCGGTATGCGGAGACACTAAAAGCACCATAGAACACAGAAGAAGCTTCTAAGTTGAAGTAATAGACAGTAAGATGTAGTACAATTCAAGTTTTAGTTATTGATTATTCACTTTTTAGTCGGATTTGGTGGCTTGGACATGAGGTGGAACCTTAAGATTTTGCATGAAAGGAGGACTAGCAGCCGCGTTGCACGGGAGAATGTGAAACGTGTTCATATGTAGTAAAAACCTGAGAAATCCGTCGTTTATCGTCATTTGTTATCGAATCGACTTAAAGCCAGATCGTCACATTGGCCGCTTTTCTCTCTGAGACGGTTACATTTATCGTCTGCAAAGCTATGTCGCGTGCTGCGGTATGCGGAGACACTAAAAGCACCATAGTAGAACACAGAAGAAGCTTCTAAGTTGAAGTAATAGCCATTAAGAAGTAGTACAATTCAAGTTTTAGTTGTCGATTATTCACTTTTTAGCCGGCTTTGGTGGCTTGGACATGACCTAGGACCTTAAGATTTTGCATAAAAGGAGGACTAGCTGCCGCGTTGCATGGGAGAATGTGAAAAGTGTTCATTTGTAGTAAAAACCTGAGAAATCCGCCGTTTTCGTCATTTGTTATCGAATCGACTTATAGCCAGATCGTCACATTGGCCTCTTTTCTCTCTGAAACGGTTACATTTATCGTCTGCAAAGCTATGTCGCGTACTGCGGTATGCGGAGACACTAAAAGCACCATAGTAGAACACAGAAGAAACTTCTAAGTTGAAGTGATAGCCAACAAGAAGTAGTACAATTCAAGTTTTAGTTGTCGATTATTCACTTTTTAGCCGGCTTTGGTGGCTTGGACATGACCTAGGACCTTAAGATTTTGCATGAAAGGAGGACTAGCAGCCGCGTTGCACGGGAGAATGTGAAAAGTGTTCATATGTAGTAAAAACCTGAGAAATCCGTCCGTTTTCGTCATTTGTTATCTAATCGACTTAAAGCCAGATCGTCACATTGGCCGCATTTCTCTCTGAGACGGTTACATTTATCGTCTGCAAAAGTATGTCGCGTGCTGCGGTATGCGGAGACACTGAAAGCACCATAGAATTCAGAAGAAGCTTCTAAGTTGAAGTAATAGCCAGTAAGACGTAGTACAATTCAAATTTTAGTTGTCGATTATTCACTTTTTAGCTTACTTCGGTGGCTTGGACGTGACCTAGGAACTTAAGATTTTGCATGAAAGGAGGACTAGCAGCCGCGTTGCATGGGAGAATGTGAAAAGTGTTCATATGTAGTAAAAACCTGACAAATCCGTCCGTTTTCATCATTTGTTATCGAATCGACTTAAAGCCAGATCATCACATTGGCCGATTTTCTCTCTTAGACGGTTACCTTTATAGTCTGCAAAGCTATGTCGCGTGCTGCGGTATGCGAAGACACTAAAAGCACCATAGTAGAACTCAGAAGAAGCTTCTAAGTTGAAGCAATAGCCAGTAAGAGGTAGTACAATTCAAGTTTTAATTATCGATTATTCACTTTTTAGCCGGCTTTGGTGGCTTGGATATAACCTAGGACATTAAGATTTTGCACGAAAGGAGGACTAGCAGCCGCGTTGCACGGGAGAATGTGAAAAGTGTTCATATGTAGTAAAAACCTGAGAAATCCGCCCGTTTTCGTCATTTGTTATCGAATCGACTTATAGCCAGATCGTCACATTGGCCTCTTTTCTCTCTGAGACGGTTACATTTATCGTCTGCAAAGCTATGTCGCGTGCTGCGGTATGCGGGGACACTAAAAGAACCATAGCAGAACACAGAAGAAACTTCTAAGTTGAAGTAATAGCCAGTAAGATGTAGTACAATTCATGTTTTAGTTGTCGATTATTCACTTTTTAGCCGGCTTTGGTGGCTTGGATATGACCTAGGACATTAAGATTTTGCACGAGAGGAGGACTAGCAGCCGCGTTGCACGGGAGAATGTGAAAAGTGTTCATATGTAGTAAAAACCTGAGAAACCCGCCCGTTTTCGTCATTTGTTATCGAATCGACTTATAGCCAGATCGTCACATTGGCCTCTTTTTTCTCTGAGACGGTTACATTTATCGTCTGCAAAGCCTTGTCGCGTGCTGCGATATGCGGAGACACTAAAAGCACCATAGTAGAACACAGAAGAAACTTCTAAGTTGAAGTGATAGCCAGTAAGAAGTAGTACAATTCAAGTTTTAGTTGTCGATTATTCACTTTTTAGCCGGCTTTGGTGGCTTGGACATGACCTAGGACCTTAAGATTTTGCATGAAAGGAGGACTAGCAGCCGCGTTGCACGGGAGAATGTGAAAAGTGTTCATATGTAGTAAAAACCTGACAAATCCGTCCGTTTTCATCATTTGTTATCGAATCGACTTAAAGCCAGATCGTCATATTGGCCGCTTTTCTCCCTTAGACGGTTACATTTATCGTCTGCAAAGCTATGTCGCGTGCTGCGGTATGCGGAGACACTAAAAGCACCATAGTAGAACACAGAAGAAGCTTCTAAGTTGAAGTAAGAGACAGTAAGATGTAGTACAATTCAAGTTTTAGTTATTGATTATTCACTTTTTAGTCGGATTTGGTGGCTTGGACATGAGGTGGAACCTTAAGATTTTGCATGAAAGGAGGACTAGCAGCCGCGTTGCACGGGAGAATGAGAAACGTGTTCATATGTAGTAAAAACCTGAGAAATCCGTCGTTTATCGTCATTTGTTATCGAATCGACTTAAAGCCAGACCGTCACATTGGCCGCTTTTCTCTCTGAGACGGTTACATTTATCGTCTGCAAAGCTATGTCGCGTGCTGCGGTATGCGGAGACACTAAAAGCACCATAGTAGAACACAGAAGAAGCTTCTAGGTTGAAATAATAGCCAGTAAGAAGTAGTACAATTCAAGTTTTAGTTATCGATTATTCACTTTATAGCCGGCTTTGGAGGCTTTTACATGACCTAGGACCTTAAGATTTTGCATGAAAGCAGGACTAGCAGCCGCGTTGCACGGGAGAATGTGAAAAGTGTTCATATGTAGTAAAAACCTGAGAAATCCGTCCGTTTTCGTCATTTGTTATCGAATCGACTTAAAGCCAGATCGTCACATTGGCCGCATTTCTCTCTGAGACGGTTACATTTATCGTCTGCAAAGCTATGTCGCGTGCTGTGGTATGCGGAGACACTAAAAGCACCATAGAACACAGAAGAAGCTTCTAAGTTGAAGTAATAGACAGTAAGATGTAGTACAATTCAAGTTTTAGTTATTGATTATTCACTTTTTAGTCGGATTTGGTGGCTTGGACATGAGGTGGAACCTTAAGATTTTGCATGAAAGGAGGACTAGCAGCCGCGTTGCACGGGAGAATGTGAAACGTGTTCATATGTAGTAAAAACCTGAGAAATCCGTCGTTTATCGTCATTTGTTATCGAATCGACTTAAAGCCAGATCGTCACATTGGCCGCTTTTCTCTCTGAGACGGTTACATTTATCGTCTGCAAAGCTATGTCGCGTGCTGCGGTATGCGGAGACACTAAAAGCACCATAGTAGAACACAGAAGAAGCTTCTAAGTTGAAGTAATAGCCATTAAGAAGTAGTACAATTCAAGTTTTAGTTGTCGATTATTCACTTTTTAGCCGGCTTTGGTGGCTTGGACATGACCTAGGACCTTAAGATTTTGCATAAAAGGAGGACTAGCTGCCGCGTTGCATGGGAGAATGTGAAAAGTGTTCATTTGTAGTAAAAACCTGAGAAATCCGCCGTTTTCGTCATTTGTTATCGAATCGACTTATAGCCAGATCGTCACATTGGCCTCTTTTCTCTCTGAAACGGTTACATTTATCGTCTGCAAAGCTATGTCGCGTACTGCGGTATGCGGAGACACTAAAAGCACCATAGTAGAACACAGAAGAAACTTCTAAGTTGAAGTGATAGCCAACAAGAAGTAGTACTATTCAAGTTTTAGTTGTCGATTATTCACTTTTTAGCCGGCTTTGGTGGCTTGGACATGACCTAGGACCTTAAGATTTTGCATGAAAGGAGGACTAGCAGCCGCGTTGCACGGGAGAATGTGAAAAGTGTTCATATGTAGTAAAAACCTGAGAAATCCGTCCGTTTTCGTCATTTGTTATCTAATCGACTTAAAGCCAGATCGTCACATTGGCCGCATTTCTCTCTGAGACGGTTACATTTATCGTCTGCAAAAGTATGTCGCGTGCTGCGGTATGCGGAGACACTGAAAGCACCATAGAATTCAGAAGAAGCTTCTAAGTTGAAGTAATAGCCAGTAAGACGTAGTACAATTCAAATTTTAGTTGTCGATTATTCACTTTTTAGCCGGCTTTGGTGGCTTGGATATAACCTAGGACATTAAGATTTTGCACGAAAGGAGGACTAGCAGCCGCGTTGCACGGGAGAATGTGAAAAGTGTTCATATGTAGTAAAAACCTGAGAAATCCGCCCGTTTTCGTCATTTGTTATCGAATCGACTTATAGCCAGATCGTCACATTGGCCTCTTTTCTCTCTGAGACGGTTACATTTATCGTCTGCAAAGCTATGTCCCGTGCTGCGGTATGCGGGGACACTAAAAGAACCATAGCAGAACACAGAAGAAACTTCTAAGTTGAAGTAATAGCCAGTAAGATGTAGTACAATTCATGTTTTAGTTGTCGATTATTCACTTTTTAGCCGGCTTTGGTGGCTTGGATATGACCTAGGACATTAAGATTTTGCACGAGAGGAGGACTAGCAGCCGCGTTGCACGGGAGAATGTGAAAAGTGTTCATATGTAGTAAAAACCTGAGAAACCCGCCCGTTTTCGTCATTTGTTATCGAATCGACTTATAGCCAGATCGTCACATTGGCCTCTTTTTTCTCTGAGACGGTTACATTTATCGTCTGCAAAGCCTTGTCGCGTGCTGCGATATGCGGAGACACTAAAAGCACCATAGTAGAACACAGAAGAAACTTCTAAGTTGAAGTGATAGCCAGTAAGAAGTAGTACAATTCAAGTTTTAGTTGTCGATTATTCACTTTTTAGCCGGCTTTGGTGGCTTGGACATGACCTAGGACCTTAAGATTTTGCATGAAAGGAGGACTAGCAGCCGCGTTGCACGGGAGAATGTGAAAAGTGTTCATATGTAGTAAAAACCTGACAAATCCGTCCGTTTTCATCATTTGTTATCGAATCGACTTAAAGCCAGATCGTCATATTGGCCGCTTTTCTCCCTTAGACGGATACATTTATCGTCTGCAAAGCTATGTCGCGTGCTGCGGTATGCGGAGACACTAAAAGCACCATAGTAGAACACAGAAGAAGCTTCTAAGTTGAAGTAATAAACAGTAAGATGTAGTACAATTCAAGTTTTAGTTATTGATTATTCACTCTTTAGCCGGATTTGGTGGCTTGGAATGAGGTGGGACCTTAAGATTTTGCATGAAAGGAGGACTAGCAGCCGCGTTGCACGGGAGAATGTGAAAAGTGTTCATATGTAGTAAAAACCTGAGAAATCCGTCGTTTATCGTCATTTGTTATCGAATCGACTTAAAGCCAGATCGTCACATTGGCCCCTCTTTTCTCTGAAACGGTTGTACTTATCGTCTGCAAAGCTATGTCGCGTACTGCGGTGTGCGGAGACACTAAAAGCACCATGGTAGAACACAGATGAAGCTTCTAAGTTGATGTAATAGCCAGTAAGATGTAGTACAATTCAAATTTTTGTTTTCGATTATTTACTTTTTAGCCTGCTTCGGTGGCTTGGACGTGACCTAGGAACTTAACAGTTTGCATGAAAGGAGGACTAGCAGCCGCGTTGCATGGGAGAATGTGAAAAGTGTTCATTTGTAGTAAAAACCTGAGAAATCCGTCCGTTTTCATCATTTGTTATCGAATCGACCTAAAGCCAGATCGTCACTTTGGCCGCTTTTCTCTCTGAGACGGTTTCATTTATCGTCTGCAAAGCTATGTCGCGTGCTACGGTTTGCGAAGACACTAATAGCACCATAGTAGAACTCAGAACAAGCTTCTAAGTTGAAGTAATAGCCAGTAAGAAGTAGTACAATTCAAGTTTTAATTATCGATTATTCACTTTTTAGCCGGATTTGGTGACTTGGACATGAGGTGGAACCTTAAGATTTTGCATGAAAGGATGACTAGCAGCCGCGTTGCACGGGAGAATGTGAAAAGTGTTCATATGTAGTAAAAACCTGAGAAATCCGTCCGCTTTCGTCATTTGTTATCGAATCGACTTAAAACCAGATCGCCACATTGGCCGCTTTTCTCTCTGAGACGGTTACATTTATCGTCTGCAAAGCTATGTCGCGTGCTGCGGTATGCGGAGACACTAAAAGCACCATAGTAGAACACAGAAGAAGCTTCTAGGTTGAAATAATAGCCAGTAAGAAGTAGTACAATTCAAGTTTTAGTTATCGATTATTCACTTTATAGCCGGCTTTGGTGGCTTTTACATGACCTAGGACCTTAAGATTTTGCATGAAAGCAGGACTAGCAGCCGCGTTGCACGGGAGAATGTGAAAAGTGTTCATATGTAGTAAAAACCTGAGAACTCCGTCCGTTTTCGTCATTTGTTATCGAATCGACTTAAAGCCAGATCGTCACATTGGCCGCATTTCTCTCTGAGAAGTTTACATTTATCGTCTGCAAAGCTATGTCGCGTGCTGCGGTATGCGGAGACACTAAAAGCACCATAGAACACAGAAGAAGCTTCTAAGTTGAAGTAATAGCCAGTAAGAAGTAGTACAATTCAAGTTTTAATTATCGATTATTCACTTTTTAGCCGGCTTTGGTGGCTTGGATATGAGCTAGGACATTAAGATTTTGCACGAAAGGAGGACTAGCAGCCGCGTTGCACGGGAGAATGTGAAAAGTGTTCATATGTAGTAAAAACCTGAGAAATCCGCCCGTTTTCGTCATTTGTTATCGAATCGACTTAAAGCCAGATCGTCACATTGGCCTCTTTTCTCTCTGAGACGGTTACATTTATCGTCTGCAAAGCTATGTCGCGTGCTGCGGTATGCGGAGACACTAAAAGCACCATAGTAGAACACAGAAGAAGCTTCAAAGTTGAAGTAATAGACAGTAAGATGTAGTACAATTCAAGTTTTAGTTATTGATTATTCACTTTTTAGTCGGATTTGGTGGCTTGGACATGAGGTGGAACCTTAAGATTTTGCATGAAAGGAGGACTAGCAGCCGCGTTGAACGGGAGAATGTGAAACGTGTTCATATGTAGTAAAAACCTGAGAAATCCGTCGTTTACCGTCATTTGTTATCGAATCGACTTATAGCCAGATCGTCCCATTGGCCTCTTTTCTCTCTGAAACGGTTACATTTATGGTCTGCAAAGCTATGTCGCGTACTGCGGTATGCGGAGACACTAAAAGCACCATAGTAGAACACAGAAGAAACTTCTAAGTTGAAGTGATAGCCAACAAGAAGTAGTACAATTCAAGTTTTAGTTGTCGATTATTCACTTTTTAGCCGGCTTTGGTGGCTTGGACATGACCTAGGACCTTAAGATTTTGCATGAAAGGAGGACTAGCAGCCGCGTTGCACGGGAGAATGTGAAAAGTGTTCATATGTAGTAAAAACCTGAGAAATC
The DNA here is from genome assembly GCF_023897955.1 of Schistocerca gregaria. Lineage (NCBI taxonomy): Eukaryota > Metazoa > Arthropoda > Insecta > Orthoptera > Acrididae > Schistocerca > Schistocerca gregaria. Next base: position 1,650,265 of record NW_026061723.1, on the reverse strand, counting down.
CGTCCGTTTTCGTCATTTGTTATCTAATCGACTTAAAGCCAGATCGTCACATTGGCCGCATTTCTCTCTGAGACGGTTACATTTATCGTCTGCAAAGCTATGTCGCGTGCTGCGGTATGCGGAGACACTAATAGCACCATAGTAGAACTCAGAACAAGCTTCTAAGTTGAAGTAATAGCCAGTAAGAAGTAGTACAATTCAAGTTTTAATTATCGATTATTCACTTTTTAGCCGGATTTGGTGACTTGGACATGAGGTGGAACCTTAAGATTTTGCATGAAAGGATGACTAGCAGCTGCGTTGCACGGGAGAATGTGAAAAGTGTTCATATGTAGTAAAAACCTGAGAAATCCGTCCGTTTTCGTCATTTGTTATCGAATCGACTTATAGCCAGATCGTCACATTGGCCTCTTTTCTCTCTGAGACGGTTACATTTATCGTCAGCAAAGCTATGTCGCATGCTGCGATATGCGGAGACACTAAAAGCACCATAGTAGAACACAGAAGAAACTTCTAAGTTGAAGTGATAGCCAGTAAGAAGTAGTACAATTCAAGATTTAGTTGTCGATTATTCACTTTTTAGCCGGCTTTGGTGGCTTGGACATGACCTAGGACCTTAAGATTTTGCATGAAAGGAGGACTAGCAGCCGCGTTGCACGGGAGAATGTGAAAAGTGTTCATATGTAGTAAAAACCTGAGAAATCCGTCCGTTTTCGTCATTTGCTATCGAATCGACTTAAAGCCAGATCGACACTTTGGCCGCTTTTCTCTCTGAGACGATTACATTTATCGTCTGCAAAGCTTTGTCGCGTGCTGCGGTATGCGAAGACTCTAAAAGCACCACAGTAGAACACAGAAGAAGCTTCTAAGTTGAAGTAATAACCAGTAAGAAGTAGTACAATTCAAGTTTTAGTTCTCGATTATTCATTTCATAGCCGGCTTTGGTGTCTTGGAAATGACCTAGGACCTTAAGATTTTGCATGAAAGGAGGACTAGCAGCCGCGTTGCACGGGAGAATGTGAAAAGTGTCCATATGTAGTAAAAACCTGAGAAATCCGTCCGTTTTCGTCATTTGTTATCGAATCGACTTAAAGCCAGATCGTCACATTGGCCGCTTTTCTCTCTGAGACGGTTACATTTATCGTCTGCAAAGCTATGTCGCGTGCTGCGGTATGCGGAGACACTAAAAGCACCATAGTAGAACACAGAAGAAGCTTCTAAGTTGAAGTAATAGCCAGTAAGAAGTAGTACAATTCAAGTTTTAGTTGTCGATTATTCACTTTTTAGCCGGCTTTGGTGGCTTGGACATGACCTAGGAACTTAAGATTTTGCATAAAAGGAGGACTAGCAGCCGCGTTGCACGGGAGAATGTGAAAAGTGTTCATATGTAGTAAAAACCTGAGAAATCCGTCCGTTTTCGTCATTTGTTATCGAATCGACTTAAAGCCAGATGGTCACATTGGCCTCTTTTCTCTCTGAGACGGTTACATTTATCGTCTGCAAAGCTATGTCGCGTGCTGCGGTATGCTGAAACACTAAAAGCACCATAGTAGAACACAGAAGTAGCTTCTAATTTGAAGTAATAGCGAGAAAGAAGTAGTACAATTCAAGTTTTAGTTGTCGATTATTCACTTTTTAGCCGGCTTTGGTGGCTTGGACATGACCTAGGTCCTTAAGATTTTGCATGAAAGGAGGACTAGCAGCCGCGTTGCACGGGAGAATGTGAAAAGTGTTCAAATGTAGTAAAAACCTGAGAAATCCGTGGGTTTTCGTCACTTGTTATAGTATCGACTTAAAGCCAGATCGTCACATTGGCCGCTTTTCTCTCTGAGACGGTTCCATTTATCGTCTGCAAAGCTATGTCGCATGCTGCGGCATGCGGAGACACTAAAAGCACCATATTAGAACACAGAAGAAGCTTCTAAGTTGAAAATAATAGCCAGTAAGAAGTAGTACAATTCAAGTTTTAATTATCGATTATTCACTTTTTAGCCGGCTTTGGTGGCTTGGATATGACCTAGGACTTTAAGATTTTGCATGAAAGGAGGACTAGCAGCCGCGTTGAACGGGAGAATGTGAAAAGTGTTCATATGTAGTAAAAACCTGAGAAATCCGTCCGTTTTCGTCATTTGTTATCGAATCGACTTATAGCCAGATTGTCACATTGCCACTTTTCTCTCTGAGACGGTTACATTTATCGTCTGCAAAGCAATGTCGCGTGCTGCGGTATGCGGTTAAACTCCGTTAACATTTCTAAAATTTATATAGTTTAAATAAATCATTACATTTTCACTTTTAAAACAATATATCTATATTTATAAATACCTAAAAGTAAAAAATACTTCCTTAACATCTTTGTGTCACGCTCTAATTATTAGCTATTTAAGTAAACGAAAAATAATATTACCAAAATAAATATTCAAAAAATCAAAGTTAAAAGATAAATCTTGAAATTAGAATCATATCATCCTTGAATATAACCAATTAAATAAATAAATAATCTATATAAACCTTGACCACCAAGTAATTCACCTCAACCATAATCAAATGACTTAGATGAATAATAACCTATTTTTAAAGGAATATATCTAATAAACTTAGTTGAAAGAAAAGGTATAAATCATATAGAACCGGCAAATCTAACAAAAGAAAGTATACTTAAAGAAAATAAATTATGAGAAAAATCAAAATTAGAAATAAGATAACCTAAATAAGCACCTAAAATAACAACTGTAATAGTTAAAAACTTTAAATAATAAGGTAAAGCAATCACATGAGGAATAGGAAAAATTAATCAAGATAAAAGACTACCACCAAAAACAGCAACAAACAATAGACTAATTATTCCAAACGAAATATAATAACCCTTATCATCAAAAGAAAATCTAGAATAAAAATTATTATCACCAGATATTGAATAATAAAGCAAACGAAAAGAATAAGAAGCAGTTAAACCAGTAGAAAAAAATAAAGAAAAAATTAAACAATTAATTCATCTTAAACAAACCATCTCAAGAATTAAATCCTTTGAATAAAATCCCGCTAAAAAAGGTATACCACACAAAGATAAACTAGAAACATTAAAACAAACTGAAGTTAAAGGTATGAAATTAACAATTGATCCTATAAAACGAATATCCTGAGAATCCTTCAAATTATGAATTATTGAACCTGCACATATAAATAATAATGCCTAAAATAAAGCATGAGCCAATAAATGAAAAATGCAAGCTTTGGATAACCCATAGCCAAAATTCTTATAATTAAACCAAGTTGTCTTAAAGTAGAAAGAGCAATAATCTTCTTCAAATCAAATTCAAAATTAGCACCCAATCCAGCCATACATATAGTTATACAACCAATTAAAAGTAAAAATCAACCACACTTATAAGTATCTAATATTGGTCTAAAACGAATTAATAAATAAACACCAGCAGTAACAAGAGTAGAAGAATGAACTAAAGCAGAAACAGGAGTAGGAGCTGCTATAGCAGCAGGAAGTCATGAAGAAAAAGGAATCTGAGCTCTCTTAGTTATAGCTGCTAAAACAATTAATATAGTAATGAGCTTTATTTCAAAAGAATTAGAAATAAAATCATAATAATAAATATAATTTCAACCACCAAAATTTAACATTCATGCAATAGAAATCAAAATAGCAACATCACCAATACGATTAGAAAGTGCAGTTAACATACCCGCACTATAAGATTTTACATTTTGTTAATAAATAACTAAAAATAAGAAACTAAACCTAAACCATCTCAATCTAATAAAATTCTAATTAAATTAGGGCTAATAATTAAAAAACCTATAGAAAGAATAAATATTAAAACAATAATAATAAAACGATTTATATTCTTTTCACCAGATATATAATCCTCTCTATAATAAATAACCAAAGAAGAAATATATATAACAAAAGATATAAAAATAAGAGATATTGAATCCAAAATTAAAGTTATAACAACTATAGAACCATTTAAATTGAAAAGCTCTCACTCAACAAAAACTCTATAATCAATTATTAAATAATAAATACCTAAAATAAAAATTATAGTTCTCGAAAAAAACAAAGAAAAAAACTCAAAGAACAAATAGAAAATAAATTCACGGCCTAAGATGAAAAACTTCATATCATTGATTCCACAAAACAATATTTCAATTAAAATACCTAAGCAAACTAAACAAAGAAATATTCACCCTTTAAACAGAGAATATTTAAAGGTAATCAATGTAAAAGTAAAAGATGATATTCACGAAAATAACCAAGAGAACAAGTATAAACACCAGAATAATAACTTCCATGTTGAGAATAACAATATATATACAAAGTATAAACAGCTCTAAAAAAAGATAAAAAAATCAAAGCAAAGAATCTAAAAGAAGATCAAGATATAATTCTATTTAATAATCTAATTTCACCTACCAAATTTTAAGAAGGAGGAGCAGCCATATTTGATGATCTTAAAAGAAATCATCATAAAGCCATTCTTGGCATCAAATTAATTATACACCTGTTAATTAATAATCTTCGTCTACCTAAACGTTCATAAATAATATTAGATAAACAAAATAAACCAGAAGAACATAAACCATGACCGACCATTAGAGAAAGAGAACCTACACAACCTCATCAATTCATAGTCATCAATCCACCAATAACCATTCTTATATGAGCAACAGAAGAATATGCAATTAAAGACTTTAAATCAATGTGACGAAAACAAATAAATCTTACAATAACACCCCCAGATAAACCTAAAGATAATCAAAAATAATTAAACTTTAAACCCAAATAAGAAATAACCTTTATAACACGAAAAATACCATAACCACCTAACTTCAATAAAACACCAGCAAGAATCATTCTACCTGAAATAGGGGCCTCTACATGAGCCTTAGGAAGTCATAAATGAACCAAAAATATAGGTATCTTAACTAAAAAAGCCAAAATTATAAATACATAAAACATAAAATAATAAGAACCAAAAGCAACTAATAAAGGAAAATATAAAGTATTAGAAAAATCATAAACCTTAAATAAGACCAATAATAAAGGCAATCTAGCAACCAAAGTATAAAAAATTAAATAAACACCAGCCTGCAAACGCTCAGGTTGATAACCCGAACCCAAAATTAAAAGTAAAGTAGGAACTAATCTAGCCTCAAAAAAAATATAAAAAGAAAGAAGACTTAATCTAGCAAATGAACAGTAAAGCATAATTATTAATTAAAAAACCATAAAAACAAAAAAATTAGAATGATATGAACTTAAATAAACTGAACCTCTAGCAGTGATTATTAAAGAACAAATCCAAAAACTAAGCAAAATTAAACTAAAAGAAAAATAATCAATACCAAAATAATATCTAATTATATTCAAATCAGCATATGAATAAACACAAATTATAAACACAAAACTCGACAGAAACATTAAAGAATGAACCAACCATCAACAATTATTTAATAAACAAAGAGGGATCAAAAAAATAGTTATAAATAAATACTTTAACATAAAGATAAACCAAAAGAATTAAAAAAAATCATTACCATGAGAACGAATTATTGAAACTAAAATAGAAAGACCTAAAGCACCCTCACAAACAGAAAAAACTAAAAAAATAACAGGAAAAAAATAATCATATTCAAACTCAATATGAAAAACAATAACTAATATAAATAAAGAAAGAACAATATATTCTAATCTCAAAAGAACCATTAATAAATGTTTATGTTTAGAAAAAAAACATAAACACCAGCAAAATAAATCAATAAAGAAGTAAAAATAGAAAATATAAACATTAGTTTTAATAGTTTAAAAAAAACTCCGGTCTTGTAAACCGGAAATAAGTCCAGCCCCCACTTTTAAAACTTCAGAGGTGGAAAAGCTTCCATCATCGGTCCCCAAAACCGATATTTTAAATAAAGTAACCCCTGAAATGATCAAAATAATAATTATATCATTATCAAATATAATAAATATTAATTTTATTAAATTAAGACACCCAATATCAATAATGCTTTTTATTATCCTTCAAACCTTCCTAGTTGGATTAATAACAGGAACAATAATAGAAAGATATTGATTATCATATATTTTATTTTTAACATTTCTTGGTGGTATATTAGTGTTATTTATTTATATTACAAGAATTGCATCAAACGAAATATTTCAGCCTAAATCAATTACTATAATTATTACATTAATAATGTGAGTATTTATCATATCAATAATAATTATTCTAGATATATCAATATTTATAGACATTTTCAAAAACACCGAAACTATAAATATTGATAATTCAAACAATTATCAAGAAATAACAATATCTTTAGAAAAAATATATAACAGACCTACATTTATTATTACAATAATAATAATTATTTATTTATTTTTAGCACTACTAGCAGTTGTTAAAATCACTAATATTAATCAGGGACCTATTCGTAAAATAAGATAATTACTAATGAATAAACCCTTACGATTAAGACATCCATTAATTAAAATTATTAATAACTTTTTAATTGACTTACCTGCCCCAACAAATATTTCATTTTGATGAAATTTTGGATCCCTATTAGGGTTATGTTTGCTAATTCAATTCGTAACTGGACTATTTTTAGCATACATTATACATCAAATATTGAAATAGCATTCAGTAGTGTAGTACACATCTGCCGAGACGTAAATAATGGTTGAATTATCCGAACCTTACATGCAAATGAAGCATCTATATTTTTTACTTGTATTTACTTACATGTAGGACGGGGAATTTACTACGGATCTTATATATATATATACATACCTGAATAATTGGTACAGTGATTTTATTTTTAGTTATAGCAACTGCATTTATAGGATATGTCTTACCCTGAGGCCAAATATCTTTTTGAGGTGCAACAGTAATTACTAATTTATTATCAGCAATCCCATACTTAGGAACAGATTTAGTCCAATGAGTATGAGGAGGATTCGCTGTTGATAATGCAACATTAAATCGATTCTTCACATTCCAATTTGTATTACCATTTATTATTGCTGCTATAGCAGCAATTCATTTATTTTTTCTTCACCAAACAGGATCAAATAATCCTATTGGACTAAATGGAGATATTGAAAAAATTCCATTTCATCCATACTTTACCTTTAAGGATTCTATTACATTTGTAATAATAACATCATTATTAATTATACTATGTTTAATCAATCCTTACCTATTAGGAGATCCAGATAACTTTGTACCTGCCAACCCATTAGTAACACCAGTTCACATTCAACCAGAGTGATATTTCTTATTTGCATATGCAATTCTACGATCTATCCCTAATAAGTTAGGAGGTGTTATTGCATTATTTTTATCAATTAGAATCTTAATAATTTTACCATTTTATAATAAAACACCATTCTGAGGTATTCAATTTTACCCTAGTAATCAAATTTTATTCTGAATTATAGTAGTTGTTGTATGCTTACTAACGTGAATTGGTAAACGACCTGTTGAAGAACCTTATATTATAACAGGTCAAATCTTAACAATTATTTACTTTACATATTTCTTAATTAATGTCCATGTAGCAAACGCATGAGATAAATTAATTAAGGAATAAAAGTTAATTAGCTTAGGAAAAGCATATGTTTTGAAAACTTAAAATTAGAAGTTTAACTCTTCTATTAACTTTTCTCAAAAAATTTCACTAAACAAATGAGATTAATAAAATCTTTAAACCAACAAAGAAAATAAAAAAAATTTAAAGATAAAGGTAAAAAACTTTTTCAAGCTAAGTACATTAATTTATCATAACGAAACCGTGGTAATGTTCCACGAACCCAAATAAAACCAAAAGATATAATAGCAAGCTTAATAAAAAATGTAAAACAATAAAAATCACCGCCTAAAATAATTAAAGCCAATAATATTCTTATGAAAACAATTCTAGTATATTCAGCTAAAAAAATTAAAGTAAAACCACCCGCACCATACTCAATATTAAATCCTGAAACTAACTCAGATTCCCCTTCAGCAAAATCGAAAGGAGTACGATTAGTTTCAGCTAAACAAGAAGCAAAACAAGCTAAAGCTAAAGGAAAAGAAATAATAATAAACCAAAAATAAAGCTGATAGTTTATAAAATCAAACATATTAAAACTACCAATTAAAATAATTAAAGACAATAAAATTAAAGCTAAACTAACTTCATAAGAAATTGTTTGAGCAACAGAACGAAGAGAACCTAACAATGAATAATTTGAATTAGAAGATCAACCAGCAATCATAACAGTATAAACACCTAATCTAGTACAACATAAAAAAAACAAAAATCCATAAGAAAAAGAACACATATAAGTTAAATAAGGAAAAATTACTCAAACGGCTAAAGAAATCATTAAATTAAATACAGGGGAAAAATAATAAAGTAGGTAATTAGATATAATAGGAATTGGCTGCTTCTTACAAATTAACGTAATAGTATCTCTAAATAGCTGAGGAATTCCAACAAAACCTACCTTATTTGGACCCTTTCGAATCTGGATATAACCTAAAACCTTACACTCTGATAAAGTTAAAAAGGCAAGACTAATTAAAACACAAATAACCAATAAAAGAAAATTCAAAATAAATATAAATAAATCATACAGTATCAATACTATTTGTAGAAAAAATCTACATAAACGAATTCTAAATTCAACACATTAATCTGTCAAAATAGTAAATAAATTAATATTAATCAATATAACAAAAAATAATTTAACCACATGGTCCTTTCGTACTAATATGGATTAATAATCTTACGATAGAAACCGACCTGGCTCACGCCGGTCTGAACTCAGATCATGTAAGAATTTAAAGGTCGAACAGACCTAATCATTGGGCTCCTGCACCCAAAATTTTTCTTAATCCAACATCGAGGTCGCAATCTGCTTTGTCGATATGAGCTCTCAAAAACAATTACGCTGTTATCCCTAAGGTAACTTAATCTTATGATCATAAATTATGGATGAAAATAACAAACATAAATAAATGATATAATAATGAAGAGTTTATCTATTCTTCATGTCACCCCAACAAAACATCATCATTAAATATAGAAAGACAAACAAAAAACTATATAAAAGTAAAATGTCAAGCTCTATAGGGTCTCCTCGCCCTAAAGAAGAATTTAAGCCTTTTGACTCAAAAGTTAAATTCAAAAATTTATTAAGAGACAGTTGATTTCTCGTCAAGCCATTCATTCCAGCCACTAATTAAGAGACTAATGATTATGCTACCTTTGCACGGTTAAAATACCGCGACTCTTTAAAAATACGCTCAGTGAGCAGGCCAGACCTCAAAGTATTAACAAGAGGACATGTTTTTTATAAACAGGCGGAAATCAATTTTGCCTAGTTCCTTATAATAAGTTCACAAGGTAAAAATTTTATACAAATAAATATACTAATTCTATCATTATTACAAAAGTTTTAAAATTAAATTAATAATCTTCATAAAAAACCTAAAATATTTATAAAATCAAAATAAAAAATAATGAACTAAAACGTAATCTTAAAGACAGCTGGTTTAAAGCTTACTATTATATTTATATAAAGTAAATTATAGGTTATTACCACAAAGCTTATCCCTTGAAGAATAAATAAGTTAATATTTTTACTTAAGAAATTAAATAAAAACAAATAACTTTAAAAAATTAAATTTTTTCTTAAGAAACTAGATATTTTGCGAAACGATTAACATCTCATTTCTATAAATAATTTAATAATAATTATGATACATTAACTATAAATTATTTATAAATCAACCCAAATCGAGACAAGTAAAATAAATACTAAAATTTTGATAAACCCTGATACAAAAGGTACAATAAATAAAATCTACTTAAAAAAATTTAAAATAATATTTCATAAAACACTTACATTACCAATACACTATAATTTAAAAAATCAATTCTATAAAATATACTAAGACAAAATACAATAAAATTATTTATATTAAATAATTAAATAAACAAAAAATAAATATAATAAAATAAATATTCAAGATATCCTGATTTGCACAGAAAAATTTTCAGTGTATATGCAACACTTTACTAATAAGTTATATCTTGAAACTCTTCCTAGATACATTTTCCAGTACATCTACTATGTTACGACTTATCTCATCTAAATTGAAGCTACTTTAAAATAAAATAGAATAATCAATAATGAGAGCGATGGGCGATGTGTACACATCTCAGAGCCAATATCAGTTAAATTAAATAAATTAAATTACTATCAAATCCACCTTCATTAACAGTATTTCACTATCAAATCCGTTATAAACAAAAATCTATTGTAACCCACCTCCTCTTAACTTTAAGCTGCATCTTGACCTGAAATATTTTATAATTATAAATCTTGAGAATTATAACTCTAAAAAGAGTCTCTGATAACAGAGATATACAAACAAATAAATTAAGTAGAGTAAATCGTGTATTATCAATCATGGGTAGGTTCCTCTGAATGGAATGAGATACCGCCAAATTCTTTGGGTTTAAAGACCTTAACTAATAGTACCCAGGTAAATATAATTAACATTTAAAATAATAGGGTATCTAATCCTAGTTTATTATTTAAATTTCACAGATTCATAAAAAGGGCCACAAATAAATTTTAACATTTCACCTTACAAATTTATATTTCAACCCTAGTAGTATAAACAACTGTTTTAACCAATAATATTCACTTGTATCAATCGTATAACCGCGGCTGCTGGCACGAATTATGCCGATACTAAATCAATTGCTAAATCCAAAATCACTTGATAATTAAATCAAATTACTGCAAAAAGAACATTTAGTCTAACAAAACTTACATATAATACAAAGAAAAAGTGAATAAACAAGCAAGAATAAAACTTTTAAAATTAAAAAATAAGAAATTTTTAAATTTATTAAATCAGGAAAAAATAAAAGATTCAAATATTTAAAGAAAAAAAAAGAAAAAAACCACAAACATTAACAAAAAAAAAAAAAGAAACGCTCCCCTGTATGACCACAACAACTTCTCTATTATATATAATTAAAGATTAATATGGAACACGTATAGCAATAAATGTATTATATTCTTTCTTATTTAATCTTTCTTTTCACTAATAAATAAAGAAAGATTAAATAATATAATAAATATATTTTATACAATTATGTAATTTAATATAATATGTTATTAATATGATTTTTTTCTTTATATTAAGTTAACTTATATATATGTTAGTTAAATAATCTAATTATAGATAATTTATATTAATTATATTATTATAATAAATATAATTATTTATATTAATTATAATATTATATATTTAAAATTAATAATCTTATTTATTATATCCAATTATAATAATATTAAATATTAAATTACATATTATTATATATATTATATTATAATAACCTATTTTAAGCTAAAAACATAAGTAGCTATAATCCTAGGTAAATAAGTGTATTAAAATAATCAATTGATAAAGATAAAATAAACTTATAATCTTTTAATTTTAGTTAAATGTAATATATAAATATAAATCATTTATTATATATATATATATATATATATATATATATATATAAAAATAAAAGGAGCAGGATAAATTAATCCTAATTAAACAAAATAATACATAAAATAATTTCAAAAAAAACTCTCGATTTATATATTAAATAAATGGAGTGCCTGTTAAAGGGTTACCTTGATAGGGTAAATAAATTAAATAAAATTACCTTCATTAAAATTACATGAGATAGAATTAAACTATCTCCTTTAGTATCAAAAACTAACGTGCATCATACACCTTAATGTAAAAAGGTAAGCTAAACAAGCTAATGGGTTGATACCCCATTTATAGAGGTATCAATCCTCTCCTTTTTAATGACCAACAACTCTACGAAACTTCTCTTCCTATTAACATTAATGATAGGAACGATCCTGTCCATTTCATCAAATTCCTGATTTGGGGTTTGAATAGGACTTGAGATCAACTTGCTTTCATTTATTCCACTCCTAACAAGAAATAAAAATATAATAATAAACGAATCATCAATTAAATATTTTATTGTCCAAGCAATAGCATCGACAATACTATTATTTTCAATTTTGCTGATTCAAATAAAATATCCCATGGGATGGGAAACAGAATTTATCCCATCAATAATAATTAGATCTAGATTATTAATAAATATTAGAGCTGCACCTTTCCATTTCTGATTTCCAGTAGTTATAGGAGCATCAAGATGAAATAATAGTTTAACTTTAATAACATGACAAAAAATCGCCCCAACAATGGTCTTATCTTATTGTATTCAATTAAGAACTTTCATTTGAACAATTATTAACTTAAGAATTATTATTGGGGCAATAGGAGGTTTAAATCAAACATCCTTACGACAACTCTTAGCATATTCATCAATCAGACACCTAGGTTGAATAATTAGATCATTAACAGTCAGAGAAAAAATCTGAGAACTATACTTCATTATTTACTCACTATTAAGATTAATTATAGTTTTATTATTTAAGCAAATAAATTTATTTTTCATAAATCAAATTTATTCAGCCAGAAATATAAAAACCGAAATTAAATTCATAATATTCTTATCTTTACTATCTTTAGGTGGCCTACCACCATTCCTTGGATTCTTACCAAAATGAATTGTAATACAATCGTTAATAGAAAACAATATAACAACTATTATAACTATTATAGTTGTATTAACTACAATTACACTCTACTACTATGTACGTATTAGATTCTCAGCTCTAATTATATCATACACAGAAAATTCGTGATCTATAAAGATAAAGTCCCAAAAATTAAGAATCATTCTTCCTGTAACAGTAATAATTTCAACGATAGGATTGATTTCAACATCAACCTTAATTTTATTATACTAAGGACTTAAGTTAATCAAACTAAAAACCTTCAAAGTTATAATTAAAAGAATAATCTTTTAGGCCTTAGTAAAATTTTACACCTCTAGAATTGCAGTCTAGAATCATAATTGAATATAAGACCTATATATGGTAAGAGAGAAAACATCTCATAAGTAGATTTACAGTCTACCACCTAAAATTCAGCCATCTTACCGCAAAAATGATTATTCTCAACAAACCATAACGACATTGGTACTTTATACTTCCTATTTGGAGCATGAGCAGGAATAGTAGGAACATCAATAAGAATACTTATTCGTGCTGAACTTGGTCAACCCGGATCTCTAATTGGGGATGACCAGATTTATAATGTTATTATTACACCTCACGCATTCGTAATAATTTTCTTTATAGTAATACCTATTATAATTGGTGGATTTGGTAATTTACTTGTTCCACTAATAATTGGTGCACCAGATATAGCATTTCCACGAATAAATTATATAAGTTTTTGATTACTACCACCTTCACTAACCCTTCTTCTTACATCTTCTATAGTAGATAATGGTGCTGGTACAGGATGAACAGTTTACCCTCCTTTAGCAGGAGCTATTGCACACGGGGGTGCATCTGTAGATCTAGCTATTTTTTCACTGCACTTAGCAGGTGTATCATCTATTCTTGGTGCAGTGAATTTCATTACAACAGCAATTAATATACGATCAGAAAGTATAACTTTAGATCAAACACCTTTATTTGTATGATCTGTAGCTATTACAGCATTACTTCTCCTTCTTTCACTTCCAGTTTTAGCAGGAGCTATTACTATATTATTAACAGACCGAAATTTAAATACATCATTCTTTGACCCTGCAGGAGGGGGTGACCCAATTCTATATCAACATTTATTTTGATTCTTTGGACACTCAGAATTTTATATTTTAATTCTACCGGGGTTCGGAATTATTTCACATATTGTATGTCAAGAAAGAGGAAAAATTGAATCATTTGGAACATTAGGTATGATTTATGCTATACTATCAATTGGACTAATAGGATTTATTGTATGAGCACATCATATATTTACAGTAGGAATGGATGTTGACACACGAGCATATTTTACATCAGCAACAGTAATTATTGCTGTATCTACAGGAATTAAGGTATTTAGATGATTAGCTACATTATATGGAACTAAATTCAAGTTCAATCCACCATTATTATGAGCTCTAGGATTTATTTTCCTATTTAAAATTGGTGGATTAACAGGATTAGTATTAGCAAATTCATCACTTGGTATTGTATTACATGATACATATTATGTAGTAGCCCACTTTCATTATGTATTATCTATAGGAGCAGTATTTGCAATTATAGGAGGTGTTATTCAATGATATCCACTATTTACAGGATTAACTTTAAATAATACATGATTAAAAATCCAATTTACAATTATATTCATTGGAGTAAACTTAACATTCTTTCCCCAACACTTCCTAGGATTAGCAGGAATACCTTGACGATACTCAGACTACCCAGACGCATTTACATCATGAAATGTAGTATCAAGAATTGGGTCTACAATTTCTATTGTAGGAATCATTATATTCATTGTAATTATATGAGAAAGAATGGTTACAAACCAAGCAATTATATTTAGAGCTAACATAAGAAGATCAACAGAATGACTACAAAATAACCTTCCTGCAGAACATAGTTACTCAGAATTACCATTAATCTCTAGATTCTAATGTGGCAGATTAGTGCTGTAGATTTAAGCTCTACAAATAAAGGTTTGACCTTTTATTAGAAAATATTTATTATTGGCAACATGATCAAATTTAGCTCTTCAAGATGGAGCTTCACCATTAATGGAGCAATTATCATTCTTTCATGATCATACTATGGTCGTATTATTATTAATTACAGTAATTGTAGGTTATGCCTTAAGTTATATATTATTTATTGCCTATACTAACCGTAATATACTCCATGGACATTTAATTGAAACAATCTGAACAGCTTTACCAGCAATTACATTAATTTTTATTGCCCTTCCATCATTACGACTATTATATTTACTTGATGATTCAGTAGATGCAATAATTATACTTAAAACCATTGGACGACAATGATATTGAAGATATGAATATTCAGACTTCATAGACGTAGAATTTGACACTTACATAACACCAGAACAAGACCTAGAAAATGATGGATTTCGACTGCTAGATGTAGATAACCGAACAATCCTACCAATAAATACAGAAGTACGAGTATTAATAAGAGCATCAGATGTTTTACACTCATGAGCAGTTCCTGCATTAGGGGTTAAAATTGATGCAACGCCAGGTCGGTTAAATCAAGGAACATTCACAATAAATCGACTTCGATTCTTCTTTGGACAATGCTCAGAAATCTGTGGAGCAAACCACAGATTTATACCAATTGTAATTGAAAGAACTTCAGTAAATTTATTTATTAAGTGATTATCTAAGATAATTTAAGGAGTTAGTTAAAATAAATAACATTAGAGTGTCAATCTAAAGTAACTAAAAAAATTAGTACACCTTGAAATTCATCAGATGACTGAAAGTAAGTTATGGTCTCTTAAACCAAATAATAGTAAATTAACGACTACTTCTGATGGGGAAATTATATCCAAATCAATATCCCCTCTTATATGATTATCACTATTCATTATATTTTCAGCTACTTTAATCTTGTTTAATCAAATAAACTTCTTCTCATTTAAACCTAACCTTATTAAAAGAGTTGAAAAAGGAACAATTGAAATAAAAAACTTAAATTGAAAATGATAACAAATTTATTCTCAACATTTGACCCATCAACTAACATCTTTAATTTATCATTAAATTGAACTATAACATTTCTAGGACTATTATTAATCCCATCACTATTTTGACTTACACCATCACGAATTAACATTATCTGAAATAAACTAAATTTAACCTTACATAATGAATTTAAAACACTACTTGGACCAAAATCATTTAATGGAACAACATTCATTTTCATCTCAATTTTTATTATAATATTATTTAACAATTTCATAGGATTATTCCCTTATATTTTTACTAGAACAAGACATTTAGCATTAACATTTGCAATTGCCCTACCTATATGACTAAGATTTATATTATTTGGATGAATTAACCATACTAATCATATATTTACACACCTTGTACCACAAGGTACACCGCCTGCATTAATATCATTTATAGTACTAATTGAAACAATTAGTAATGTTATTCGACCAGGTACATTAGCAGTACGGTTAGCAGCAAATATAATTGCAGAACACTTATTATTAACCTTATTAGGAAACACAGGACCATCTATAGCAATAAACTTAATCTCATTACTAATTATTGGACAAATACTTCTATTAATTCTAGAATCAGCAGTAGCAATAATTCAAGCCTATGTTTTCTCAATTCTAAGAAATCTATACTCTAGAGAAGTATATTAAACCTATGTTAACAACTCACTCAAACCACCCATTCCACTTAGTAGACTATAGACCTTGACCATTAACAGGAGCAATTGGAGCAATAGTCCTAGTATCAGGACTAGCAAAATGATTCCACCTATTTAATATTAACTTATTCATAATTGGATTTGGAATTACCCTACTAACCATAATTCAATGATGACGAGATGTAGTACGAGAAGGAACATATCAAGGATTACATACAGGATTTGTATCAATTGGATTACGATGGGGAATAATTATTATTTATTGCATCAGAGGTATTATTTTTCGTTTCTTTTTTTGAGCATTCTTTAGAAGAAGATTAGCACCAACAATTGAACTAGGAATACTATGGCCTCCACTAGGAATTCAACCCTTTAACCCTATACAAATTCCATTACTTAATACAGCTATTCTTTTAGCATCAGGAGTAACAGTAACATGAGCACATCATAGTTTAATAGAATCTAATCATACTCAAGCACTACAAGGATTATTCTTCACAGTGTTATTAGGACTATACTTTACAATACTTCAAGCATATGAATATTGAGAAGCACCTTTTACCATTGCAGATGCAGTTTATGGATCAACATTCTTTGTTGCAACAGGATTCCATGGTTTACACGTAGTTATTGGAACAATCTTTTTATCAACATGTCTACTTCGACACTCAATAAATCAAATCTCACCAAGAAACCACTTTGGATTTGAAGCAGCAGCATGATACTGACACTTCGTAGACGTAGTATGATTGTTCTTATATATCTCTATTTATTGATGAGGTAGATAATTGTTTTTCTAGTATAAATAGTACATTTGACTTCCAATCAGAAAGCTTGATATAAATCAAGAAAAACAATTATAATTCTATCAACAAGAGTTTTCATTAGATTTATTATTCCAATAATTGTTATAATACTGGCAACAACACTATCAAAAAAATTAATTAATGATCGAGAAAAAAGATCACCGTTTGAATGTGGGTTTGATCCAAAAAGATCAGCACGAATACCATTCTCACTACGATTCTTCCTAATCGCAGTAATCTTTTTAATTTTTGATGTAGAAATTGCACTAATTCTACCAATTGTAATTATTTTTAAAACATCAGACATTATAATCTGAACAGTATCAACAATATTTTTTATTCTAGTACTACTAGGTGGACTATACCATGAATGAAATCAAGGAGCATTACAGTGAGCAGAATAAAGGGTTGTAGTTAAACATAACATTTGGGTTGCATTCAAAAAGTATTGATATTATCAATCAACCTTAAATAGAATAAGAAGCGAAATATTGCAGTCAGTTTCGACCTGGAAGATTGGTATGTACTACCCTTATTCTTATTAATTGAAGCCAAAAAGAGGCGTATTACTGTTAATAATATAATTGAACTATAATAGTTCCAATTAAGGAAATGTAAAGCCAATATGAAAGCTGCTAACTTTTTATATTAGCGGTTAAACTCTGTTAACATTTCTAAAATTTATATAGTTTAAATAAAACATTACATTTTCACTGTAAAAACAATATATCTATATTTATAAATACCTAAAAGTAAAAAATACTTCCTTAACATCTTCAGTGTCACGCTCTAATTATAAGCTATTTAAGTAAACGAAAAATAATATTACCAAAATAAATATTCAAAAAATAAAAGTTAAAAGATAAATCTTGAAATTAGAATCATATCAACCTTGAATATAACCAATTAAATAAATAAATAATCTATATAAACCATGACCACCAAGTAATTCACCTCAACCATAATCAAATGACTTAGATGAATAATAACCTATTTTTAAAAGGAAAATATCTAATAAACTTAGTTGAAAGAAAAGGTATAAATCATATAGAACCGGCAAATCTAACAAAAGAAAGTATACTTAAAGAAAATAAATTATGATAAAAATCAAAATTAGAAAAAAGATAACCGAAATAATCACCTAAAATAACAACTGTAATAGTTAAAAACATTAAATAATAAGGTAAAGCAATCACATGAGGAATAGGAAAAATTAATCAAGATAAAAGACTACCACCAAAAACAGCAACAAACAATAGACCAATTATTCCAAACGAAATATAATAAACCTTATCATCAAAAGAAAATCTAGAATAAAAATTATTATCACCAGATATTGAATAATAAAACAAATGAAAAGAATAAGAAGCAGTTAAACCAGTAGAAAAAAATAAAGAAAAAAATTAAACAATTAATTCATCTTAAACAAACCATCTCAAGAATTAAATCCTTTGAATAAAATCCCGCTAAAAAAGGTATACCACACAAAGATAAACTAGAAACATTAAAACAAACTGAAGTTAAAGGTACGAAATTAACAATTGATCCTATAAAACGAATATCCTGAGAATCCTTCAAATTATGAATTATTGAACCTGCACATATAAATAATAATGCCTTAAATAAAGCATGAGCCAATAAATGAAAAAATGCAAGCTTTGGATAACTCATAGCCAAAATTCTTATAATTAAACCAAGTTGTCTTAAAGTAGAAAGAGCAATAATCTTCTTCAAATCAAATTCAAAATTAGCACCCAATCCAGCCATAAATATAGTTATACAACCAATTAAAAGTAAAAATCAACCACACTTATAAGTATCTAATATTGGTCTAAAACGAATTAATAAATAAACACCAGCAGTAACAAGAGTAGAAGAATGAACTAAAGCAGAAACAGGAGTAGGAGCTGCTATAGCAGCAGGAAGTCATGAAGAAAAAGGAATCTGAGCTCTCTTAGTTATAGCTGCTAAAACAATTAATATAGTAATGAGCTTTATTTCAAAAGAATTAGAAATAAAATCATAATAATAAATATAATTTCAACCACCAAAATTTAACATTCATGCAATAGAAATCAAAATAGCAACATCACCAATACGATTAGAAAGTGCAGTTAACATACCCGCACTATAAGATTTTACATTTTGTTAATAAATAACTAAAAATAAGAAACTAAACCTAAACCATCTCAATCTAATAAAATTCTAATTAAATTAGGGCTAATAATTAAAAAACCTATAGAAAGAATAAATATTAAAACAATAATAATAAAACGATTTATATTCTTTTCACCAGATATATAATCCTCTCTATAATAAATAACCAAAGAAGAAATATATATAACAAAAGATATAAAAATAAGAGATATTGAATCCAAAATTAAAGTTATAACAACTATAGAACCATTTAAATTGAAAAGCTCTCACTCAACAAAAACTCTATAATCAATTATTAAATAATAAATACCTAAATTAAAAATTATAGTTCTCGAAAAAAACAAAGAAAAAAAAACTCAAAGAACAAATAGAAAATAAATTCACGGCCTAAGATGAAAAACTTCATATCATTGATTCCACAAAACAATATTTTTAATTAAAACACTTATGCAAAATAAACAAAGAAATATTCACCCTTTAAACAGAGAATATTTAAAGGTAATCAATGTAAAAGTAAAAGATGATATTCACGAAAATAACCAAGAGAACAAGTATAAACACCAGAATAATAACTTCCATGCTGAGAATAACAAAATATATACAAAGTATAAACAGCTCTAAAAAAAGATAAAAAAATCAAAGCAAAGAATCTAAAAGAAGATCAAGATATAATTCTATTTAATAATCTAATTTCACCTACCAAATTTAAAGAAGGAGGAGCAGCCATATTTGATGATCTTAAAAGAAATCATCATAAAGCCATTCTTGGCATCAAATTAATTATACACTTGTTAATTAATAATCTTCGTCTACCTAAACGTTCATAAATAATATTAGATAAACAAAATAAACCAGAAGAACATAAACCATGACCGACCATTAGAGAAAGAGAACCTACACAACCTCATCAATTCATAGTCATCAATCCACCAATAACCATTCTTATATGAGCAACAGAAGAATATGCAATTAAAGATTTTAAATCAACCTGACGAAAACAAATAAATCTTACAATAACACCCCCAGATAAACCTAAAGATAATCAAAAATAATTAAACTTTAAACCCAAATAAGAAATAACCTTTATAACACGAAAAATACCATAACCACCTAACTTCAATAAAACACCAGCAAGAATCATTCTACCTGAAATAGGGGCCTCTACATGAGCCTTAGGAAGTCATAAATGAACCAAAAATATAGGTATCTTAACTAAAAAAGCCAAAATTATAAATACATAAAACATAAAATAATAAGAACCAAAATCAACTAATAAAGGAAAATATAAAGTATTAGAAAAATCATAAACCTTAAATAAGACCAATAATAAAGGCAATCTAGCAACCAAAGTATAAAAAATTAAATAAACACCAGCCTGCAAACGCTCAGGCTGATAACCCCAACCCAAAATTAAAAGTAAAGTAGGAACTAATCTAGCCTCAAAAAAAATATAAGAAGAAAGAAGACTTAATCTAGCAAATGAACAGTAAAGCATAATTATTAAAATTAAAACCATAAAAACAAAAAAAATTAGAACGATATGAACTTAAATAAACTGAACCTCTAGCAGTGATTATTAAAGAACAAATCCAAAAACTAAGCAAAATTAAACTAAAAGAAAAATAATCAATACCAAAATAATATCTAATTATATTCAAATCAGCATATGAATAAACACAAATTATAAACACAAAACTCGACAGAAACATTAAAGAATGAACCAACCATCAACAATTATTTAATAAACAAAGAGGGATCAAAAAAATAGTTATAAATAAATACTTTAACATAAAGATAAACCAAAAGAATTAAAAAAATCATTACCATGAGAACGAATTATTGAAACTAAAATAGAAAGACCTAAAGCACCCTCACAAACAGAAAAAACTAAAAAAATAACAGGAAAAAAATAATCATAATCAAACTCAATATGAAAAACAATAACTAATATAAATAAAGAAAGAACAATATATTCTAATCTCAAAAGAACCATTAATAAATGTTTACGTTTAGAAGAAAAAACATAAACACCAGCAAAACAAATCAATAAAGAAGTAAAAATAGAAAATATAAACATTAGTTTTCATAGTTTAAAAAAAACGCCGGTCTTGTAAATCGGAAATAAGTCCAGCCCCAACTTTTAAAATTTCAGAGGTGGAAAAGCTTCCATCATCGGTCCCCAAAACCGATATTTTAAATAAACTAACCCCTGAAATGATCAAAATAATAATTATATCATTATCAAATGTAATAAATATTAATTTTATTAAATTAAGACACCCAATATCAATAATGCTTTTTATTATCCTTCAAACCTTCCTAGTTGGATTAATAATAGGAACAATAATAGAAAGATATTGATTATCATATATTTTATTTTTAACATTTCTTGGTGGTATATTAGTATTATTTATTTATATTACAAGAATTGCATCAAACGAAATATTTCAGCCTAAATCAATTACTATAATTATTACATTAATAATGTGAGTATTTATCATATAAATATTAATTAATCTAGATCTATCAATATTTATAGACTTTTTCAAATCACCGAAACTATAAATTTGATAATTCAATCAATTATCAAGAAATAAAAATATCTTTAGAAAAATTATATAACAGACCAACATTTATTATTACAATAATAATAATAATTTATTTATTTTTAGCACTACTAGCAGTTGTTAAAATCACTAATATTAATCAGGGACCTATTCGTAAAATAAGATAATTACTAATGAATAAACCCTTACGATTAAGACATCCTTTAATTAAAATTATTAATAACTCTTTAATTGACTTACCTGCCCCAACAAATATTTCATTTTGATGAAATTTTGGATCCCTATTAGGGTTATGTTTGGTAATTCAATTCGTAACTGGACTACTTTTAGCTATACATTATACATCAAATATTAAAATAGCATTCAGTAGTGTAGTACACCTCCTCCGAGACGTAAATAATGGTTGAATTATCCGAACCCTACATGCAAATGGAGCATCTATATTTTTTATTTGTATTTACTTACATGTAGGACGGGGAATTTACTACGGATCTTATATATATATATACATACCTGAATAATTGGTACAGTGATTTTATTTTTTGTTATAGCAACTGCATTTATAGGATATGTCTTACCCTGAGGCCAAATATCTTTTTGAGGTGCAACAGTAATTACTAATTTATTATCAGCAATCCCATACTTAGGAACAGATTTAGTCCAATGAGTATGAGGAGGATTCGCTGTTGATAATGCAACATTAAATCGATTCTTCACATTCCATTTTGTTTTACCATTTATTAATGCTGCTATAACAGCAATTCATTTATTTTTTCTTCACCAAACAGGATCAAATAATCCTCTTGGACTAAATGGAGATATTGAAAAAATTCCATTCCATCCATACTTTACCTTTAAGGATTCTATTACATTTGTAATAATAACATCATTATTAATTATACTATGTTTAATCAATCCTTACCTATTAGGAGATCCAGATAACTTTGTACCTGCCAACCCATTAGTAACACCAGTTCACATTCAACCAGAGTGATATTTCTTATTTGCATATGCAATTCTACGATCTATCCCTAATAAGTTAGGAGGTGTTATTGCATTATTTTTATCAATTAGAATCTTAATAATTTTACCATTTTATAATAAAACACCATTCCGAGGTATTCAATTTTACCCTATTAATCAAATTTTATTCTGAATTATAGTAGTTGTTGTATGCTTACTAACGTGAATTGGTAAACGACCTGTTGAAGAACCTTATATTATAACAGGTCAAATCTTAACAATTATTTACTTTACATATTTCTTAATTAATGTCCATGTCGCAAACGCATGAGATAAATTAATTAAGGAATAAAAGTTAATTAGCTTAGGAAAATCATATGTTTTGAAAACATAAAATTAGAAGTTTAACTCTTCTATTAACTTTTCTCAAAAAATTTCACTAAACAAATGAGATAAATAAAATCTTTAAACCAACAAAGAAAATAAAAAAAATTCAAAGATAAAGGTAAAAAACTTTTTCAAGCTAAGTACATTAATTTATCATAACGAAACCGTGGTAATGTTCCATGAACCCAAATAAAACAAAAAGATATAATAGCAAGCTTAATAAAAAATATAAAAGAATAAAAATCACCGCCTAAAAAAATGAAAGCCAATAATATTCTTATGAAAACAATTCTAGTATATTCAGCTAAAAAAATTAAAGTAAAACCACCCGCACCATACTCAATATTAAATCCTGAGACTAACTCAGATTCCCCTTCAGCAAAATCGAAAGGAGTACGATTAGTTTCAGCTAAACAAGAAGCAAAACAAGCTAAAGCTAAAGGAAAAGAAATAATAATAAACCAACAATAAAGCTGATAGTTTATAAAATCAAACATATTAAAACTACCAATTAAAATAATTAAAGACAATAAAATTAAAGCTAAACTAACTTCATAAGAAATTGTTTAAGCAACAGAACGAAGAGAACCTAACAATGAATAATCTGAATTAGAAGATCAACCAGCAATCATAACAGTATAAACACCTAATCTAGTACAACATAAAAAAACAAAAATCCATAAGAAAAAGAACACATATAAGTTAAATAAGGAAAAATTACTCAAACAGAAATCATTAAATTAAATACAGGGGAAAAATAATAAAGTAGTTAATTAGATATAATAGGAATTGGCTGCTCCTTACAAATTAACTTAATAGCATCTCTAAATAGCTGAGGAATTCCAACAAAACCTACCTTATTTGGACCCTTTCGAATCTGGATATAACCTAAAACCTTACGCTCTAATAAAGTTAAAAAGGCAACACTAATTAAAACACAAATAACCAATAAAAGAAAATTCAAAATAAATATAAATAAATCATAAAGTAGCAATAATATTTGTAGAAAAAATCTACATAAATGAATTCTAAATTCAACACATTAATCTGTCAAAATAGTATATAAATTAATATTAATCAATATAACAAAAAATATTTTAACCATATGGTCCTTTCGTACTAATATGGATTAATAATCTTAGGATAGAAACCGACCTGGCTCACGCCGGTCTGAACTCAGATCATGTAAGAATTTAAAGGTCGAACAGACCTAATCATTGGGCTCCTGCACCCAAAATTTTTCTTAATCCAACATCGAGGTCGCAATCTGCTTTGTCGATATGAGCTCTCAAAAACAATTACGCTGTTATCCCTAAGGTAACTTAATCTTATGATCATAAATTATGGATCAAAATAACAAACATAAATAAATGATATAATAATGAAGAGTTTATCTATTCTTCATGTCACCCCAACAAAACATCATCATTAAATATAGAAAGACAAACAAAAAACCATATAAAAGTAAAATGTCAAGCTCTATAGGGTCTTCTCGTCCTAAAGAAGAATTTAAGCCTTTTGACTCAAAAGTTAAATTCAAAAATTTATTAAGAGACAGTTGATTTCTCATCAAGCCATTCATTCCAGCCACTAATTAAGAGACTAATGATTATGCTACCTTTGCACGGTCAAAATACCGCGACTCTTTAAAAATACGCTCATTGAGCAGGCAAGACCTCAAAGTATTTTTGATAAACAGGTGGAAATCAATTTTGCCTAGTTCCTTATAATAAGTTCACAAGGTAAAAATTTTATACAAATAAATATACTAATTCTATCATTATTACAAAAATTTTAAAATTAAATTAATAATCTTAATAAAAAACCTAAAATATTTATAAAATCAAAATAAAAAATAATGAACTAAAACGTAATCTTAAAGGTAGCTGGTTTAAAGCTTACTACTATACTTATAAAAAATAAATTATAGGTTATTAACTTCAAAGCTTATCCCTTAAAGAATAAGTAAGTTAATATTTTTACTTAAGAAATTAAATAAAAACAAATAACTTTAAAAAATTAAATTTTTTCTTAAGAAACTAGATATCTTGGGAAACGATTAACATCTCATTTCTATAAATAATTTAATAATAATTATGATAATTTAACTATAAATTATTTATAAATCAACCCATATCGAGACAAGTAAAATAAATACTAAAATTTTGATAAACCCTGATACAAAAGGTACAATAAATAAAATCTACTTAAAATATTTAAAATAATATTTCATAAAACACTTACATTACCAATACACTATAATTTAAAAAATCAATTCTATAAAATATACTAAGACAAAATACAATAAAATTATTTATATTATATAATTAAAAAAAAATATAATAAAATAAATAATCAAGATATCCTGATTTGCACAGAAAAATTTTCAGTGTAAATGAAACACTTTACTAATAAGTTATATCTTGAAACTCTTCCTAGATACACTTTCCAGTACATCTACTATGTTACGACTTATCTCATCTAAATTGAGCTACTTTAAAATAAAATAGAATAATCAATAATGAGAGCGACGGGCGATGTGTACACATCTCAGAGCCAATATCAGTTAAATTAAATAAATTAAATTACTATCAAATCCACCTTCATTAACAGTATTTCACTATCAAATCCGTTATAAACAAAAATCTATTGTAACCCACCTCCTCTTAACTATAAGCTGCAGCTTGACCTGAAATATTTTATAATTATAAATCTTGAGAATTATAACTCTAAAAAGATTCTCTGATAACGGAGATATACAAACAAATAAATTAAGTAGAGTAAATCGTGTATTATCAATCATGGGTAGGTACCTCTGAATGGAATGAGATACCGCCAAATTCTTTGGGTTTAAAGACCTTAACTAATAGTACCCTGGTAAATATAATTAACATTTAAAATAATAGGCTATCTAATCCTAGTTTATTATTTAAATTTCACAGATTCATAAAAAGGGCCACAAATAAATTTTAACATTTCACCTTACAAATTTATATTTCAACCCTAGTAGTATAAACAACTGTTTTAACCAATAATATTCACTTGTATCAATCGTATAACCGCGGCTGCTGGCACGAATTATGCCGATACTAAATCAATTGCTAAATCCAAAATCACTTGATAATTAAATCAAATTACTGCAAAAAGAACATTTAGTCTAACAAAACTTACATATAATACAAAGAAAAAGTGAATAAACAAGCAAGAATAAAACTTTTAAAAATAAAAAATAAGAAATTTTTAAATTTATTAAATCAGGAAAAAATAAAAGATTCAAATATTTTGAAGAAAAAAAAGAAAAAAACCACAAACATTAACAAAAAAAAAGACACGCTCCCCTGTATGACCACAAAAACTTCTCTATTATATATAATTAAAGATTAATATGGAACATGTATAGCAATAAATGTATTATATTCTTTCTTATTTAATTTTTCTTTTCACTAATAAATAAAGAAAGATTAAATAATATAATAAATATATTTTATACAATTATGTAATTTAATATAATATGTTATTAATATGAATTCTTTTTTTATATTAATTTAACTTACATATTTGATAGTTAAATAATCTAATTATAGATTATTTATATTAATTTTATTATTATAATTAATATTATTATTTAAATTAATTTTAATATTTAAAATTTAAAATTAATAATCATATTTATTATATCCAATTATAATAATATTAAATATTAAATTACATATTATTATATATATTGTATTATAATAACCTATTTTAAGCTAAAAACATAAGTAGCTATAATCCTAGGTAAATAAGTGTATTAAAATAATCAATTGATAATGATAAAATAAACTTATAATCTTTTAATTTTAGTTAAATGTAATATATAAATATAAATTATTTATTACATATAAGAAGCAGGATAAATTAATCCTAATTAAACAAAATAATACATAAAAGAATTTAAAAAAAACTTTCGATTTATATATTAAATAAATGAAGTACCTGATTAAAGGGTTACCTTGATAGGGTAAATATAGTAAATAAAATTACCTTCATTAAAATTACATAAGATAGAATTAAACTACCTCCTTTAGTATCAAAAACTAATGTGCATCATACACCTTAATGTAAAAAGGTAAGCTAAACAAGCTAATGAGTTCATACCCCATTTATAGAGGTATCTATCCTCTCCTTTATAATGACCAACAACTCTACAAAACTTCTCTTTCTATCAACATTAATGATAGGAACGATCATGTCCATTTCATCAAATTCCTGATTTGGGGTTTGAATAGGACTTGAGATCAACTTACTTTCATTTATTCTGCTCCTAACAAGAAATAAAAATATAATAATAAACGAATCAACAATTAAATATTTTATTGTCCAAGCAATAGCATCGACAATACTATTATTTTCCATTTTGCTGAATCAAATAAAATATCCCATGGGATGGGAAACAGAATTTATCCCATCAATAATAATTAGATCTAGATTATTATTAAAGATTGGAGCTGCACCTTTCCATTTCTGATTTCCAGAAGTTATAGGAGCATCAAGATGAAATAATAGTTTAACATTAATAACATGACAAAAAATCGCCCCAATAATGGTCTTATCTTATTGTATTCAATTAAGAACTTTCATTTGAATAATTATTATCTTAAGAATTATTATTGGGGCAATAGGAGGTTTAAATCAAACATCCTTACGACAACTTTTAGCATATTCATCAATCAGACACCTAGGTGGAATAATTAGATCATTAACAGTCAGAGAAAACATCTGAGAACTATACTTCATTATTTACTCACTAATAAGATTAATTATAGTTTTATTATTTAAGCTAATAAATTTATTTTGCATAAATCAAATTTATTCAGCCAGAAATATAAAAACTAACTACAATTACACTCTACTACTATATACGTATTAGATTCTCAGCTCTATTTATATCATACACAGAAAATTCGTGACCTATAAAGATAAAGTCCCAAAAATCAAGAATCATTATTCCTATAACAGTAATAATTTCAACAAAAGCACCATAGTAGAACACAGAAGAAGCTTCTAAGTAGAAGTAATAGCCAGTAAGAAGTACTACAATTCAAGTTTTAGTTATCGATTATTCACTTTTTAGCCATCTTTGGTGGCTTGGACATGATCTAGGACCTTAAGATTTTGCATGAAAGCAGGACTAGCAGCCGCGTTGCATGGGAGAATGTGAAAAGTGTTCATATGTAGTAAAAACCTGAGAAATCCGTCCGTTTTCGTCATTTGTTATCGAATCGACTTAAAGCCAGATCGTCACATTGGCATCTCTTCTCTCTGAAACGGTTACATTTATCGTCTGCAAAGCTATGTCGCGTGCTGCGGTATGCGGAAACACTAAAAGCACCATAGTAGAACACAGAAGAAGCTTCTATGTTGAAGTAATAGCCAGTAAGAAGTATTACAATTCAAGTTTTAGTTGTCGATTATTCACTTTTTAGCCGGCTTTGGTGGCTTGGACTTGAGGTAGGACCTTAAGATTTTGCATGAAAGGAGGACTAGTAGCCGCGTTGCATGGGAGAATGTGAAAAGTGTTCATATGTAGTAAAAACCTGAGAAATCTGTTATCGAATCGGCTTAAAGCCAGATCATCACATTGGCCGCTTTTCTCTCTGAGACGGTTACATTTATCGTCTGCAAAGCTATGTCGCGTGCTGCGGTTTGCGGAGACACTAAAAGCACCATAGTAGAACACAGATGAAGCTTCTAAGTTGAAGTAATAGCCAGTAAGAAGTAGTACAATTCAAGCTTTAGTTATCGATTATTCACTTTTTAGCCGTCTTTGGTGGCTTGGTCATGACCTAGGACCTTAAGATTTTGCATGAAAGGAGGACTAGCAGCCGCGTTGCACGGGAGAATGTGAAAAGTGTTCATATGTAGTACAAACCAGAGAAATCCGTCCGTTTTCGTCATTTGTTATCGAATCGACTTAAAGCCAGATCGTCACATTGGCTGCTTTTCTCTCTGAGAGGGTTACATTTATCGTTTGCAAAGCTATGTCGCGTGCTGCGGAATGGGGAGACACTAAAAGCACCATAGTAGAACACAGAAGAAGCTTCTAAGTTGAAGTAATAGCCAGTAAGAAGTAGTACAATTCAAGTTTTAGTTGTCGATTATTAACTTCTTAGCCGGCTTTGGTGGCTTGGACATGACCTAGGACCTTATGATTTTGCATGAAAGGAGGACTAGCAGCCGCGTTGCACGGGAGAATGTGAAAAGTGTTCATATGCAGTAAAAACTTGAGAAATCCGTCTGTTTTCGTCATTTGTTAACGAATCGACTTAAAGCCACATCGTCACATTGGCCGCTCTTCTCTCTGAAACGCTTACATTCATCGTCTACAAAGCTATGTCGCGTGCTGCGGTTTGCGGAGACACTAAAAGCACCATAGTAGAACACAGAAGAAGCTTCTAAGTAGAAGTAATAGCCAGTAAGAAGTAGTACAATTCAAGTTTTAGTTATCGATTATTCACTTTTTAGCCGTCTTTGGTGTCTTGGTCATGACCTAGGACCTTAAGATTTTGCATGAAAGGAGGACTAGCAGCCGCGTTGCATGGGAGAATGTGAAAAGTGTTCATATGTAGTAAAAACATGAGAAATTCGTCCGTTTTCGTCATTTGTTATCGAATCGACTTAAAGCCAGATCGTCACATTGGCTGCTTTTCTCTCTGAGACGGTTACATTTATCGTCCGCAAAGCTATGTCGCGTGCTGCGGTATGCGGAAACACTAAAAGCACCATTGTAGAACACAGAAGAAGCTTCTAAGTTGAAGTAATAGCCAGTAAGAAGTAGTGCAATTCAAGTTTTAGTTGTCGATTATTCACTTTTTAGCCGGCTTTGGTGGCTTGGACATCACCTAGGACCTTAAGATTTTGCATGAAAGGAGGACTTGCAGCCGCTTTGCACGGGAGAATGTGAAAAGTGTTCATATGTAGTAAAAACCTAAGAAATCCGTCCGTTTTCGTCATTTGTTATCGAATCGACTTAAAGCCAGATTGTCACATTGGCCGCTCTTCTCTCTGAAACGGTTACATTCATCGTCTGCAAAGCTATGTGCGTGCTGCCCTATGCGGAAACACTAAAAGCACCATAGTAGAACACAGAAGAAGCTTCTAAGTTGAAGTAATAGCCAGTAAGAAGTAGTACAATTCAAGTTTTAGTTGTCGATTATTCACTTTTTAGCCGGCTTTGGTGGCTTGGACATCACCTAGGACCTTAAGATTTTGCATGAAAGGAGGACTTGCAGCCGCTTTGCACGGGAGAATGTGAAAAGTGTTCATATGTAGTAAAAATCTAAGAAATCCGTCTGTTTTCGTCATTTGTTAACGAATCGACTTAAAGCCACATCGTCACATTGGCATCTCTTCTCTCTGAAACGGTTACATTCATCGTCTGCAAAGCTATGTGCGTGCTGCCCTATGCGGAAACACTAAAAGCACCATAGTAGAACACAGAAGAAGCTTCTAAGTTGAAGTAATAGCCAGTAAGAAGTAGTACAATTCAAGTTTTAGTTGTCGATTATTAACTTTTTAGCCGGCTTTGGTGGCTTGAACATGACCTAGGACCTTATGATTTTGCATGAAAGGAGGACTAGCAGCCGCGTTGCACGGGAGAATGTGAAAAGTGTTCATATGCAGTAAAAACTTGAGAAATCCGTCTGTTTTCGTCATTTGTTAACGAATCGACTTAAAGCCACATCGTCACATTGGCCGCTCTTCTCTCTGAAACGGTTACATTCATCGTCTACAAAGCTATGTCGCGTGCTGCGGTTTGCGGAGACACTAAAAGCACCATAGTAGAACACAGAAGAAGCTTCTAAGTAGAAGTAATAGCCAGTAAGAGGTAGTACAATTCAAGTTTTAGTTATCGATTATTCACTTTTTAGCCGTCTTTGGTGGCTTGGTCATGACCTAGGACCTTGAGATTTTGCATGAAAGGAGGACTAGCAGCCGCGTTGCATGGGAGAATGTGAAAAGTGTTCATATGTAGTAAAAACATGAGAAATTCGTCCGTTTTCGTCATTTGTTATCGAATCGACTTAAAGCCAGATCGTCACATTGGCTGCTTTTCTCTCTGAGACGGTTACATTTATCGTCCGCAAAGCTATGTCGCGTGCTGCGGTATGCGGAAACACTAAAAGCACCATTGTAGAACACAGAAGAAGCTTCTAAGTTGAAGTAATAGCCAGTAAGAAGTAGTGCAATTCAAGTTTTAGTTGTCGATTATTCACTTTTTAGCCGGCTTTGGTGGCTTGGACATCACCTAGGACCTTAAGATTTTGCATGAAAGGAGGACTTGCAGCCGCTTTGCACGGGAGAATGTGAAAAGTGCTCATATGTAGTAAAAATCTAAGAAATCCGTCTGTTTTCGTCATTTGTTAACGAATCGACTTAAAGCCACATCGTCACATTGGCATCTCTTCTCTCTGAAACGGTTACATTCATCGTCTGCAAAGCTATGTGCGTGCTGCCCTATGCGGAAACACTAAAAGCACCATAGTAGAACACAGAAGAAGCTTCTAAGTTGAAGTAATAGCCAGTAAGAAGTAGTACAATTCAAGTTTTAGTTGTCGATTATTAACTTTTTAGCCGGCTTTGGTGGCTTGGACATGACCTAGGACCTTATGATTTTGCATGAAAGGAGGACTAGCAGCCGCGTTGCACGGGAGAATGTGAAAAGTGTTCATATGCAGTAAAAACTTGAGAAATCCGTCTGTTTTCGTCATTTGTTAACGAATCGACTTAAAGCCACATCGTCACATTGGCCGCTCTTCTCTCTGAAACGGTTACATTCATCGTCTACAAAGCTATGTCGCGTGCTGCGGTTTGCGGAGACACTAAAAGCACCATAGTAGAACACAGAAGAAGCTTCTAAGTAGAAGTAATAGCCAGTAAGAAGTAGTACAATTCAAGTTTTAGTTATCGATTATTCACTTTTTAGCCGTCTTTGGTGGCTTGGTCATGACCTAGGACCTTGAGATTTTGCATGAAAGGAGGACTAGCAGCCGCGTTGCATGGGAGAATGTGAAAAGTGTTCATATGTAGTAAAAACATGAGAAATTCGTCCGTTTTCGTCATTTGTTATCGAATCGACTTAAAGCCAGATCGTCACATTGGCTGCTTTTCTCTCTGAGACGGTTACATTTATCGTCCGCAAAGCTATGTCGCGTGCTGCGGTATGCGGAAACACTAAAAGCACCATTGTAGAACACAGAAGAAGCTTCTAAGTTGAAGTAATAGCCAGTAAGAAGTAGTGCAATTCAAGTTTTAGTTGTCGATTATTCACTTTTTAGCCGGCTTTGGTGGCTTGGACATCACCTAGGACCTTAAGATTTTGCATGAAAGGAGGACTTGCAGCCGCTTTGCACGGGAGAATGTGAAAAGTGTTCATATGTAGTAAAAACCTAAGAAATCCGTCCGTTTTCGTCATTTGTTATCGAATCGACTTAAAGCTAGATTGTCACATTGGCCGCTCTTCTCTCTGAAACGGTTACATTCATCGTCTGCAAAGCTATGTGCGTGCTGCCCTATGCGGAAACACTAAAAGCACCATAGTAGAACACAGAAGAAGCTTCTAAGTTGAAGTAATAGCCAGTAAGAAGTAGTACAATTCAAGTTTTAGTTGTCGATTATTCACTTTTTAGCCGACTATGGGGGCTTGGACATCACCTAGGACGTTAAGAGATTTTGCATGAAAGTAGGACTGGCAGCCTCGTTGCAAGGGAGAATGTGAAAAGTGTTCATATGTAGTAAAAACCTGAGAAATCCGTCCGTTTTCGTCATTTGTTATCGAATCGACTTAAAGCCAGATCGTCACATTGGCCGCTTTTCTCTCTGAGACGGTTACATTTATCGTCTGCAAAGCTATGTCGCGTGCTGCGGTTTGCGGAGACACTAAAAGCACCATAGTAGAACACAGAAGAAGCTTCTAAGTAGAAGTAATAGCCAGTAAGAAGTAGTACAATTCAAGTTTTAGTTATCGATTATTCACTTTTTAGCCGTCTTTGGTGGCTTGGTCATGACCTAGGACCTTAAGATTTTGCATGAAAGGAGGACTAGCAGCCGCGTTGCATGGGAGAATGTGAAAAGTGTTCATATGTAGTAAAAACCTGGGAAATCCGTCCGTTTTCGTCATTTGTTATCGAATCGACTTAAAGCCAGATCGTCACATTGGCCGTTCTTCTCTCTGAAACAGTTACATTTATCGTCTGCAAAGCTATGTCGCGTGCTGCGATATGCGGAGACACTAAAAGCACCATAGTAGAACACAGGAGAAGCTTCTAAGTTGAAGAAACAGCCAGTAAGAAGTAGTACAATTCATATTTTGGATGTCGATTATTTACTTTATTGCCGGCTTTGGTGGCTTGGACATGACCTAGGACCTTAAGATTTTGCATGAAAGGAGGACTAGATGCGGCGTTGCACGGGAGAATGTGAAAAGTGTTCATATCTAGTAAAAACCTGAGAAATCCGTACGTTTTCGTCATTTGTTATCGAATCGACTTAAAGCCAGATTGTCACATTGGCCGTTCTTCTCTCTGAAACGGTTACATTTATCGTCTGCAAAGCTATGTCGCGTGCTGCGGTATGCGGAGACACTAAAAGCACCATAGTAGAACACAGATGAAGTTTCTAAGTTGAAGTAACAGCCAGTACGAAGTAGTACAATTCAAGTTTTAATTATCGATTATTCACTTTTTAGCCGGCTTTGGTGGCTTGGATATGACCTAGGACCTTAAGATTTTGCATGAAAGGAAGACTAGCAGCCGCGTTGCACGGGAGAATGTGAAAAGTGTTCATATGTAGTACAAACCTGAGAAATCCGTCCGTTTTCGTCATTTGTTATCGAATCGACTTAAAGCCAGATCGTCACATTGGCTGCTTTTCTCTCTGAGAGGGTTACATTTATCGTTTGCAAAGCTATGTCGCGTGCTGCAGTATGCGGAGACACTAAAAGCACCATAGTAGAACACAGAAGAAGCTTCTAAGTTGAAGCAATAGCCATTAAGAAGTAGTACAATTCAAGTTTTAGTTGTCGATTATTCCCTTTTTAGCCGGCTTTGGTGGCTTGGACATGACCTAGGATCTTAAGATTTTTCATGAAAGGAGGACTAGCAGCCGCGTTGCACGGGAGAATGTGAAAAGTGTTCATATGCAGTAAAAACCTGAGAAATCCGTCTGTTTTCGTCATTTGTTAACGAATCGACTTAAAGCCACATCATCACATTGGCCGCTCTTCTCTCTGAAACGGTTAGATTTATCGTCCGGAAACACTAAAAGCACCATAGTAGAACACAGAAGAAGCTTCTAAGTTGATGTAATAGCCAGTAAGAAGTAGTACAATTCAAGTTTTAGGTATCGGTTATTGACTTTTTAGCTGGCTTTGGTGACTTGGACATGAGCTAGGACCTTAAGATTCTGCATGAAAGGAGGACTAGCTGCCGAGTTGCACGGGAGAATGTGAAAAGTGTTCATATGTAGTAAAAACCCAAGAAATCCGTCCGTTTTCGTCATTTGAATCGAATCGTCTAAAAAGCCAGATCGTCACATTGACCGCTCTTCTCTCTGAAACGGTTGTACTTATCGTCTGCAAAGCTATGTCGCCTGCTGCGGTATGCGGAGACACTAAAAGCACCATAGTAGAACACAGATGAAGCTTCTAAGTTGATGTAATAGCCAGTAAGAAGTAGTACAATTCAAGTTGTAAGTATTGACCTTTTAGCTGCCTTGGTGCCTTGGACATGAGCTAGGACCTTGAGATTCTGCATGAAAGGAGGACTAGCAGAGCAGTTGCACGGGTGAATGTGAGAAGTGTTCATACGTAGTAAAAACCTCAGAAATCCGTCCGTTTTCGTCATTTGTTATCGAATCGACTTAAAGCCAGATCGTCACATTGGCCGCTCTTCTCTCTGAAACCGTTGTACTTATCGTCTGCAAAGCATTGTCGCGTGCTGCGATATGCGGAGACACTAAAAGCACCATAGTAGAACACAGATGAAGCTTCTAAGTTGATGTAATAGCCAGTAAGAAGTAGTAAAATTCAAGTTTTAGATATTGATTATTGACTTTATAGCTGGCTTTGGCGCCTTGGACAAGATCTAGGACCTTAAGATTCTGCATGAAAGAAGTACTAGCAGCCGAGTTGCCCGGGAGAATGTGAAAAGTGTTCATATGTAGTAAAAATCTGATAAATCCGTCCGTTTTCGTCATTTTTTTATCCAATCGAGTTAAAGCCAGATCGTCACATTGGCCGCTCTTCTCTCTGAAACGGTTGTACTTATCGTCTGCAAAACTATGTCGCGTGCTGCGGTATGCGGAGAAACTAAAAGCACCGTAGTAGAACATAGATGAAGGTTCTAAGTTGATGTAATAGCCAGTAAGATGTAGTCCAATTCAAGTTTTAGGTATCGATTATTGACTTTTTAGCTGGCTTTGGTGCCTTGGACATGAGCTAGGACCTCAAGATTCTGCATAAAAGGAGGACTAGCAGCCGAGTTGCACGGGAGAATGTGAAAAGTGTTCATATGTAGTAAAAACCTGAGAAATCCGTCCGTTTTCGTCATTTGTTATCGAATCGACTTAAAGCCAGATCGTAACATTGGCCGCTCTTCTCTCTACAACGGTTGTACTTATCGTCTGCAAAGCTATGTCGCGTGCTGCGGTATACGGAGACACTAAAATCACCATAGTAGAACACAGATGAAGTTTCTAAGTTGAAGTAACAGCCAGTACGAAGTAGTACAATTCAAGTTTTAATTATCGATTATTCACTTTTTAGCCGGCTTTGGTGGCTTGGATATGACCTAGGACCTTAAGATTTTGCATGAAAGGAAGACTAGCAGCCGCGTTGCACGGGAGAATGTGAAAAGTGTTCATATGTAGTAAAAACCTGGGAAATCCGTCCGTTTTCGTCATTTGTTATCGAATCGACTTAAAGCCAGATCGTCACATTGGCTGTTCTTCTCTCTGAAACAGTTACATTTATCGTCTGCAAAGCTATGTCGCGTGCTGCGATATGCGGAGACACTAAAAGCACCATAGTAGAACACAGAAGAAGCTTCTAAGTTGAAGCAATACCCAGTAAGAAGTAGTACAATTCAAGTTTTAGTTGTCGATTACTCCCTTTTTAGCCGACTTTGGGGGCTTGGACATCACCTAGGACGTTAAGATTTTGCATGAAAGGAGGACTGGCAGCGGCGTTGCACGGGAGAATGTGAAAAGTGTTCATATGTAGTAAAAACCTAAGAAATCCGTCCGTTTTCGTCATTTGTTTTCGATTCGACTTAAAGCCAGATCGTCACATTGGCCGTTCTTCTTACTGAAACGGTTACATTTATCGTCTGCAAAGCTATGTCGCGTGCAGAGGTATGCCGAAACACTAAATGCACCATAGTAGAACACAGAAGAAGCTTCTAAGTTGAAGTAATAACCAGTAGGAAGTAGTACAATTCAAGTTTTAGTTGTCGATTATTCACTTTTTAGCCGGCTTTGGTGGCTTGGACATGACCTAGGACCATAAGATTTTGCATGAAAGGAGGACTAGCAGCCGAGTTGCACATGAGAATGTGAAATGTGTTCATATCTAGTAAAAACCTGAGAAATCCGTACGTTTTCGTCATTTGTTATCGAATCGACTTAAAGCCAGATCGTCACATTGGCCGCTCTTCTCTCTGAAACGGTTACACTTATCGTCTGCAAATCTATGTCGCGTGCTGCGGTATGCAGAAACACTAAAAGCACCATAGTACAACAAGAAGAAGCTTCTAAGTTGAAGTAATAGCCAGTAAGAAGTAGTACAATTCAAGTTTTAACTATCGATTATTCACTTTTTAGCCGGCTTTGATGGCTTGGACATGACCTAGGACCTTAAGATTTTGCATGAAACGAGGACTAGCAGCCGCGTTGCACGGGAGAATGTGAAAAGTGTTCATATGTAGTACAAACCTGAGAAATCCGTCCGTTTTCGTCATTTGTTATCGAACCGACTTAAAGCCAGATCGTCACATTGGCTGCTTTTCTCTCTGAGAGGGTTACAATTATCGTTTGCAAAGCTATGTCGC
This sequence comes from Schistocerca gregaria, assembly GCF_023897955.1. Taxonomy (NCBI): domain Eukaryota; kingdom Metazoa; phylum Arthropoda; class Insecta; order Orthoptera; family Acrididae; genus Schistocerca; species Schistocerca gregaria. The sequence continues at coordinate 1,612,908 of NW_026061723.1, read as the reverse complement.
GTGCTGCGGTATGCGGAGACACTAAAAGCACCATAGTAGAACACAGAAGAAGCTTCTAAGTTGAAGTAATAGTCATTAAGAAGTAGTACAATTCAAGTTTTAGTTGTCGATTATTCTCTTTTTAGCCGGCTTTGGTGGCTTGGACATGACCTAGGACCTTAAGATTTTGCATGAAAGGAGGACTAGCAGCCGCGTTGCACGGGAGAATGTGAAAAGTGTTCATATGTAGTACAAACCTGAGAAATCCGTCCGTTTTCGTCATTTTTTATCGAATCGTCTTAAAGCCAGATCGTCACATTGACCGCTCTTCTCTCTGAAACGGTTGTACTTATCGTCTGCAAAGCTATGTCGCCTGCTGCGGTATGCGGAGACACTAAAAGCACCATAGTAGAACACAGATGAAGCTTCTAAGTTGATGTAATAGCCAGTAAGAAGTAGTACAATTCAAGTTGTAAGTATTGATTATTGACCTTTTAGCTGCCTTGGTGCCTTGGACATGAGCTAGGACCTTGAGATTCTGCATGAAAGGAGGACTAGCAGAGGAGTTGCACGGGTGAGTGTGAGAAGTGTTCATACGTAGTAAAAACCTCAGAAATCCGTCCGTTTTCGTCATTTGTTATCGAATCGACTTAAAGCCAGATCGTCACATTGGCCGCTCTTCTCTCTGAAACCGTTGTACTTATCGTCTGCAAAGCTATGTCGCGTGCTGCGGTATGCGGAGACACTAAAAGCACCATAGTAGAACACAGATGAAGCTTCTAAGTTGATGCAATAGCCAGTAAGAAGTAGTAGAATTCAAGTTTTATGTATCGATTATTGACTTTTTAGCTGGCTTCGGTGCCTTGGACATGAGCTAGGACCTTAAGATTCTGCATGAAAGGAGGACTAGCAGCCGAGTTGCACGGGAGAATGTGGAATGTGTTCATATGTAGTAAAAACCAGAGAAATCCGTCCGTTTTCGTCATTTGTTATCGAATCGACTTAAAGCCAGATGGTCACATTGGCCGCTCTTCTCTCTGAAACGGTTGTACTTATCGTCTGCAAAGCTATGCCACGTACTGCGGTATTCGGAGACACTAAAAACACCATAGTAGAACACAGATGAAGCTTCTAAGATGATGTAATAGCCAGTAAGAAGTTGTACAATTCAATTTTTAGGTATCGGTTATTGACTTTTTGGCTCGCTTTGGTCCCTTGGACATGAACTAGGACCTGAAGATTATGCATGAAAGGAGGACTAGGAGCAGAGTTGCACGGGAGAATGTGAAAAGTGTTCATATGTAGTAAAAACCTGAGAAATCCGTCCGTTTTCGTCATTTGTTATCGAATCGACTTAAAGCCAGATCGTCACATTGGTCACTCTTCTCTCTGAAACGGTTGTACTTGTTTTCTGCAAAGCAATGTCGCGTGCTGCGGTATGCGGAGACACGAAAGTCATCATAGTAGAACACAGATAAAGCTTCTAAGTTGATGTAATAGCCAGTAAGAACTAGTACAATTCAAATTTTAGGTATCGATTATTGACTTTTTAGCTGGCTTTGGTGCCTTGGACATTAGCTAGGACCTTACGATTCTGCATGAAAGGAGGACTAGCAGCCGAGTTGCACGGGAGAATGTGAAAAGTGTTTATATGTAGTAAAAACCTGAGAAATCCGTCCGTTTTCGTCATTTGTTATCGAATCGACTTAAAGCCAAATCGTCATATTGGCCGCTCTGCTCTCTGAAACGGTTGTACTTATCGTCTGCAAAGCTATGTCGCGTACTGCGGTATTCGGAGACACTAAACGCACCATAGTAGAACACAGATGAAGCTTCTAAGATGATGTAATAGCCAGTAAGAAATAGTACAATTCAAGTTTTAGATATCGTTATTGACTTTTTAGCTGGCTTTGGTGCCTTGGACATGGGCTATGACCTTAAGATTCTGCATGAAAGGAGGACTAGCAGCCGAGTTGCACGGGAGAATGTGAAAAGTGTTCATATCTAGTTAAAACCTGAGAAATCCGTCCGTTTGCGTCATTTGTTATCGAATCGACTTAAAGCCAGATCGCCACATTGGCCGCTCTTCTCTCTGAAACCGTTGTACTTATCGTCTGCAAAGCTATGTCGCGTGCTGCGATATGCGGAGACACTAAAAGCACCGTAGTAGAACATAGATGAGGCATCTAAGTTGATGTAATAGCCAGTAAGAAGTAGTCCAATTCAAGTTTTAGGTATCGATTATTGACTTTTTAGATGGCTTTGGTGACTTGGACATGAGCTAGGACCTTAAGATTCTGCATGAAAGGAGGACTAGCAGCCGAGTTGCACGGGAGAATGTGAAAAGTGTTCATATGTAGTAAAAACCTGAGAAATCCGTCCGTTTTCGTCATTTTTTTATCCAATCGACTTAAAGCCAGATCGTCACATTGGCCGCTCTTCTCTCTGACACGGTTGTACTTATCGTCTGCAAAACTATGTCGCGTGCAGCGGTATGCGGAGAAACTAAAAGCACCGTAGTAGAACACAGATGAAGCTTCTAAGTTGATGTAATAGCCAGTAAGAAGTAGTACAATTCAAGTTTTAGATATCGATTATTGACTTTTTAGCTGGCTTTGGTGCCTTGGACATGAGCTAGGACCTTAAGATTCTGCATAAAAGGAGGACTAGCAGCCGAGTTGCACGGGAGAATGTGAAAAGTGTTCATATGTAGTAAAAACCTGAGACATCCGTCCGTTTTCGTCATTTGTTATCGAATCGACTTAAAGCCAGATCGTCACATTGGCCGCTCTTCTCTCTAAAACGGTTGTACTTATCGTCTGCAAAGCTGTGTCGCGTGCTGCGGTATGCGGAGAAACTAAAAGCACCGTAGTAGAACATTGATGATGGTTCTAAGTTGATGTAATAGCCAGTAAGAAGTAGTACAATTCAAGTTTTAGGTATCGATTATTGACTTTTTAGCTGGCTTTGGTGCCTTGGACATGAGCTAGGACATTACGATTCTGCATGAAAGGAGGACTAGCAGCCGAGTTGCATGGGGGAATGTGAAAAGTGTTAATATGTAGTAAAAACCTGAGAAATCCGTCCGTTTTCGTCATTTGTTATCGAATCGACTTAAAGCCAGATCGTCACATTGGCCGCTCTTCTCTCTAAAACGGTTGTACTTATCGTCTGCAAAGCTGTGTCGCGTGCTGCGGTATGCGGAGAAACTAAAAGCACCGTAGTAGAACATTGATGATGGTTCTAAGTTGATGTAATAGCCAGTAAGAAGTAGTACAATTCAAGTTTTAGGTATCGATTATTGACTTTTTAGCTGGCTTTGGTGCCTTGGACATGAGCTAGGACATTACGATTCTGCATGAAAGCAGGACTAGCAGCCGAGTTGCATGGGGGAATGTGAAAAGTGTTAATATGTAGTAAAAACCTGAGAAATCCGTCCGTTTTCGTCATTTGTTATCGAATCGACTTAAAGCCAGATCGTAACATTGGCCGCTCTTCTCTCTAAAACGGTTGTACTTATCGTCTGCAAAGCTATGTCGCGTGCTGCGGTATGTGGAGACACTAAAATCACCATAGAAGAACACAGATGAAGCATCTAAGTTGATGTAATAGCCAGTAAGAAGTAGTCCAATTCAAGTTTTAGGTATCGATTATTGACTTTTTAGCTGGCTTTGGTGACTTGGACATGAGCTAGGACCTTAAGATTCTGCATGAAAGGAGGACTAGAAGCCGAGTTGCACGGGAGAATGTGAAAAGTGTTCATATGTAGTAAAACCCTGAGAAATCCGTCCGTTATCGTCATTTGTTATCGAATCGACTTAAAGCCAGATCGTCACATTGGCCGCTCTTCTCTCTGAACGGTTGTACTTATCGTCTGCAAAGCTATGTCGCGTACTGCCGTATTCGGAGAAACTAAACGCACCATAGTAGAACACAGATGAAGCTTCTAAGATGATGTAATAGCCAGTAAGAAATAGTACAATTAAAGTTTTAGATATCGTTATTGACTTTTTAGCTGGCTTTGGTGCCTTGGACATGAGCTATGACCTTAAGATTCTGCATGAAAGGAGGACTAGCAGCCGAGTTGCACGGGAGAATGTGAATAGTGTTCATATCTAGTAAAAACCTGAGAAATCCGTCCGTTTGCGTCATTTGTTATCGAATCGACTTAAAGCCAGATCGTCACATTTGCCGCTCTTCTCTCTGAAACCGTTGTACTTATCGTCTGCAAAGCTATGTCGCGTGCTGCGATATGCGGAGACACTAAAAGCACCATAGTAGAACACAGATGAAGCTTCTAAGTTGATGTAATAGCCAGTAAGAAGTAGTAGAATTTAAGTTTTAGGTATCGATTATTGATTTTTAGCTGGCTTCGGTGCCTTGGACATGAGCTAGGACCTTAAGATTCTGCATGAAATTAGGACTAGCAGCCGAGTTGCACGGGAGAATGTGAAAGGTGTTCATATGTAGTAAAAACCTGAGAAATCCGTCCGTTTTCGTCATTTGTTGTCGAATCGACTTAAAGCCAGATCGTCACATTGGCCGCTCTTCTCTCTGAAACGGTTGTACTTATCGTCTGCAAAGCTATGTCGCGTGCTGCGGTATGCGGTGGCACTAAAAGCACCATAGTAGAACACATATGAAGCTTCTAAGATGATGTAATAGCCAGTAAGAAGTAGTAGAATTCAAGTTTTAGGTATCGATTATTGACTTTTTAGGTGGCTTTGGAGCCTTGGACATGAGCTAGGACCTTAAGATTCTGCATGAAAGGAGGACTAGCAGCCGAGTTGCACGGGAGAATGTGAAAAGCGTTCATATGTAGTAAAAACCTGAGATATCCGTCCGTTTTCGTCATTTGTTATCGAATCGACTTAAAGCCAGATGGTCACATTGGCCGCTCTTCTCTCTGAAACGGTTGTACTTATCGTCTGCAAAGCTATGTCGCGTGCTGCGGTATGAGGAGACACTAAAATCACCATAGTAGAACACAGATGAAGCTTCTAAGTTGATGTAATAGCCAGTAAGAGGTAGTACAATTCAAGTTCTAGGTATCGATTATTGACTTTTTAGCTGGCTTTGGTGCCTTGGACATGAGCAAGGACCTTGAGATTCTGCATGAAATGAGGACTAGCAGCCGAGTTGCACGGGACAATGTGAAAAGAGTTCATATGTAGTAAAAACCTGAGAAATCCGTCCGTTTTCGTCATTTGTTATCGAATCAAAGCCAGATCATCACATTGGCCGCTCTTACCTCTGAAACGGTTGTACTTATCGTCTGCAAAGCTATGTCGCGTACTGCGGTATTCGGAGACACTAAAAACACCATAGTAGAACACAGATGAAGCTTCTAAGATGATATAATAGCCAGTAAGAAGTAGTACAATTCAAGTTTTAGTTATCGGTTATTGAATTTTTAGCTGGCTTTGGCGCCTTAAACATGAGCTAGGACCTTAAGATTCTGTATGAAAGGAGGACTAGCAGCCCAGTTGAACGGGAGAATGTGAAAACTGTTCATATGTAGTAAAAACCAACCTGAGAAATCCGTCCGTTTTCGTCATTTGTTATCGAATCGACTTAAATCCAGATCGTCACATTGGCCGCTCTTCTCTCTGAAACGGTTGTACTTATCGTCTGCAAAGCTATGTCGCGTGCTGCGGTATGCGGAGGCACTAAAAGCACCATAGTAGAACACATATGAAGCTTCTAAGATGATGTAATAGCCAGTAAGAAGTTGTACAATTCAAGTTTTAGGTATTGATTATTGACTTTTTAGCTGGCTTTGGTGCCTTGGACATGAGCTAGGACCTTAAGATTCTTCATGAAAGGAGGAGTAGCAGCCGAGTTGCACGGGAGAATGTGAAAAGTGTTCATATGTAGTAAAAACCTGAGAATTCCGTCCGTTTTCGTCATTTGTTATCGAATCGACTTAAAGCCAGATCGTCACATTGGCCGCTCTTCTCTCTCTGGAACGGTTGTACTTATCGTCTGCAAAGCTAGGTCACGTGCTGCTTTATGCGGAGACACTAAAAGCACCATAGTAGAACACAGATGAAGCTTCTAAGATGATGTAATAGAAAGTAATAAGTTGTACAATTCAAGTTTTAGGTATTGATTATTGACTTTTTAGCTGGCTTTGGTGCCTTGGACATGAGCTAGGACCTTAAGATTCTTCATGAAACGAGGAGTAGCAGCCGAGTTGCACGGGAGAATGTGAAAAGTGTTCATATGTAGTAAAAACCTGAGAAATCCGTCCGTTTTCGTGATTTGTTATCGAATCGACTTAAAGCCAGATCGTCACATTGGCCGCTCTTCTCTCTGAAACGGTTGTACTTATCGTCTGCAAAGCTATGTCGCGTGCTGCGGTATGCGGTGACACTAAAAGCACCATAGTAGAACACAGATGAAGCTTCTAAGTTGATGTAATAGCCAGTAAGAAGTAGTCCAATTCAAGTTTTAGGTATCGATTATTGACTTTTTAGCTGGCTTTGGTGCCTTGGACATGAGCTAGGACCTTAAGATTCTGCATGAAATTAGGACTAGCAGCCCAGTTGCACGGGAGAATATGAAAAGTGTTCATACGTAGTAAAAACCTGAGACATCCGTCCATTTTCGTTATTTGTTATCGAATCGACTTAAAGCCAGATCGTCACATTGGCCGCTCTTCTCTCTGAAACCGTTGTACTTATCGTCTGCAAAGCTATGTCGCGTGCTGCGGTATGCGGAGACACTAAAAGCACCATAGTAGAACACAGATGAAGCTTCTAAGTTGATGTAATAGCCAGTAAGAAGTAGTCCAATTCAAGTTTTAGGTATCGACTATTGACTTTTTAGCTGGCTTTGGTGCCTTGGACATGAGCTAGGACCTTAAGATTCTGCATAAAAGGAGGACTAGCAGCCGAGTTGCACGGGATAATGTGAAAAGTGTTCATATGTAATAAAAACCTGAGACATCCGTCCGTTTTCGTCATTTGTTATCGAATTGACTTAAAGCCAGATGGTCACATTGACCGCTCTTCTCTCTGAAACGGTTGTACTTATCGTCTGCAAAGCTATGTCGCATGCTGCGGTATGTGGAGACACTAAAATCACCATAGTAGAACACAGATGAAGCTTCTAAGTTGATGTAATAGCCAGTAAGAAGTAGTACAATTCAAGTTTTAGGTATCGATTATTGACTTTTTAGCTGGCTTTGGTGCCTTGGACATGAGCAAGGACCTTGAGATTCTACATGAAAGGAGGACTAGCAGCCGAGTTGCACGGGAGAATGTGAAAAGTGTTCATATGTAGTAAAAACCTGAGAAACCCGTCCGTTTTCGTGATTTGTTATCGAATCGACTTAAAGCCAGATCGTCACATTGGCCGCTCTTCTCTCTGAAACGGTTGTACTTATCGTCTGCAAAGCTATGTCGCGTGCTGCGGTATGCGGTGACACTAAAAGCACCATAGTAGAACACAGATGAAGCTTCTAAGTTGATGTAATAGCCAGTAAGAAGTAGTCCAATTCAAGTTTTAGGTATCGATTATTGACTTTTTAGCCTGCTTTGGTGCCTTGGACATGAGGAAGGACCTTGAGATTCTACATGAAAGGAGGACTAGCAGCCGAGTTGCACGGGAGAATGTGAAAAGTGTTCATATGTAGTAAAAATCTGATAAATCCGTCCGTTTTCGTCATTTGTTATCGAATCGACTTAAAGCCAAATCGTCACATTGGCCGCTCTTCTCTCTGAAACGGTTGTATTTATCGTCTGCAAAGCTATTTCGCGTACTGCGGTATTCGGAGACACTAAAAGCACCATAGTAGAACACAGATGAAGCTTCTAAGATGATGTAATAGGCAGTAAGAAATAGTACAATTCAAGTTTTAGGAATCGGTAATTGTCTTCTTACCCTTGTTTGGTGACTTGGACATGAGCTAGCACTTTAAGATTCTGCATGAAAGGAGGACTAGCAGCCGAGTTGCACGGGAGAATGTGTAAAGTGTTCATATGTAGTAAAAACCTGAGAAATCCGTTCGTTTTCGTCATTTGTTATCGAATCGACTTAAAGCCAGATGGTCACATTGGCCGCTCTTCTCTCTGAAACGGTTGTACTTTCCGTCTGCAGAGCTATGTCGCGTGCTGCGGTATGCAGAGACACTAAAAGCACCATTGTAGAACACAGATGATACTTCCAAGTTGATGTAATAGCCAGTAAGAAGTAGTAAAATTCAATTTTTATGTACTGATTATTGACTTTTTAGCTGGCTTTGGTGCCTTGGACATGAGCTAGGACCTTAAGATATTGCATGAAAGGAGGACTAGCAGCCGAGTTGCACGGGAGAATGTGAAATGTGTTCATATGTAGTAAAAACGTGAGAAATCCGTCCGTTTTTGTCATTTGTTTTCGAATCGACTTAAAGGCAGATCGTCACACTGGCCACTCTTCTCTCTGAAACGGTTGTACTTATCGTCTGCAAAGCTATGTCGCGTGCTGCGGTATGCGGGGACACTAAAATCACCATACTAGAACACAGATGAAGCTTCTAAGTTGATGTAATAGCCACTAAAAAGTAGTAGAATTCAAGTTTTAGGTATTGATTATTGAATTTTTAGCTGGCTTTGGTGCCTTGGACATGAGCTAGGACCTTAAGATTCTGCATGAAAGGAGGACTAGCTGCCTAATTGCACGGGAGAATGTGAAAAGTGTTAATATAGAGTAAAAACCTGAGAAATCCGTCCGTTTTCGTCTTTTGTTATCGAATCGACTTAAAGCCAGATCGACACATTGGCCGCTCTTCTCTCTGAAACGGTTGTACTTATCGTCTGCAAAACAATGTCGCGTGCTGCGGTATGCGGAGACACGAAAATCATCATAGTAGAACACAGATGAAGCTTCTAAGTTGATGTAATAGCCAGTAAGAACTAGTACAATTCAAGTTTTAGGTATCGATTATTGACTTTTTAGCTGGCTTTGGTGCCTTGGACATGAGCTAGGACCTTAAGATTCTGCATGAAAGGAGGACTAGCTGCCTAATTGCACGGGAGAATGTGAAAAGTGTTAATATAGAGTAAAAACCTGAGAAATCCGTTCGTTTTCGTCATTTGTTATCGAATCGACTTAAAGCCAGATGGTCACATTGGCCGCTCTTCTCTCTGAAACGGTTGTACTTACCGCCTGCAGAGCTATGTCGCGTGCTGCGGTATGCAGAGACACTAAAAGCACCATAGTAGAACACAGATGATACTTCCAAGTTAATGTAATAGCCAGTAAGAAATAGTAAAATTCAACTTTTAGGTACTGATTATTGACTTTTTAGCTGGCTTTGGTGCCTTGGACATGAGCTAGGACCTTAAGATTCTGCATGAAAGGAGGACTAGCAGCCAAATTGCACGGGAGAATGTGAAAAGTGTTCATATAGAGTAAAAACCTGAGAAATCCGTTCGTTTTCGTCATTTGTTATCGAATCGACTTAAAGCCAAATCGTCACATTGGCCGCTCTTCTCTCTGAAACGGTTGTACTTATCGTCTGCAAAGCTATTTCGCGTACTGTGGTATTCGGAGACACTAAAAGCACCATAGTAGAACACAGATGAAGCTTCTAAGATGATGTAATAGGCAGTAAGAAATAGTACAATTCAAGTTTTAGGAATCGGTTATTGTCTTTTTACCCTTGTTTGGTGACTTGGACATGAGCTAGCACCTTAAGATTCTGCATGAAAGGAGGACTAGCAGCCGAGTTGCACGGGAGAATGTGTAAAGTGTTCATATGTAGTAAAAACCTGAGAAATCCGTTCGTTTTCGTCATTTGTTATCGAATCGACTTAAAGCCAGATGGTCACATTGGCCGCTCTTCTCTCTGAAACAGTTGTACTTACCGTCTGCAGAGCTATGTCGCGTGCTGCGGTATGCAGAGACACTAAAAGCACCATAGTAGAACACAGATGATACTTCCAAGTTGGTGTAATAGCCAGTAAGAAGTAGTAAAATTCAAGTTTTAGGTACTGATTATTGACTTTTTAGCTGGCTTTACTGCCTTGGACATGAGCTAGGACCTTAAGATTCTGCATGAAAGGAGGACTAGCAGCCTAATTGCACGGGAGAATGTGAAAAGTGTTCATATAGAGTAAAAACCTGAGAAATCCGTTCGTTTTCGTCATTTGTTATCGAATCGACTTAAAGCCAAATCGTCACATTGGCCGCTCTTCTCTCTGAAACGGTTGTACTTATCGTCTACAAAGCTATGTCGCGTACTGCGGTATTCGGAAACACTAAAAGCACCATAATAGAACACAGATGAAGCTTCTAAGATGATGTAATAGGCAGTAAGAAATAGTACAATTCAAGTTTTAGGAATCGGTTATTGACTTTTTACCCTTGTTTGGTGACTTGGACATGAGCTAGGACCTTAAGATTCTGCATGAAAGGAGGACTAGCAGCCGAGTTGCACGGGAGAATGTGTAAAGTGTTCATATGTAGTAAAAACCTGAGAAATCCGTTCGTTTTCGTCATTTGTTATCGAATCGACTTAAAGCCAGATGGTCACATTGGCCGCTCTTCTCTCTGAAACGGTTGTACTTACCGTCTGCAGAGCTATGTCGCGTGCTGCGGTATGCAGAGACACTAAAAGCACCATTGTAGAACACAGATGATACTTCCAAGTTGATGTAATAGCCAGTAAGAAGTAGTAAAATTCAATTTTTATGTACTTATTATTGACTTTTTAGCTGGCTTTGGTGCCTTGGACATGAGCTAGGACCTTAAGATTCTGCATGAAAGGAGGACTAGCAGCCGAGTTGCACGGGAGAATGTGAAAAGTGTTCATATGTAGTAAAAACGTGAGAAATCCGTCCGTTTTTTTCATTTGTTTTCGAATCGACTTAAAGGAAGATCGTCACACTGGCCACTCTTCTCTCTGAAACGGTTGTACTTATCGTCTGCAAAGCTATGTCGCGTGCTGCGGTATGCGGGGACACTAAAATCACCATACTAGAACACAGATGAAGCTTCTAAGTTGATGTAATAGCCACTAAAAAGTAGTAGAATTCAAGTTTTAGGTATCGATTATTGACTTCTTAGTTGGCTTTGGTGCCTTGGACATGAGCTATTACCTTAAGATTCTGCATGAAAGGAGGACTAGCAGCCGAGTTGCACGGGAGAATGTGAAAAGTGTTCATATGTAGTAAAAACCTGAGAAATCCGTCCGTTTTCGTCATTTATTATCGAATCGACTTAAAGCCCGATCGTCACATTGGCCGCTCTTCTCTCTGAAACGGTTGTACTTATCGTCTGCAATGCTATGTCGCGTGCTGCGGTATGCGGAGACACTAAAATCTCCATAGTAGAACACAGATGAAGCTTCTAAGTTGATGTAATAGCCAGTAAGAAGTAGTACAATTCATGTTTTAGGTATCGATTATTGACTTCTTAGTTGGCTTTGGTGCCTTGGACATGGGCTATTACCTTAAGATTCTGCATGAAAGGAGGACTAGCAGCCGAGTTGCACGGGATAATGTGAAAAGTGTTCATATGTAGTAAAAACCTGAGAAATCCGTACGTTTTCGTCATTTGTTATCGAATCGACTTAAAGCCCGATCGTCACATTGTCCGCTCTTCTCTCTGAAACGGTTGTACTTATCGTCTGCAATGCTATGTCGCGTGCTGCGGTATGAGGAGACACTAAAATCTCCATAGTAGAACACAGATGAAGCTTCTAAGTTGATGTAATAGCCAGTAAGAAGTAGTACAATTCAAGTTTTAGGTATCGATTATTGACTTCTTAGTTGGCTTTGGTGCCTTGGACATGAGCTATTACCTTAAGATTCTGCATGAAAGGAGGACTAGCAGCCGAGTTGCACGGGAGAATGTGAAAAGTGTTCATATGTAGTAAAAACCTGAGAAATCCGTCCGTTTTCGTCATTTGTTATCGAATCGACTTAAAGCCCGATCGTCACATTGGACGCTCTTCTCTCTGAAACGGTTGTACTTATCGTCTGCAATGCTATGTCGCGTGCTGCGGTATGCGGAGACACTAAAATCTCCATAGTAGAACACAGATGAAGCTTCTAAGTTGATGTAATAGCCAGTAAGAAGTAGTACAATTCAAGTTTTAGGTATTGATTATTGAATTTTTAGCTGGCTTTGGTGCCTTGGACATGAGCTAGGACCTTAAGATTCTGCATGAAAGGAGGACTAGCTGCCGAGTTGCACGGGAGAATGTGAAAAGTGTTCAAATAGAGTAAAAACCTGAGAAATCCGTCCGTTTTCGTCATTTTTATCGAATCGACTTAAAGCCAAATCGTCACATTGGCCGCTCTTCTCTCTGAAACGGTTGTACTTATCGTCTGCAGAGCTACGTCGCGTGCTGCGGTATGCCGAGACACTAAAAGCACCATAGTAGAACACAGATGACACTTCCAAGTTGATGTAATAGCCAGTAAGAAGTAGTACAATTCAAGTTTTAGGAACCGGTTATTGACTTTTTACCCTTGTTTGGTGCCTTGGACACGAGCTAGTAACTTAAGATTTTACATGCAGGAGGACTAGCAGCCGAGTTGCACGGGAGAATGTGTAAAGTGTTCATATGTAGTAAAAACCTGAGAAATCCCTTCGTTTTCGTCATTTGTTATCGAATCGACTTAGAGCCAGATCGTCACATTTTCCGCTCTTCTCTCTGAAACGGTTGTACTTATCGTCTGCAGAGCTATGTCGCGTGCTGCGGTATGCAGAGACACTAAAAGCACCATAGTAGAACACAGATGACACTTCCAAGTTGATGTAATAGCCAGTAAGAAGTAGTGCAATTCAAGTTTTATTTACTGATTATTGACTTTTTAGCTGGCTTTGGTGCCTTGGACATGAGCTAGGACCTTAAGATTCTGCATGAAAGGAGGACTAGCAGCCGAGTTGCCCAGGAGAATGTGAAAAGTGTTCATATTTAGTAAAAACCTGAGAAATCCGTCCGTTTTCGTCATTTGTTATAGAATCGACTTAAAGCCAGATCGTCACATTGGCCGCTCTTCTCTCCGAAACGGTTGTACTTATCGTCTGCAAAGCTATGTCGCATGCTGCGGTATGCGGAGACACTAAAATCTCCATAGTAGAACACAGATGAAGCTTCTAAGTTGATGTAATAGCCAGTAAGAAGTAGTACAATTCAAGTTTTAGGTATTGATTATTGAATTTTTAGCTGGCTTTGGTGCCTTGGACATGAGATAGGACCTTAAGATTCTGCATGAAAGGAGGACTAGCAGCCGAGTTGCACGGGAGAATGTGAAAAGTGTTCATATGTAGTAAAAACCTGAGAAATCCGTCCGTTTTCGTCATTTGTTATCGAATCGACTTAAAGCCCGATCGTCACATTGGCCGCTCTTCTCTCTGAAACGGTTGTACTTATCGTCTGCAATGCTATGTCGCGTGCTGCGGTATGCGGAGACACTAAAATCTCCATAGTAGAACACAGATGAAGCTTCTAAGTTGATGTAATAGCCAGTAAGAAGTAGTACAATTCATGTTTTAGGTATCGATTATTGACTTCTTAGTTGGCTTTGGTGCCTTGGACATGGGCTATTACCTTAAGATTCTGCATGAAAAGAGGACTAGCAGCCGAGTTGCACGGGATAATGTGAAAAGTGTTCATATGTAGTAAAAACCTGAGAAATCCGTACGTTTTCGTCATTTGTTATCGAATCGACTTAAAGCCCGATCGTCACATTGTCCGCTCTTCTCTCTGAAACGGTTGTACTTATCGTCTGCAATGCTATGTCGCGTGCTGCGGTATGAGGAGACACTAAAATCTCCATAGTAGAACACAGATGAAGCTTCTAAGTTGATGTAATAGCCAGTAAGAAGTAGTACAATTCAAGTTTTAGGTATCGATTATTGACTTCTTAGTTGGCTTTGGTGCCTTGGACATGAGCTATTACCTTAAGATTCTGCATGAAAGGAGGACTAGCAGCCGAGTTGCACGGGAGAATGTGAAAAGTGTTCATATGTAGTAAAAACCTGAGAAATCCGTCCGTTTTCGTCATTTGTTATCGAATCGACTTAAAGCCCGATCGTCACATTGGCCGCTCTTCTCTCTGAAACGGTTGTACTTATCGTCTGCAATGCTATGTCGCGTGCTGCGGTATGCGGAGACACTAAAATCTCCATAGTAGAACACAGATGAAGCTTCTAAGTTGATGTAATAGCCAGTAAGAAGTAGTACAATTCAAGTTTTAGGTATTGATTATTGAATTTTTAGCTGGCTTTGGTGCCTTGGACATGAGCTAGGACCTTAAGATTCTGCATGAAAGGAGGACTAGCTGCCGAGTTGCACGGGAGAATGTGAAAAGTGTTCAAATAGAGTAAAAACCTGAGAAATCCGTCCGTTTTCGTCATTTTTATCGAATCGACTTAAAGCCAAATCGTCACATTGGCCGCTCTTCTCTCTGAAACGGTTGTACTTATCGTCTGCAGAGCTACGTCGCGTGCTGCGGTATGCCGAGACACTAAAAGCACCATAGTAGAACACAGATGACACTTCCAAGTTGATGTAATAGCCAGTAAGAAGTAGTACAATTCAAGTTTTAGGAACCGGTTATTGACTTTTTACCCTTGTTTGGTGCCTTGGACACGAGCTAGTAACTTAAGATTTTACATGCAGGAGGACTAGCAGCCGAGTTGCACGGGAGAATGTGTAAAGTGTTCATATGTAGTAAAAACCTGAGAAATCCCTTCGTTTTCGTCATTTGTTATCGAATCGACTTAGAGCCAGATCGTCACATTTTCCGCTCTTCTCTCTGAAACGGTTGTACTTATCGTCTGCAGAGCTATGTCGCGTGCTGCGGTATGCAGAGACACTAAAAGCACCATAGTAGAACACAGATGACACTTCCAAGTTGATGTAATAGCCAGTAAGATGTAGTACAATTCAAGTTTTATTTACTGATTATTGACTTTTTAGCTGGCTTTGGTGCCTTGGACATGAGCTAGGACCTTAAGATTCTGCATGAAAGGAGGACTAGCAGCCGAGTTGCCCAGGAGAATGTGAAAAGTGTTCATATGTAGTAAAAACCTGAGAAATCCGTCCGTTTTCGTCATTTGTTATAGAATCGACTTAAAGCCAGATCGTCACATTGGCCGCTCTTCTCTCCGAAACGGTTGTAATTATCGTCTGCAAAGCTATGTCGCATGCTGCGGTATGCGGAGACACTAAAATCTCCATAGTAGAACACAGATGAAGCTTCTAAGTTGATGTAATAGCCAGTAAGAAGTAGTACAATTCAAGTTTTAGGTATTGATTATTGAATTTTTAGCTGGCTTTGGTGCCTTGGACATGAGCTAGGACCTTAAGATTCTGCATCAAAAGGAGGAATAGCAGCCGAGTTGCACGGGAGAATGTGAAAAGTGTTCAAATAGAGTAAAAAACTGAGAAATCCGTCCGTTTTCGTCATTTTTATCGAATCGACTTAAAGCCAGATGGTCACATTGGCCGCTCTTCTCTCTGAAACGGTTGTACTTACCGTCTGCAGAGCTATGTCGCGTGCTGCGGTATGCAGAGACACTAAAAGCACCATAGTAGAACACAGAAGATACTTCCAAGTTGGTGTAATAGCCAGTAAGAAGTAGTAAAATTCAAGTTTTAGGTACTGATTATTGACTTTTTAGCTGGCTTTAGTGCCTTGGATATGAGCTAGGACCTTAAGATTCTGCATGAAAGGAGGACTAGCAGCCTAATTGCACGGGAGAATGTGAAAAGTGTTCATATAGAGTAAAAACCTGAGAAATCCGTTCGTTTTCGTCATTTGTTATCGAATCGACTTAAAGCCAAATCGTCACATTGGCCGCTCTTCTCTCTGAAACGGTTGTACTTATCGTCTGCAAAGCTATGTCGCGTACTGCGGTATTCGGAAACACTAAAAGCACCATAGTAGAACACAGATGAAGCTTCTAAGTTGATGTAATAGCCAGTAAGAAGTAGTACAATTCAAGTTTTAGGTATTGATTATTGAATTTTTAGCTGGCTTTGGTGCCTTGGACATGAGATAGGACCTTAAGATTCTGCATGAAAGGAGGACTAGCAGCCGAGTTGCACGGGAGAATGTGAAAAGTGTTCATATGTAGTAAAAACCTGAGAAATCCGTCCGTTTTCGTCATTTGTTATCGAATCGACTTAAAGCCCGATCGTCACATTGGCCGCTCTTCTCTCTGAAACGGTTGTACTTATCGTCTGCAATGCTATGTCGCGTGCTGCGGTATGCAGAGACACTAAAAGCACCATTGTAGAACTCAGATGATACTTACAAGTTGATGTAATAGCCAGTAAGAAGTAGTAAAATTCAATTTTTATGTACTGATTATTGACTTTTTAGCTGGCTTTGGTGCCTTGGACATGAGCTAGGACCTTAAGATTCTGCATGAAAGGAGGACTAGCCGCCGAGTTGCACGGGAGAATGTGAAAAGTGTTCATATGTAGTAAAAACGTGAGAAATCCGTCCGTTTTTGTCATTTGTTTTCGAATCGACTTAAAGGCAGATCGTCACACTGGCCACTCTTCTCTCTGAAACGGTTGTACTTATCGTCTGCAAAGCTATGTCGCGTGCTGCGGTATGCGGGGACACTAAAATCACCATACTAGAACACAGATGAAGCTTCTAAGTTGATGTAATAGCCACTAAAAAGTAGTAGAATTCAAGTTTTAGGTATCGATTATTGACTTCTTAGTTGGCTTTGGTGCCTTGGACATGAGCTATTACCTTAAGATTCTGCATGAAAGGAGGACTAGCAGCCGAGTTGCACGGGAGAATGTGAAAAGTGTTCATATGTAGTAAAAACCTGAGAAATCCGTCCGTTTTCGTCATTTGTTATCGAATCGACTTAAAGCCCGATCGTCACATTGGCCGCTCTTCTCTCTGAAACGGTTGTACTTATCGTCTGCAATGCTATGTCGCGTGCTGCGGTATGCGGAGACACTAAAATCTCCATAGTAGAACACAGATGAAGCTTCTAAGTTGATGTAATAGCCAGTAAGAAGTAGTACAATTCATGTTTTAGGTATCGATTATTGACTTCTTAGTTGGCTTTGGTGCCTTGGACATGGGCTATTACCTTAAGATTCTGCATGAAAGGAGGACTAGCAGCCGAGTTGCACGGGATAATGTGAAAAGTGTTCATATGTAGTAAAAACCTGAGAAATCCGTACGTTTTCGTCATTTGTTATCGAATCGACTTAAAGCCCGATCGTCACATTGTCCGCTCTTCTCTCTGAAACGGTTGTACTTATCGACTGCAATGCTATGTCGCGTGCTGCGGTATGAGGAGACACTAAAATCTCCATAGTAGAACACAGATGAAGCTTCTAAGTTGATGTAATAGCCAGTAAGTAGTAGTACAATTCAAGTTTTAGGTATCGATTATTGACTTCTTAGTTGGCTTTAGTGCCTTGGACATGAGCTATTACCTTAAGATTCTGCATGAAAGGAGGACTAGCAGCCGAGTTGCACGGGAGAATGTGAAAAGTGTTCATATGTAGTAAAAACCTGAGAAATCCGTCCGTTTTCGTCATTTGTTATCGAATCGACTTAAAGCCCGATCGTCACATTGGCCGCTCTTCTCTCTGAAACGGTTGTACTTATCGTCTGCAGAGCTATGTCGCGTGCTGCGGTATGCGGAGACACTAAAATCTCTATAGTAGAACACAGATGAAGCTTCTAAGTTGATGTAATAGCCAGTAAGAAGTAGTACAATTCAAGTTTTAGGTATTGATTATTGAATTTTTAGCTGGCTTTGGTGCCTTGGACATGGGCTAGGACCTTAAGATTCTGCATGAAAGGAGGACTAGCAGCCGAGTTGCACGGGAGAATGTGAAAAGTGTTCAAATAGAGTAAAAACCTGAGAAATCCGTCCGTTTTCGTCATTTTTATCGAATCGACTTAAAGCCAAATCGTCACATTGGCCACTCTTCTCTCTGAAACGGTTCTACTTATCGTCTGCAGAGCTACGTCGCGTGCTGCGGTATGCAGAGACACTAAAAGCACCATAGTAGAACACAGATGACACTTCCAAGTTGATGTAATAGCCAGTAAGAAGTAGTACAATTCAAGTTTTAGGAACCGGTTATTGACTTTTTACCCTTGTTTGGTTCCTTGGACACGAGCTAGTAACTTAAGATTTTACATGCAGGAGGACTAGCAGCCGAGTTGCACGGGAGAATGTGTAAAGTGTTCATATGTAGTAAAAACCTGAGAAATCCCTTCGTTTTCGTCATTTGTTATCGAATCGACTTAGAGCCAGATCGTCACATTTTCCGCTCTTCTCGCCAGATCGTCACATTTTCCGCTCTTCTCTCTGAAACGGTTGTACTTATCGTCTGCAGAGCTATGTCGCGTGCTGCGGTATGCAGAGACACTAAAAGCACCATAGTAGAACACAGATGACACTTCCAAGTTGATGTAATAGCCAGTAAGAAGTAGTACAATTCAAGTATTATTTACTGAATATTGACTTTTTAGCTGGCTTTGGTGCCTTGGACATGAGCTAGGACCTTAAGATTCTGCATGAA
Organism: Schistocerca gregaria; assembly: GCF_023897955.1. Classification (NCBI taxonomy): domain Eukaryota; kingdom Metazoa; phylum Arthropoda; class Insecta; order Orthoptera; family Acrididae; genus Schistocerca; species Schistocerca gregaria. Next base: position 1,594,409 of record NW_026061723.1, on the reverse strand, counting down.
AGGAGGACTAGCAGCCGGGTTCCCAGGAGAATGTGAAAAGTGTTCATATGTAGCAAAAACCTGAGAAATCCGTCCGTTTTCGTCATTTGTTATAGAATCGACTTAAAGCCAGATCGTCTCATTGGCCGCTCTTCTCTCCGAAACGGTTGTACTTTCGTCTGCAAAGCTATGTCGCATGCTGCGGTATGCGGAGACACTAAAAGCACCATAGTAGAACAACGATGAAGCTTCTAAGTTGATGTAATAGCCAGTAAGAAGTAGTAGAATTCAAGTTTTTGGTATCGATTATTGACTTTTTTGTTGGCTTTGGTACCTTGGACATGAGCTAGGACCTTAAGATTCTGCATGAAAGGAGGACTAGCAGCCGAGTTGCACGGGAGAATGTGAAAAGTGTTCATATGTAGTAAAAACCTGAGAAATCCGTCCGTTTTTGTCATTTGTTATCGAATCGACTTAAATGCAGATCGTCACACTGGCCACTCTTCTCTCTGAAACTGTTGTACTTATCGTCTGCAAAGCTATGTCGCATGCTGCGGTATGCGGAGACACTAAAACCACCATGGTAAAACACCGATGAAGCTTCTAAGTTGATGTAATAGCCAGTAAGATGTAGTACAATTCAAGTTTTAGCTACTGATTATTGACTTTTTAGCTGGCTTTGGAGCCTTGGACATGAGCTAGGACCTTAAGATTCTGCATGAAAGGAGGACTGGCAGCCGAGTTGCACGGGAGAATGTGAAAAGTGTTCAAATAGAGTAAAAACCTGAGAAATCCGTCCGTTTTCATCATTTTTATCGAATCGACTTAAAGCCAAATCGTCACATTGGCCGCTCTTCCCTCTGAAACGGTTGTACTTATCGTCTGCAGAGTTACGTCGCGTGCTGCGGTATGCAGAGACACTAAAAGCACCATAGTAGAACACAGATGACACTTCCAAGTTGATGTAATAGCCAGTAAGTAGTAGTACAATTCAAGTTTTAGTTACTGATTATTGACTTTTTAGCTGGCTTTGGTGCCTTGGACATGAGGTAGGGCCTTAAGATTCTGCATGAAAGGAGGAGTAGCAGCCGAGTTGCCCAGGAGAATGTGAAAAGTGGTCATATGTAGTAAAAACCTGAGAAATCCGTCCGTTTTCGTCATTTGTTATCGAATGGACTTAAAGCCCAGATCGTCACATTGGCCGCTCTTCTCTCCGAAACGGTTGTACTTATCGTCTGCAAAGCTATGTCGCGTGCTGCGGTATGCGGAGACACTAAAAGCACCATAGTAGAACACAGATGAAGCTTCTAAGTTGATGTAATAGCCAGTAAGAAGTAGTACAATTCAAGTTTTAGGTATCGATTATTGACTTCTTAGTTGGCTTTGGTGCCTTGGACATGAGCTATTACCTTAAGACTCTGCATGAAAGGTGGACTAGGAGCGGAGTTGCATGGGAGAATGTGAAAAGTGTTCATATGTAGTAAAAACCTGAGAAATCCGTCCGTTTTCGTCATTTGTTATCGAATCGACTTAAAGCCCGATCGTCACATTGGCCGCTCTTCTCTCTGAAACCGTTGTACTTATCGTCTGCAATGCTATGTTGCGTGCTGCGGTATGCGGAGACACTAAAATCTCCATAGTAGAACACAGATGAAGCTTCTAAGTTGATGTAATAGCCAGTAAGAAGTAGTACAATTCAAGTTTTAGGTATCGATTATTGAATTTTTATGTGGCTTTGGTGCCTTGGATAATGAGCTAGGACTTTAAGATTCTGCATGAAAGGAGGACTAGCAGCCGAGTTGCACGGGAGAATGTGAAAAGTGTTCAAATAGAGTAAAAACCTGAGAAATCCGTCCGTTTTCATCATTTTTATCGAATCGACTTAAAGCCAAATCGTCACATTGGCCGCTCTTCTCTCTGAAACGGTTGTACTTATCGTCTGCAGAGTTACGTCGCGTGCTGCGGTATGCAGAGACACTAAAAGCACCATAGTAGAACACAGATGACACTTCCAAGTTGATGTAATAGCCAGTAAGAAGTAGTACAATTCAAGTTTTAGTTACTGATTATTGACTTTTTAGCTGGCTTTGGTGCCTTGGACATGAGGTAGGGCCTTAAGATTCTGCATGAAAGGAGGAGTAGCAGCCGAGTTGCCCAGGAGAATGTGAAAAGTGGTCATATGTAGTAAAAACCTGAGAAATCCGTCCGTTTTCGTCATTTGTTATCGAATGGACAAAGCCCAGATCGTCACATTGGCCGCTCTTCTCTCCGAAACGGTTGTACTTATCGTCTGCAAAGCTATGTCGCGTGCTGCGGCACGCGGGGACACTAAAATCAACATAGTGGAACACAGATGAAGCTTCTAAGTTGATGTAATAGCCAGTAGGAAGTAGTACAATTCAAGTTTTTGGTATCGATTATTGACTTTTTAGCTGTCTTTGGTGCCTTGGACATGAGCTATTACCTTAAGATTCTGCATGAAAGGAGGACTAGCAGCCGAGTTGCACGGGAGAATGTGAAAAGTGTTCATATGTAGTAAAAACCTGAGAAATCCGTTCGTTTTCGTCATTTTTTATCGAATCGACTTAAAGCCAGATCGTGACATTGGCCGCTCTTCTCTCTGAAACGGTTGTACTTATCGTCTGCAAAGCTATGTCGCGAGCTGCGGTATGCGGAGACACTAAAAGCACCATAGTAGAACACATATGAAGCTTCTAAGATGATGTAATAGCCAGTAAGAAGTAGTACAATTCAAGTTTTAGGTACCGATTGTTTACTTTTTAGCTGGCTTTGGTGCCTTGGAGATGAGCTAGGACCTTAAGATTCTGCATTAAAGGAGGACTAGCAGCCGAGTTGCACGGGAGAATGTGAAAAGTGTTCATATGTAGTAAAAACCTGAGAAATCCGTCCGTTTTCGTCATTTGTTATCGAATCGACTTAAAGCCAGGTCGTCACATTGGCCGCTCTTCTCTCGGAAACCGTTGTACTTATCGTCTGCAGAGCTATGTCGCGTGCTGCGGTATGCAGAGACACTAAAAGCACCATAGTAGAACACAGATGACACTTCCAAGTTGATGTAATAGCCAGTAAGAAGTAGTACAATTCAAGTTTTAGTTACTGATTATTTACTTTTTAGCTGGCTTTGGTGCCTTTGAGATGAGCTAGGACCTTAAGATTCTGCATGAAAGGAGGACTAGCAGCCGAGTAGCCCAGGAGAATGTGAAAAGTGTTCATATGTAGTAAAAACCTGAGAAATCCGTCCGTTTTCGTCATTTGTTATCGAATCGACTTAAAGCCAGATCGTCACATTGGCCGCTCTTCTCTCCGAAACGGTTGTACTTATCGTCTGCAAAGCTATGTCGCATGCTGCGGTATGCGGAGACACTAAAAGCACCATAGTAGAACACCGATGAAGCTTCTAAGTTGATGTAATAGCCAGTAAGAAGTAGTAGAATTCATGTTTTTGGTATCGATTATTGACATTTTTGTTGGCTTTGGTACCTTGGACATGAGCTAGGACCTTAAGATTCTGCATGAAAGGAGGACTAGCAGCCGAGTTGCACGGGAGAATGTGAAAAGTGTTCATATGTAGTAAAAACCTGAGAAATCCGTCCGTTTTCGTCATTTGTTATCGAATCGACTTAAAGCCAGATCGTCACATTTGCCGCTCTTCTCTCTGAAACGGTTGTACTTATCGTCTGCAAAGCTATGTCGCGTGATGCGGTATGCGGAGACGCTAAAAGCACCATAGTCGAACATAGATGAAGCTTCTAAGTTGATGTAATAGCCAGTAAGAAGTAGTCCAACTCAAGTTTTAGGTATCGATTATTGACTTTTTAGCTGGCTTTGGTGCCTTGGACATGAGCTAGGACCTTAAGATTCTGCATGAAAGGAGGACTAGCAGCCGAGTTACACAGGAGAATGTGAAAAGTGTTTATATGTAGAAAAAACCTGAGAAATCCGTCCGTTTTCGTCATTTGTTATCGAATCGACTTAAAGCCAGATCGTCACATTGGCCGCTCTTCTCTCTGAAACGGTTGTACTTATCGTCTGCAAAGCTATGTCGCGTGCTGCGGCATGCGGGGACACTAAAATCACCATAGTGGAACACAGATGAAGCTTCTAAGTTGATGTAATAGCCAGTAAGAAGTAGTATAATTCAAGTTTTAGGTATCGATTATTGACTTTTTAGCTGCCTTTGATGCCTTGGACATGAGCTAGGACCTTAAGATTCTCCATGAAAGGAGGACTAGCAGCCGAGTTGCACGGGAGAATTTGAAAAGTGTTCATATGTAGTAAAAACCTGAGAAATCCGTCCGTTTTCGTCATTTGTTATCGAATCGACTTAAAGCCAGATCGTCACATTGGTCGCTCTTCTCTGAAACGGTTGTACTTATCGTCTGCAATGCTATGTCGCGTGCTGCGCTATGCGGAGACACTAAAAGCACCATAGTAGAACACAGATGAAGCTTCTAAGTTGATGTAATAGCCAGTAAGAAGTAGTACAATTCAAGTTTTAGGTATCGATTATTGACTTTTTAGCTGGCTTTGGTGCCTTGGACATGAGCTAGGAACTTAAGATTCTGCATGAAAGGAGGACTAGCAGCCGAGTTGCAAGGGAGAATGTGAAAAGTGTTCAAATAGAGTAAAAACCTGAGAAATCCGTCCGTTTTCGCCATTTTAATCGAATCGACTTAAAGCCAAATCGTCACATTGGCCGCTGTGCTCTCTGAAACGGTTGTACTTATCGTCTGCAAAGCTATGTCGCGTACTGCGGTATTCGGAGACACTAAAAGCACCATAGTAGAACACAGATGTAGCTTCTAAGATGATGTAATAGCCAGTAAGAAATAGTACCATTCAAGTTTTAGGAATCGGTTATTGACTTTTTACCCTTGTTTGGTGCCTTGGACATGAGCTAGGAACTTAAGATTTTACATGCAGGAGGACTAGCAGACGAGTTGCATGGGAGAATGTGTAAGGTGTTCATATGTAGTAAAAACCTGAGAAATCCTTTCGTTTTCGTCATTTGTTATCGAATCGACTTAAAGCCAGATCGTCACATTGGCCGCTCTTCTCTCTGAAACGGTTGTACTTATCGTCTGCAAAGCTATGTCGCGTGCTGTGGCATGCGGGGACACTAAAATCACCATAGTGGAACACAGATGAAGCTTCTAAGTTGATGTAATAGCCAGTAAGAAGTAGTACAATTCAAGTTTTAGTTATCGATTATTGACTTTTTAGCTGGCTTTGATACCTTGGACATGAGCTAGGACCTTAATATTCTGCATGATAGGAGGACTAGCAGCCAAGTTGCACGGGATAATTTGAAAAGTGTTCATATATAGTAAAAACCTGAGAAATCCGTCCGTTTTCGTCATTTGTTATCGAATCGACTTAAAGCCAGATTGTCACATTGGCCGCTCTTCTCTCAGAAACGGTTGTACTTATCGTCTGCAATGCTATGTCGCGTGCTGCGCTATGCGGAGACACTAAAAGCACCATAGTAGAACACAGATGAAGCTTCTAAGTTGATGTAATAGCCAGTAAGAAGTAGTACAATTCAAGTTTTAGGTATCGATTATTGACTTTTTAGCTGGCTTTGGTGCCTTGGACATGAGCTATTACCTTATGATTCTGCATGAAAGGAGGACTAGCAGCCGAGTTGTACGGGAGAATGTGAAAAGTGTTCATATGTAGTAAAAACCTGAGAAATCCGTCCGTTTTCGTCAATTGATATCGAATCGACTTAAAGCCAGATCGTCACATTGGCCGCTCTCCTCTCTGAAACGGTTGTACTTATCGTCTGCAAAGCTATGTCGCGTGCTGCGGTATGCGGAGACACTAAAAGCACCATAGTGGAACACAGATGAAGCTTCTAAGTTGATGTAATAGCCAGTAAGATGTAGTACAATTCAAGTTTTAGCTACTGATTATTGACTTTTTAGCTGGCTTTGGTGCCTTGGACATGAGCAATTACCTTAAGATTCTGCATGAAAGGAGGACTAGCATCCGAGTTGCACGGGAGAATTTGAAAAGTGTTCATATGTAGTAAAAACCTGAGAAATCCGTCCGTTTACGTCATTTGTTATCGAATCGACTTAAAGCCTGATTGTCACATTGGCCGCTCTTCTCTCTGAAACGGATGTACTTATCGTCTGCAAAGCTGTGTCGCGTGCTGCGGTATGCGGAGAAACTAAAAGCACCATAGTAGAACACAGATGAAGCTTCTAAGTTGATGTAATAGCCAGTAAGAAGTAGTACAATTCACGTTTTAGGTATCGATTATTGACTTTTTAGCTGGCTTTGGTGCCTTGGACATGAGCTAGGACCTTAAGATTCTGCATGAAAGGAGGACTAACAGCCGAGTTGCACGGGAGAATGTGAAAAGTGTTCATATGTAGTAAAAACCTGAGAAATCCGTCCGTTTTCGTCATTTGTTATCGAATCGACTTAAAGCCAGATCGTCACATTGGCCGCTCTTCTCTCTGAAACGGTTGTACTTATCGTCTGCAAAGCTATGTCGCGTGCTGCGGCATGCGTCGACACTAAAATCACCATAGTGGAACACAGATGAAGCTTCTAAGTTGATGTAATAGCCAGTAAGAAGTAGTACAATTCAAGTTTTAGTTATCGATTATTGACTTTTTAGCTGGCTTTGATGCTTTGGACATGAGCTAGGACCTTAATATTCTGCATCAAAGGAGGACTAGCAGCCGAGTAGCACGGGACAATATGAAAAGTGTTCATATGTAGTAAAAAAATCAGAAATCCGTCCGTTTTCATCATTTGTTATCGAATCGCCTTAAAGCCAAATCGTCACATTGGCCGCTCTGCTCTCTGAAACGGTTGTACTTATCGTCCGCAAAGCTATGTCGCGTACTGCGGTATTCGGAGACACTAAAAGCACCATAGTAGAACACAGATGTAGCTTCTAAGATGATGTAATAGCCAGTAAGAAATAGTACCATTCAAGTTTTAGGAATCGGTTATTGACTTTTTACCCTTGTTTGGTGCCTTGGACATGAGCTAGGAACTTAAGATTTTACATGCAGGAGGACTAGCAGACGAGTTGCACGGGAGAATGTGTAAAGTGTTCATATGTAGTAAAAACCTGAGAAATCCGTTCGTTTTCGTCATTTGTTATCGAATCGACTTAAAGCCAGATCGTGACATTGGCCGCTCTTCTCTCTGAAACGGTTGTACTTATCGTCTGCAATGCTTTGTCGCGTGCTGCGCTATGCGGAGACACTAAAAGCACCATAGTAGAACACAGATGAAGCTTCTAAGTTGATGTAATAGCCAGTAAGAAGTAGTACAATTCAAGTTTTTGGTATCGATTATTGACTTTTTAGCTGGCTTTGGTGCCTTGGACATGAGCTAGGACCTTACGATTCTGCATGAAAGGAGGACTAACAGCCGAGTTGCACGGGAGAAGGTGAAAAGTGTTCATATGTAGTAAAAACGTGAGAAATCCGTCCGTTTTTGTCATTTGTTATCGTATCGACTTAAAGCCAGATCGTCACACTGGCCACTCTTCTCTCTGAAACGGTTGTACTTATCGTCTGTAAAGCTATGTCGCATACTGCGGTATGCGGATCCAGTAAAACCACCATAGTAAAACACCGATGAAGCTTCTAAGTTGATGTAATAGCCAGTAAGATGTAGTACAATTCAAGTTTTAGCTACTGATTATTGACTTTTTAGCTGGCTTTGGAGCCTTGGACTTGGGCTAGGACCTTAAGATTCTGCCTGAAAGGAGGACTAGCAGCCGAGTTGCACAGGAGAATGTGAAAAGTGTTCGTATGTAGTAAAAACCTGAGAAATCCGTCCGTTTTGGTCATTTGTTATCGAATCGAGTTAAAGCCAAATCGTCACATTGGCCGCTCTTCTCTCTGAAACGGTTGTACTTATCGTCTGCAAAGCTATGTCGCGTGCTGCGGTATGCGGGGACACTAAAATCAGCATACTAGAACACAGATGAAGCTTCTAAGTTGATGTAATAGCCAGTAAGAAGTAGTACAATTCAAGTTTTAGGTATCGATTATTGACTTCTTAGTTGGCTTTGGTGCCTTCGACATGAGCTATTACCTTAAGATTCTGCATGAAAGGAAGACTAGCAGCCGAGTTGCACGGGAGAATGTGAAAAGTGTTCATATGTAGTAAAAACCTGAGAAATCCGTCCGTTTTCGTCATTTGTTATCGAATCGACTTAAAGCCTGATTGTCACATTGGCCGCTCTTCTCTCTGAAACGGTTGTACTAATCGTCTGCAAAGCTGTATCGCGTGCTGCGGTATTCGGAGAAACTAAAAGCACCATAGTAGAACACAGATGAAGCTTCTAAGTTGATGTAATAGCCAGTAAGTAGTAGTACAATTCAAGTTTTAGGTATCGATTATTGACTTCTTAGATGGATTTGGTGCCTTGGACATGAGCTAGGAAGTTAAGATTCTGCATGAAAGGAGGACTAGCACCCGAGTTGCACGGAACAATATGAAAAGTGTTCATATGTAGTAAAAAAATCAGAAATCCGTCCGTTTTCGTCATTTGTTATCGAATCGCCTTAAAGCCAAATCGTCACATTGGCCGCTCTGCTCTCTGAAACGGTTGTACTTATCGTCTGCAAAGCTATGTCGCGTACTGCGGTATTCGGAGACACTAAAAGCACCATAGTAGAACACAGATGTAGCTTCTAAGATGATGTAATAGCCAGTAAGAAATAGTACCATTCAAGTTTTAGGAATCGGTTATTGACTTTTTACCCTTGTTTGGTGCCTTGGACATGAGCTAGGAACTTAAGATTTTACATGCAGGAGGACTAGCAGACGAGTTGCACGGGAGAATGTGTAAAGTGTTCATATGTAGTAAAAACCTGAGAAATCCGTTCGTTTTCGTCATTTGTTATCGAATCGACTTAAAGCCAGATCGTGACATTGGCCGCTCTTCTCTCTGAAACGGTGTTACTTATCGTCTGCAAAGCTATGTCGCGTGCTGCGGCATGCGGGGACACTAAAATCACCATAGTGGAACACAGATGAAGCTTCTAAGTTGATGTATTAGCCAGTAAGAAGTAGTACAATTCAAGTTTTAGTTATCGATTATTGACTTTTTAGCTGGCTTTGATGCTTTGGACATGAGCTAGGACCTTAATATTCTGCATGAAAGGGGGACTAGCAGCCAAGTTGCACGGGAGAATTTGAAAAGTGTTCATATGTAGTAAAAACCTGAGAAATCCGTCCGTTTTCGTCATTTGTTATCGAATCGACTTAAAGCCAGATTGTCACATTGGCCGCACTTCTCTCAGAAACGGTTGTACTTATCGTCTGCAATGCTATGTCGCGTGCTGCGCTATGCGGAGACACTAAAAGCACCATAGTAGAACACAGATGAAGCTTCTACGCTGATGTAATAGCCAGTAAGAAGTAGTACAATTCAAGTTTTAGGTATCGATTATTGACTTTTTAGCTGGCTTTGGTGCCTTGGACATCAGCTAGGACCTTAAGATTCTGCATGAAAGGAGGACTAGCATCCGAGTTGCACGGGAGAATTTGAAAAGTGTTCATATGTAGTAAAAACCTGAGAAATCCGTCCGTTTACGTCATTTGTTATCGAATCGACTTAAGCCTGATTGTCACATTGGCCGCTCTTCTCTCTGAAACGGTTGTACATATCGTCTGCAAAGCTGTGTCGCGTGCTGCGGTATGCGGAGAAACTAAAAGCACCATAGTAGAACACAGATGAAGCTTCTAAGTTGACGTAATACCCAGTAAGAAGTAGTACAATTCACGTTTTAGGTATCGATTATTGACTTTTTAGCTGGCTTTGGTACCTTGGACATGAGCTAGGACCTTAAGATTCTGCATGAAAGGAGGACTAACAGCCGAGTTGCACGGGAGAATGTGAAAAGTGTTCATATGTAGTAAAAACGTGAGAAATCTGTCCGTTTTTGTCATTTGTTATCGTATCGACTTAAAGCCAGATCGTCACTTTGGCCGCTCTTCCCTCCGAAACGGTTGTACGTATCGTCTGCAAAGCTATGTCGCATGCTGCGGTATGCGGAGACACTAAAAGCACCATAGTAGAACACATATGAAGCTTCTATGATGATGTAATAGCCAGTAAGAAGTAGTACAATTCAAGTTTAAGGTATCGTATCGACTTCTTAGATGGATTTGGTGCCTTGGACATGAGCTAGGACTTTAAGATTCTGCATGAAAAGAGGACTAGCTGCCGAGTTGCAAGGGACAATATGAAAAGTGTTCATATGTAGTAACAACCTGAGAAATCCGTCCGTTTTCGTCATTTGTTATCGAATCGCCTTAAAGCCAGATCGTCACTTGGCCGCTCTTCTCTCTGAAACGGTTGTACTTATCGTCTGCAAAGCTATGTCGCGTGCTGCGGTATGCGGAGACACTGAAAGCACCATAGTAGAACACAGATTAAGCGTCTAAGTTGATGTAATAGCCAGTATGAAGTAGTACAATTCAAGTTTTAGGTACTGATTATTGAGTTTTTAGATGGCTTTGGTGCCTTGGACATGAGCTAGGACCTTAAGATTCTGCATGAAGGGAGGACAAGCAGCCGAGTTGCACGGGAGAATGTGAAAAGTGATCATATGTAGTAAAAACCTGAGAAATCCGTCCGTTTTCGTCATTTGTTATCGAATCGACTTAAAGCCAGATCACCACATTGGCCGCTCTTCTCTCTGAAACGTTTGTACTTATCGTCTGCAAAGCTATGTCGCGTGTTGCGGTATGCGGAGACACTAAAAGCACCATAGTAGAACACAGATGAAGCTTCTATGATGATGTAATAGCCAGTAAGAAGTAGTACAATTCAAGTTTTAGGTATCGATTATTGACTTTTTAGCTGGCTTTGGTGCCTTGGACATGAGCTATTACCTTAAGATTCTGCATGAAAGGAGGAATAGCAGCCGAGTTGCACGAAAGAATGTGAAAAGTGTTCATATGTAGTAAAAACCTGAGAAATCCGTCCGTTTTCGTCATTTGTTATCGAATCGACTTAAAGCCGGATCGTCACATTGGCCGCTCTTCTCTCTGAAACGGTTGTACTTATCGTCTGCAAAGCTATGTCGCGTGCTGCGGTATACGGAGACACTAAAAGCACCATATTGGAACACATATGAAGCTTCTAAGTTGATGTAATAGCCAGTAAGAACTAGTACAATTCAAGTTTTAGGTATCGATTATTGACTTTTTAGCTGGCTTTGATGCCTTGGACATGAGCTAGGACCTTAAGATTCTGCATGAAAGAGGACTAGCAGCCGAGTTGCACGGGAGAATTTGAAAAGTGTTCATATGTAGTAAAAACCTGAGAAATCCGTCCATTTTCGTCATTTGCTATCGAATCGACTTAAAGCCAGATCGTCACATTGGCCGCTCTTCTCTCTTAAACGGTTGTACTTATCGTCTGCAAAGCTATGTCGCGTGCTGCGGTATGCGGAGACACTAAAAGCACCATATTGGAACACAGATGAAGCTTCTAAGTTGATGTAATAGCCAGTAAGAAGTAGTACACTTCAAGTTTAAGGTATCGATTATTGACTTCTTAGATGGATTTGGTGCCTTGGACATGAGCTAGGACCTTAAGATTCTGCATGAAAGGAGGACTAGCAGCCGAGTTGCCCAGGAGAATGTGAAAAGTGTTGATATGTAGTAAAAACCTGAGAAATCCGTCCGTTTTCGTCATTTGTTATCGAATCGACTTAAAGCCAGATCGTCACATTTGCCGCTCTTCCCTCCGAAACGGTTGTACTTATCGTCTGCAAAGCTATGTCGCATGCTGCGGTATGCGGAGACACTAAAAGCACCATAGTAGAACACAGATGAAGCTTCTAAGTTGAAGTAATAGCCAGTAAGATGTAGTACAATTCAAGTTTTAGCTACTGATTATTGACTTTTTAGCTGGCATTGGAGCCTTGGACATGAGCTAGGACCTTAAGATTCTACATGAAAGAGGACTAGCAGCCGAGTTACACAGGAGAATGTGAAAAGTGTTTATATGTAGTAAAAACCTGAGAAATCCGTCCGTTTTCGTCATTTGTTATCGAATCGACTTAAAGCCAGATCGTCACATGGCTGCTCTTCTCTCTGAAACGGCTGTACTCATCGTCTGCAAAGCTATGTCGCGTGCTGCGGTAGGCGGAGACACTAAAAGTACCATAGTAGAACACAGATGAAGCTTCTAAGTTGATGTAATAGCCAGTAAGAAGTAGTACAATTCAAGTTTAAGGTATCGATTATTGACTTCTTAGATGGTTTTTGTGCCTTGGACATGAGCTAGGACCTTAAGATTCTGCATGAAAGGAGGACTAGCAGCCGAGTTGCACGGGAGAATGTGAAAAGTGTTCATATGTAGTAAAAACCTGAGAAATCCGTCCGTTTTCGTCATTTGTTATCGACTCGCCAGATCGTCACATTGGCCGCTCTTCTCTCTGAAACGGTTGTACTTATCGTCTGCAAAGCTATGTCGCGTGCTGCGGTATGCGGAGACACTAAAAGCACCATAGTAGAACACAGATAAAGCTTGTATGATGATGTAATAGCCAGTAAGAAGTAGTACAATTCACGTTTTAGGTATCGATTATTGACTTTTTAGCTGGCTTTGGTGCCTTGGACATGAGCTGTTACCTTAAGATTCTGCAGGAAAGGAGGACTAGCAGCCGAGTTGCACGGGAGAATGTGAAAAGTGTTCATATGTAGTAAAAACCTGAGAAATCCGTCCGTTTTCCTCATTTGTTATCGAATCGACTTAAAGCCAGATCGTCACATTGGCTGCTCTTCTCTCTGAAACGGTTGTACTTATCGTCTGCAAAGCTATGTCGCGTGATGCGCTATGCAGAGACACTAAAAGCACCATAGTAGAACACAGATGACACTTCCAAGTTGATGTAATAGACAGTAAGAAGTAGTACAATTCAAGTTTTAGTTACTGATTATTGACTTTTTAGCTGGCTTTGGTGCCTTGGACATGAGCTAGGACCTTAAGATTCTGCATGAAAAGAGGACTAGCAGCCGAGTTACACTGGAGAATGTGAAAAGTGTTTATATGTAGTAAAAACCTGAGAAATCCGTCCGTTTTCGTCATTTGTTATCGAATCGACTTAAAGCCAGATCGTCACATTGGCCGCTCTTCTCTCTGAAACGGTTGTACTTATCGTCTGCAAAGCTATGTCGCGTGCTGCGGCATGCGGGGACACTAAAATCACCCTAGTGGAACACAGATGAAGCTTCTAAGTTGATGTAATAGCCAGTAAGAAGTAGTACAATTCAAGTTTTAGGTATCGATTATTGACTTTTTAGCTGGCTTTGATGCCTTGGACATGAGCTAGGACCTTAAGATTCTGCATAAAAGGAGGACTAGCAGCAGAGTTGCACGGGAGAATTTGAAAAGTGTTCATATGTAGTAAAAACCTGAGAAATCCGTCCGTTTTCGTCATTTGTTATCGAATCGACTTAAAGCCAGATTGTCACATTGGCCGCTCTTCTCTCTGAAACGGTTGTACTTATCGTCAGCAATGCTATGTCGCGTGCTGCGCTATGCGGAGACACTAAAAGCACCATAGTAGAACACAGATGAAGCTTCTAAGTTGATGTAATAGCCAGTAAGAAGTAGTACAATTCAAGTTTTAGGTATCGATTATTGACTTTTTAGCTGGCTTTGGTGCCTTGGACATGAGCTAGGACCTTAAGATTATGCATGAAAGGAGGACAAGCAGCCGAGTTGCACGGGATAATGTGAAAAAATTTCAAATAGAGTAAAAACCTGAGAAATCCGTCCGTTTTCGTCATTTGTTATCGAATCGACTTAAAGCTAAATCGTCACATTGGCCGCTCTGCTCTCTGAAACGGTTGTATTTATCGTCTGCAAAACTATGTCGCGTACTGCGGTATTCGGAGACACTAAAAGCACCATAGTAGAACACAGATGTAGCTTCTAAGATGATATAATATCCAGTTAGAAATAGTACAATTCAACTTTTAGGAATCGGTTATTGACTTTTTACCCTTGTTTGGTGCCTTGGACATGAGCTAGGAACTTAAGATTTTACATGCAGGAGGACTAGCAGCTGAGTTGCACGGGAAAATGTGTAAAGTGTTCATATGTAGTAAAAACCTGAGAAATCCGTTCGTTTTCGTCATTTGTTATCGAATCGACTTAAAGCCAGATCGTCACATTGGCCGCTCTTCTCTCTGAAACGGTTGTACTTATCGTCTGCAAAGCAATGTCGCGTGCTGCGGAATGCGGAAACACTAAAAGCACCATAGTAGAACACATATGAAGCTTCTAAGATGATGTAATAGCCAGTAAGAAGTAGGACAGTTCAAGTTTTAGGTATCGATTATTGACTTTGTAGATGGCTTTGGTGCCTTGGAGATGAGCTTGGACCTTAAGATTCTGGATGAAAGGTGGAGTAGCAGCCGAGTTGCACGGGAGAATGTGAAAAGTGTTCATATGTAGTAAGAACCTGAGAAATCCGTCCGTTTTCGTCATTTGTTATCGAATCGACTTAAAGCCTGATTGTCACATTGGCCGCTCTTCTCTCTGAAACGGTTGTAATTATCGTCTGCAAAGCTGTGTCGCGTGCTGCGGTACGCGGAGAAACTAAAAGCACCATAGTAGAACACAGATGAAGCTTCTAAGTTGATGTAATAGCCAGTAAGAAGTAGTACAATTCAAGTTTTAGGTATCGTTTATTGACTTTTTAGCTGGCTTTGGTGCCTTGGACATGAGCTAGGACCTTAAGATTCTGCATGAAAGGAGGACTAGCAGCCGCGTTGCACGGGAGAATGTGAAAAATGTTCATATGTAGTAAAAACCAACCTGAGAAATCCATCCGTTTTCGTCATTTGTTATCGAATCGACTTAAAGCCAGATCGTCACATTGGCCGCTCTTCTCTCTGAAACGGTTGTACTTATCGTCTGCAAAGCTATGTCGCGTGCTGCGGTATGCGGAGACACTAAAAGCACCATAGTAGAACACATATGAAGCTTCTAAGATGATGTAATAGCCAGTAAGAAGTAGGACAGTTCAAGTTTTAGGTATCGATTATTGACTTCTTAGATGGATTTGGTGCCTTGGACATGAGCTAGGACTTTAAGATTCTGCATGAAAAGAGGACTAGCTGCCGAGTTGCACGGGACAATATGAAAAGTGTTCATATGTAGTAACAACCTGAGAAATCCGTCCGTTTTCGTCATTTGTTATCGAATCGCCTTAAAGCCAGATCGTCACTTGGCCGCTCTTCTCTCTGAAACGGTTGTACTTATCGTCTGCAAAGCTATGTCGCGTGCTGCGGTATGCGGAGACACTTAAAGCACCATAGTAGAACACAGATTAAGCTTCTAAGTTGATGTAATAGCCAGTAAGAAGTAGTACAATTCAAGTTTTAGGTACTGATTATTGAGTTTTTAGATGGCTTTGTTGCCTTGGACATGAGCTAGGACCTTAAGATTCTGCATGAAGGGAGTACAAGCAGCCGAGTTGCACGGGAGAATGTGAAAAGTGATCATATGTAGTAAAAACCTGAGAAATTCGTCCGTTTTCGTCATTTGTTATCGAATCGACTTAAAGCCAGATCATCACATTGGCCGCTCTTCTCTCTGAAACGTTTGTACTTATCGTCTGCAAAGCTATGTCGCGTGTTGCGGTATGCGGAGACACTAAAAGCACCATAGTAGAACACAGATGAAGCTTCTATGATGATGTAATAGCCAGTAAGAAGTAGTACAATTCAAGTTTTAGGTATCGATTATTGACTTTTTAGCTGGCTTTGGTGCCTTGGTCATGAGCTATTACCTTAAGATTCTGCATGAAAGGAGGAATAGCAGCCGAGTTGCACGAAAGAATGTGAAAAGTGTTCATATGTAGTAAAAACCTGAGAAATCCGTCCGTTTTCGTCATTTTTATCGAATCGACTTAAAGCCGGATCGTCACATTGGCCGCTCTTCTCTCTGAAACGGTTGTACTTATCGTCTGCAAAGCTATGTCGCGTGATGCGGTATGCGGAGACACTAAAAGCACCATAGTAGAACATAGATGAAGCTTCTAAGTTGATGTAATAGCCAGTAAGAAGTAGTACAATTCAAGTTTTAGGTATCGATTAAAGACTTTTTAGCTGGCTTTGGTGCCTTGGACATGAGCTAGGACCTTAAGATTCTGCATGAAAGGAGGACTAGCAGCCGCGTTGCACGGGAGAATGTGAGAAGTGTTCATATGTAGTAAAAAACTGAGAAATCCGTCCGTTTTCGTCATTTGTTATCGAATCGACTTAAAGCCAGATCGTCACATTGGCCGCTCTTCTCTCTGAAACGGTTGTACTTATCGTCTGCAAAGCTATGTCGCGTGCTTCGGTATGCGGAGACACTAAAAGCACCATAGTAGAACACATATGAAGCTTCTATGATGATGTAATAGCCAGTAAGAAGTAGTACAATTCAAGTTTAAGGTATCGTATCGACTTCTTAGATGGATTTGGTGCCTTGGACATGAGCTAGGACTTTAAGATCCTGCATGAAAAGAGGACTAGCTGCCGAGTTGCACGGGACAATATGAAAAGTGTTCATATGTAGTAACAACCTGAGAAATCCGTCCGTTTTCGTCATTTGTTATCGAATCGCCTTAAAGCCAGATCGTCACTTGGCCGCTCTTCTCTCTGAAACGGTTGTACTTATCGTCTGCAAAGCTAAGTCGCGTGCTGCGGTATGCGGAGACACTGAAAGCACCATAGTAGAACACAGATTAAGCTTCTAAGTTGATGTAATAGCCAGTAAGAAGTAGTACAATTCAAGTTTTAGGTACTGATTATTGAGTTTTTAGCTGGCTTTGGTGCCTTGGACATGAGCTAGGACCTTAAGATTCTGCATGAAGGGAGGACAAGCAACCGAGTTGCACGGGAGAATGTGAAAAGTGATCATATGTAGTAAAAACCTGAGAAATCCGTCCGTTTTCGTCATTTGTTATCGAATCGACTTAAAGCCAGATCATCACATTGGCCGCTCTTCTCTCTGAAACGTTTGTACTTATCGTCTGCAAAGCAATGTCGCGTGTTGCGGTATGCGGAGACACTAAAAGCACCATAGTAGAACACAGATGAAGCTTCTATGATGATGTAATAGCCAGTAAGAAGTAGTACAATTGAAGTTTTAGGTATCGATTATTGACTTTTTAGCTGGCTTTGGTGCCTTGGACATGAGCTATTACCTTAAGATTCTGCATGAAAGGAGGAATAGCAGCCGAGTTGCACGAAAGAATGTGAAAAGTGTTCATATGTAGTAAAAACCTGAGAAATCCGTCCGTTTTCGTCATTTGTTATCGAATCGACTTAAAGCCTGATCGTCACGTTGGCCGCTCTACTCTCTGAAACGGTTGTACTTATCGTCTGCAAAGCTATGTCGCGTGATGCGGTATGCGGAGACACTAAAAGCACCATTGTAGAACATAGAAGAAGCTTCTAAGTTGATGTAATAGCCAGTAAGAAGTAGTACAATTCAAGTTTTAGGTATCGATTATTGACTTTTTAGCTGGCTTTGGTGCCTTGGACATGAGCTAGGACCTTAAGATTCTGCATGAAAGGAGGACTAGCAGCCGAGATGCACGGGAGAATGTGAAAAGTGTTCATATGTAGTAAAAACCTGAGAAATCCGTCCGTTTTCGTCATTTGTTATCGAATCGACTTAAAGCCAGATCGTCACATTGGCCGCTCTTCTCTCTGAAACGGTTGTACTTATCGTCTGCAAAGCTATGTCGTATGCTGCGGTAGGCGGAGACACTAAAACCACCACAGTAGAACACAGATGAAGCTTCTAATTTGATGTAATAGCCAGTAAGAAGTAGTACAATTCAAGTTTTAGTTGTCGATTTTCATTTTTTAGCCGGCTTTGGTGACTTGGACATGACCTAGGACCTTAAGATTTTGCATGAAAGGAGGACTAGCAGCCGAGTTGCACGGGAGAATGTGAAAAGTGTTCATATGTAGTAAAAACCTGAGAAATCCGTCCGTTTTCGTCATTTGTTATCGAATCGACTTAAAGCCAGATCGTCACATTGGCCGCTCTTCTCTCTGAAACGGTTGTACTTATCGTCTTCAAAGCTATGTCGCGTGCTGCGGTATGCGGAGACACTAAAAGCACCATAGTAGGACACAGTGAAGCTTCTAAGTTGATGTGATAGCCAGTAAGAAGTAGTACAATTCCAGTTTTAGGTATTGATTATTGACTTTTAAGCTGGCTTTGATGCCTTGGACATGAGCTAGGACCTTAAGAATCTGCATGAAAGGAGGATTAGCAGCCGAGTTGCACGGGAGAATGTGAAAAGTGTTCATATGTAGCAACAACCTGAGAAATCCGTCCGTTTTCGTCATTTGTTATCGAATCGACTTAAAGCCAGATCGTCACATTGGCCGCTCTTCTCTCTGAAACGGTTGTACTTATCGTCTTCAAAGCTATGTCGCGTGCTGCGGTATGCGGAGACACTAAAAGCACCATAGTGGAACACAGATGAAGCTTCTAAGTTGATGTAATAGCCAGTAAGAAGTAGTACAATTCAAGTTTTAGGTATCGATTATTGATTTTTTAGCTGGCTTTGGTGCCTTGGACATGAGCTAGGATCTTAAGATTCTGCATCAAATGGAGGACTAGCAGCCGAGTTGCACGGGACAATGTGAAAAGTGTTCATACGTAGTAAAAACCTAATAAATCCGTCCCTTTTCGTCATTCATTATCGAATCGACTTAAAGCCAGATCGTCACATTGGCCGCTCTTCTCTCTGAAACGGTTGTACTTATCGTCTTCAAAGCTATGTCGCGTGCTGCGGTATGCGGAGACACTAAAAGCACCATAGTAGAACACAAATGAAGCTTCTAAGTTGATGTGATAGCCAGTAAGAAGTAGTACAATTCAAGTTTGAGGTACTGATTATTGACCTTTTAGCTGGCTTTGGTGCCTTGGACATGAGCTAGGACCATAAGATTCTGCATGAAAGGAGGTCTAGCAGCCGCGTTGTACGGGAGAATGTGAAATGTTTTCATATGTAGTAAAAACCTGAGAAATCCGTCCGTTTTCGTCATTTGTTATCAAATCGACTTAAAGCCAGATCGTCACATTAGCTGCTCTTCTCTCTGAAACGGTTGTACTTATCGTCTTCAAAGCTATGTCGCGTGCTGCGGTATGCGGAGACACTAAAAGCACCATACTAGAACACAGATGAAGCTTCTAAGATGATGTAATAGCCAGTAAGAAGTAGTACAATTCAAGTTTTAGGTATCGATTATTGACTTTTTAGCTGGCTTTGGTGCCTTGGACATGAGCTAGGACCTTAAGATTCTGCATGAAAGGAGGACTAGCAGCCGAGTTGCAGGGGAGAATGTGAAAAGTGTTCATATGTAGTAAAAACCTGAGAAATCCGTCCGTTTTCGTCATTTGTTATCGAATCGACTTAAAGCCAGATCGTCACATTGGCCGCTCTTCTCTGTGAAGCGGTTGTACTTATCGTCTTCAAAGCTATGTCGCGTGCTGCGGTATGCGGAGACACTAAAAGCACCATAGTAGAACACAGATGAAGCTTCTAAGTTGATGTAATAGCCAGTAAGAAGTAGTACAATTCAAGTTTTAAGTATCGATTATTGACTTTTTAGCTGGCTTTGGTGCCTTGGACATGAGCTAGGACCTTAAGATTCTGCATGAAAGGAGGACTAGCAGCCGAGTTGCACGGGAGGATGTGAAAAGTGATCATATGTAGTAAAAACCTGAGAAATCCGTCCGTTTTCGTCATTTGTTATCGAATCGACTTAAAGCCAGATCATCACATTGGCCGCTCTTCTCTCTGAAACGTTTGTACTTATCGTCTGCAAAGCAATGTCGCGTGATGCGGTATGCGGAGACACTAAAAGCACCATAGTAGAACACAGATGAAGCTTCTATGATGATGTAATAGCCAGTAAGAAGTAGTACAATTGAAGTTTTAGGTATCGATTATTGACTTTTTAGCTGGCTCTGGTGCCTTGGACATGAGCTATTACCTTAAGATTCTGCATGAAAGGAGGAATAGCAGCCGAGTTGCACGAAAGAATGTGAAAAGTGTTCATATGTAGTAAAAACCTGAGAAATCCGTCCGTTTTCGTCATTTGTTATCGAATCGACTTAAAGCCTGATCGTCACGTTGGCCGCTCTTCTCTCTGAAACGGTTGTACTTATCGTCTGCAAAGCTATGTCGCGTGATGCGGTATGCGGAGACACTAAAAGCACCATTGTAGAACATAGAAGAAGCTTCTAAGTTGATGTAATAGCCAGTAAGAAGTAGTACAATTCAAGTTTTAGGTATCGATTATTGACTTTTTAGCTGGCTTTGGTGCCTTGGACATGAGCTAGGACCTTAAGATTCTGCATGAAAGGAGGACTAGCAGCCGAAATGCACGGGAGAATGTGAAAAGTGTTCATATGTAGTAAAAACCTGAGAAATCCGTCCGTTTTCGTCATTTGTTATCGAATCGACTTAAAGCCAGATCGTCACATTGGCCGCTCTTCTCTCTGAAACGGTTGTACTTATCGTCTGCAAAGCTATGTCGTATGCTGCGGTAGGCGGAGACACTAAAACCACCACAGTAGAACACAGATGAAGCTTCTAATTTGATGTAATAGCCAGTAAGAAGTAGTACAATTCAAGTTTTAGTTGTCGATTTTCATTTTTTAGCCGGCTTTGGTGACTTGGACATGACCTAGGACCTTAAGATTTTGCATGAAAGGAGGACTAGCAGCCGAGTTGCACGGGAGAATGTGAAAAGTGTTCATATGTAGTAAAAACCTGAGAAATCCGTCCGTTTTCGTCATTTGTTATCGAATCGACTTAAAGCCAGATCGTCACATTGGCCGCTCTTCTCTCTGAAACGGTTGTACTTATCGTCTTCAAAGCTATGTCGCGTGCTGCGGTATGCGGAGACACTAAAAGCACCATAGTGGAACACAGATGAAGCTTCTAAGTTGATGTAATAGCCAGTAAGAAGTAGTACAATTCAAGTTTTAGGTATCGATTATTGATTTTTTAGCTGGCTTTGGTGCCTTGGACATGAGCTAGGATCTTAAGATTCTGCATCAAATGGAGGACTAGCAGCCGAGTTGCACGGGACAATGTGAAAAGTGTTCATACGTAGTAAAAACCTAATAAATCCGTCCCTTTTCGTCATTCATTATCGAATCGACTTAAAGCCAGATCGTCACATTGGCCGCTCTTCTCTCTGAAACGGTTGTACTTATCGTCTTCAAAGCTATGTCGCGTGCTGCGGTATGCGGAGACACTAAAAGCACCATAGTAGAACACAAATGAAGCTTCTAAGTTGATGTGATAGCCAGTAAGAAGTAGTACAATTCAAGTTTGAGGTACTGATTATTGACCTTTTAGCTGGCTTTGGTGCCTTGGACATGAGCTAGGACCATAAGATTCTGCATGAAAGGAGGTCTAGCAGCCGCGTTGTACGGGAGAATGTGAAATGTTTTCATATGTAGTAAAAACCTGAGAAATCCGTCCGTTTTCGTCATTTGTTATCAAATCGACTTAAAGCCAGATCGTCACATTAGCTGCTCTTCTCTCTGAAACGGTTGTACTTATCGTCTTCAAAGCTATGTCGCGTGCTGCGGTATGCGGAGACACTAAAAGCACCATACTAGAACACAGATGAAGCTTCTAAGATGATGTAATAGCCAGTAAGAAGTAGTACAATTCAAGTTTTAGGTATCGATTATTGACTTTTTAGCTGGCTTTGGTGCCTTGGACATGAGCTAGGACCTTAAGATTCTGCATGAAAGGAGGACTAGCAGCCGAGTTGCAGGGGAGAATGTGAAAAGTGTTCATATGTAGTAAAAACCTGAGAAATCCGTCCGTTTTCGTCATTTGTTATCTAATCGACTTAAAGCCAGATCGTCACATTGGCCGCTCTTCTCTGTGAAGCGGTTGTACTTATCGTCTTCAAAGCTATGTCGCGTGCTGCGGTATGCGGAGACACTAAAAGCACCATAGTAGAACACAGATGAAGCTTCTAAGTTGATGTAATAGCCAGTAAGAAGTAGTACAATTCAAGTTTTAAGTATCGATTATTGACTTTTTAGCTGGCTTTGGTGCCTTGGACATGAGCTAGGACCTTAAGATTCTGCATGAAAGGAGGACTAGCAGCCGAGTTGCACGGGAGGATGTGAAAAGTGTTCATATGTAGTAAAAACCTAAGAAATCCGTCCGTTATCGTCATTTGTTATCGAATCGACTTAAAGCCAGATCGTCACATTGGCCACTCTTCTCTCTGAAACGGTTGTACTTATCGTCTGCAAAGCTATGTCGTATGCTGCGGTAGGCGGAGACACTAAAACCACCACAGTAGAACACAGATGAAGCTTCTAATTTGATGTAATAGCCAGTAAGAAGTAGTACAATTGAAGTTTTAGGTATCGATTATTGACTTTTTAGCTTTCTTTGGTGCCTTGGACATGAGCTAGGACCTTAAGATTCTGCATGAAAGGAGGACTAGCAGCCGCGTTGCACGGGAGAATGTGAAAAGTGTTCATATGTAGTAAAAACCTGAGAAATCCGTCCGTTTTCGTCATTTGTTATCGAATCGACTTAAAGCCAGATCGTCACATTGGCCGCTCTTCTCTCTGAAACGGTTGTACTTATCGTCTGCAAAGCAATGTCGCGTGTTGCGGTATGCGGAGACACTAAAAGCACCATAGTAGAACACAGATGAAACTTCTAAGTTGATGTAATAGCCAGTAAGAAGTAGTACAATTCAAGTTAAATGTATCGATTATTGACTTTTAAGCTGGCTTTGATGCCTTGGACATGAGCTAGGACCTTAAGATTCTACAGGAAAGGAGGACTAGCAGCCGAGTTGCACGGGAGAATGTGAAAGGTGTTCATATGTAGTAAAAACCTGAGAAATCCGTCCGTTTTCGTCATTTGTTATCGAATCGACTTAAAGCCAGATCGTCACACTGGCCACTCTTCTCTCTGAAACGGTTGTACTTATCGTCTGCAAAGCAATGTCGCGTGCTGCGGTATGCGGAGACACTAAAAGCACCATAGTAGAACATAGATGAAGCTTCTAAGTTGATGTAATAGCCAGTAAGAAGTAGTACAATTCAAGTTTTAGGTATCGATTATAGACTTTTTAGCTGGCTTTGGTGCCTTGGACATGAGCTAGGACCTTAAGATTCTGCATGAAGGGAGTACAAGCAGCCGAGTTGCACGGGAGAATGTGAAAAGTGATCATATGTAGTAAAAACCTGAGAAATCCGTCCGTTTTCGTCATTTGTTATCGAATCGACTTAAAGCCAGATCATCACATTGGCCGCTCTTCTCTCTGAAACGTTTGTACTTATCGTCTGCAAAGCTATGTCGCGTGTTGCGGTATGCGGAGACACTAAAAGCACCATAGTAGAACACAGATGAAGCTTCTAAATTGATGTGATAGCCAGTAAGAAGTAGTACAATTCAAGTTTGAGGTACTGATTATTGACCTTTTAGCTGGCTTTGGTGCCTTGGACATGAGCTAGGACCATAAGATTCTGCATGAAAGGAGGTCTAGCAGCCGCGTTGTACGGGAGAATGTGAAATGTTTTCATATGTAGTAAAAACCTGAGAAATCCGTCCGTTTTCGTCATTTGTTATCAAATCGACTTAAAGCCAGATCGTCACATTAGCTGCTCTTCTCTCTGAAACGGTTGTACTTATCGTCTTCAAAGCTATGTCGCGTGCTGCGGTATGCGGAGACACTAAAAGCACCATACTAGAACACAGATGAAGCTTCTAAGATGATGTAATAGCCAGTAAGAAGTAGTACAATTCAAGTTTTAGGTATCGATTATTGCCTTTTTAGCTGGCTTTGGTGCCTTGGACATGAGCTAGGACCTTAAGATTCTGCATGAAAGGAGGACTAGCAGCCGAGTTGCAGGGCAGAATGTGAAAAGTGTTCATATGTAGTAAAAACCTGAGAAATCCGTCGGTTTTCGTCATTTGTTATCGAATCGACTTAAAGCCAGATCGTCACATTGGCCGCTCTTCTCTGTGAAGCGGTTGTACTTATCGTCTTCAAAGCTATGTCGCGTGCTGCGGTATGCGGAGACACTAAAAGCACCATAGTAGAACACAGATGAAGCTTCTAAGTTGATGTAATAGCCAGTAAGAAGTAGTACAATTCAAGTTTTAAGTATCGATTATTGACTTTTTAGCTGGCTTTGGTGCCTTGGACATGAGCTAGGACCTTAAGATTCTGCATGAAAGGAGGACTAGCAGCCGAGTTGCACGGGAGGATGTGAAAAGTGTTCATATGTAGTAAAAACCTGAGAAATCCGTCCGTTATCGTCATTTGTTATCGAATCGACTTAAAGCCAGATCGTCACATTGGCCACTCTTCTCTCTGAAACGGTTGTACTTATCGTCTGCAAAGCTATGTCGTATGCTGCGGTAGGCGGAGACACTAAAACCACCACAGTAGAACACAGATGAAGCTTCTAATTTGATGTAATAGCCAGTAAGAAGTAGTACAATTCAAGTTTTAGGTATCGATTATTGACTTTTTAGCTGGCTTTGGTGCCTTGGACATGAGCTAGGACCTTAAGATTCTGCATGAAAGGAGGACTAGCAGCCGCGTTGCACGGGAGAATGTGAAATGTGTTCATATGTAGTAGAAACCTGAGAAATCCGTCCGTTTTCGTCATTTGTTATCGAATCGACTTAAAGCCCGATCGTCACATTGGCCGCTCTTCTCTCTGAAACGGTTGTACTTATCGTCTTCAAAGCTATGTCGCGTGCTGCGGTATGTGGAGACAATAAAATCACCATAGCAGAACACAGATGAAGCTTCTAAGTCGATGTAATAGCCAGTAAGAAGTAGTACAATTCAAGTTTTAGGTACTGATTATTGACCTTTTAGCTGGCTTTGGTGCCTTGGACATGAGCTAGGACCTTAAGATTCTGCATGAAAGGGGGACGAGCAGCCGAGTTGCACGGGAGAATGTGAAAAGTGTTCATATGTAGTAAAAACCTGAGAAATCCGTCCGTTTTCGTCATTTGTTATCGAATCGACTTAAAGCCAGATCGTCACATTGGCCGCTCTTCTCTCTGAAACGGTTGTACTTATCGTCTGCAAAGCTATGTCGCGTGCTGCGGTATGCGGAGACACTAAAAGCACCATAGTAGAACACAGATGAAGCTTCTATGATGATGTAATAGCCAGTAAGAAGTAGTACAATTCAAGTTTAGGTATCGATTATTGACTTTTTAGCTGGCTTTGGTGCCTTGGACATGAGCTAGGACCTTAAGATTCTGCATGAAAGGAGGACTAGCAGCCGCGTTGGATAGGAGAATGTGAAAAGTGTTCATATGTAGTAAAAACCCGAGAAATCCGTCCGTTTTCGTCATTTGTTATCGAATCGACTTAAAGCCACATCGTCACATTGGCCGCCCTTCTCTCTGAAACGGTTGTACTTATCGTCTTCAAAGCTATGTCGCGTGCTGCGGCAAGCGGAGACACTAAAAGCACCATAGTAGAACACAGATGAAGCTTCTAAGTTGATGTAATAGCCAGTAAGAAGTAGTACAATTCAAGTTTTAGGTATCGATTATTGATTTTTTTGCTGGCTTTGGTGCCTTGGACATGAGCTAGGACCTTAAGATTCTGCATCAAAAAGAGGACTAGCAGCCGAGTTGCACGGGACAATGTGAAAAGTGTTCATATGTAGTAAAAACCTGAGAAATCCGTCCGTTTTCGTCATTTGTTATCGAATCGACTTAAAGCCAGATCGTCACATTGGCTGCTCTTCTCTCTGAAACGGTTGTACTTATCGTCTGGAAAGCTTTGTCGCGTGCTGCGGTATGCGGAGACACTAAAAGCACCATAGTAGAACACAGATGAAGCTTCTAAGAGGATGTAATAGCCAGTAAGAAGTAGTACAATTCAAGTTTTAGGTATCGATTATTGACTTTTTAGCTGGCTTTGGTGCCTTGGACATGAGCTAGGACCTTAAGATTCTGCATGAAAGGAGGACTAGCAGCCGAGTTGCAGGGGACAATGTGAAAAGTGTTCATATGTAGTAAAAACCTGAGAAATCCGTCCGTTTTCGTCATTTGTTATCGAATCGACTTAAAGCCAGATCGTCACATTGGTCGCTCTTCTCTCTGAAACGGTTGTACTTATCGTCTGCAAAGCTATGTCGCGTGCTGCGGTATGCGGAGACACTAAAATCAACATAGTAGAACACAGATGAAGCTTCTAAGTTGATGTAATAGTCAATAAGAAGTAGTACAATTCAAGTTTTAGGTATGGATTATTGACTTTTTAGCTGGCTTTGGTGCCTTGGGCATGAGCTAGGACCTTAAGATTCTGCATGAAAGGAGGACTAGCAGCCGAGTTGCACGGGAGAATGTGAAAGGTGTTCATATGTAGTAAAAACCTGAGAAATCCGTCCGTTTTCGTCATTTGTTATCGAATCGACTTAAAGCCAGATCGTCACATTGGCCGCTCTTCTCTCTGAAACGGTTGTACTTATCGTCTGCAAAGCTATGTCGCGTGCTGCGGTATGCGGAGACACTAAAAGCACCATAGCAGAACACAGATGAAGCTTCTATGATGATGTAATAGCCAGTAAGAAGTAGTACCATTCAAGTTTTAGGTATGGATTATTGACCTTTTAGCTGGCTTTGGTGCCTTGGACATGAGCTAGGACCTTAAGATTCTGCATGAAAGGAGGACTAGCAGCCGCGTTGGATGGGAGAATGTGAAAAGTGTTCATATGTAGTAAAAACCTGAGAAATCCGTCTGTTTTCGTCATTTGTTATCGAATCGACTTAAAGCCAGATCGTCACATTGGCCTCTCTTCTCTCTGAAACGGTTGTACTTATCGTCTGGAAAGCTATGTCGCGTCCTGCGGTATGCGGAGACACTAAAAGCACCATAGTAGAACACAGATGAAGCTTCTAAGTTGATGTAATAGCCAGTAAGAAGTAGTACAATTCAAGTTTTAGGTATCGATTATTGATTTTTTAGCTGGCTTTGGTGCCTTGGACATGAGCTAGGACCTTAAGATTCTGCATCAAAAGGAGGACTAGCAGCCGAGTTGCACGGGACAATGTGAAAAGTGTTCATATGTAGTAAAAACCTGTGAAATCCGTCCGTTTTCGTCATCTGTTATCGAATCGACTTAAAGCCAGATCGTCACATTGGCTGCTCTTCTCTCTGAAACGGTTGTACTTATCGTCTGGAAATATTTGTCGCGTGCTGCGGTATGCGGAGACACTAAAAGCACCATAGTAGAACACAGATGAAGCTTCTAAGATGATGTAATAGCCAGTAAGAAGTAGTACAATTCAAGTTTTAGGTATCGATTATTGACTTTTTAGCTGGCTTTGGTGCCTTGTACATGAGCTAGGACCTTAAGATTCTGCATGAAAGGAGGACTAGCAGCCGAGTTGCTGGGCAGAATGTGAAAAGTGTTCATATGTAGTAAAAACATGAGAAATCCGTCCGTTTTCGTCATTTGTTATCGAATCGACTTAAAGCCAGATCGTCACATTGGCCGCTCTTCTCTCTGAAACGGTTGTACTTATCGTCTGCAAAGCTATGTCGCGTGCTGCGGTATGCGGAGACACTAAAATCAACATAGTAGAACACAGATGAAGATTCTAAGTTGATGTAATAGACAATAAGAAGTAGTACAATTCAAGTTTTAGGTATGGATTATTGACTTTTTAGCTGGCTTTGGTGCCTTGGGCATGAGCTAGGACCTTAAGATTCTGCATGAAAGGAGGACTAGCAGCCGAGTTGCACGGGAGAATGTGAAAGGTGTTCATATGTAGTAAAAACCTGAGAAATCCGTCCGTTTTCGTCATTTGTTATCGAATCGACTTAAAGCCAGATCGTCACATTGGCCGCTCTTCTCTCTGAAACGGTTGTACTTATCGTCTGCAAAGCTATGTCGCGTGCTGCGGTATGCGGAGACACTAAAAGCACCATAGTAGAACACAGATGAAGCTTCTATGATGATGTAATAGCCAGTAAGAAGTAGTACAATTCAAGTTTTAGGTATCGACTATTGACTTTTTAGCCATCTTTGGTGCCTTGGACATGAGCTAGGACCTTAAGATTCTGCATGAAAGGAGGACTAGCAGCCGAGTTGGATGGGAGAATGTGAAAAGTGTTCATATGTAGTAAAAACCTGAGAAATCCGTCCGTTTTCGTCATTTGTTATCGAATCGACTTAAAGCCAGATCGTCACATTGGCTGCTCTTCTCTCTGAAACGGTTGCACTTATCGTCTGGAAAGCTTTGTCGCGTGCTGCGGTATGCGGAGACACTAAAGGCACCATAGTAGAACACAGATGAAGCTTCTAAGATGATGTAATAGCCAGTAAGAAGTAGTACAATTTAAGTTTTAGGTACTGATTATTGACTTTTTAGCTGGCTTTGGTGCCTTGGACATGAGCTAGGACCTTAAGATTCTGCATGAAAGGAGGACTAGCAGCCGCGTTGGATAGGAGAATGTGAAAAGTGTTCATATGTAGTAAAAACCCGAGAAATCCGTCCGTTTTCGTCATTTGTTATCGAATCGACTTAAAGCCACATCGTCACATTGGCCGCCCTTCTCTCTGAAACGGTTGTACTTATCGTCTTCAAAGCTATGTCGCGTGCTGCGGCAAGCGGAGACACTAAAAGCACCATAGTAGAACACAGATGAAGCTTCTAAGTTGATGTAATAGCCAGTAAGAAGTAGTACAATTCAAGTTTTAGGTATCGATTATTGATTTTTTTGCTGGCTTTGGTGCCTTGGACATGAGCTAGGACCTTAAGATTCTGCATCAAAAAGAGGACTAGCAGCCGAGTTGCACGGGACAATGTGAAAAGTGTTCATATGTAGTAAAAACCTGAGAAATCCGTCCGTTTTCGTCATTTGTTATCGAATCGACTTAAAGCCAGATCGTCACATTGGCTGCTCTTCTCTCTGAAACGGTTGTACTTATCGTCTGGAAAGCTTTGTCGCGTGCTGCGGTATGCGGAGACACTAAAAGCACCATAGTAGAACACAGATGAAGCTTCTAAGAGGATGTAATAGCCAGTAAGAAGTAGTACAATTCAAGTTTTAGGTATCGATTATTGACTTTTTAGCTGGCTTTGGTGCCTTGGACATGAGCTAGGACCTTAAGATTCTGCATGAAAGGAGGACTAGCAGCCGAGTTGCAGGGGACAATGTGAAAAGTGTTCATATGTAGTAAAAACCTGAGAAATCCGTCCGTTTTCGTCATTTGTTATCGAATCGACTTAAAGCCAGATCGTCACATTGGTCGCTCTTCTCTCTGAAACGGTTGTACTTATCGTCTGCAAAGCTATGTCGCGTGCTGCGGTATGCGGAGACACTAAAATCAACATAGTAGAACACAGATGAAGCTTCTAAGTTGATGTAATAGTCAATAAGAAGTAGTACAATTCAAGTTTTAGGTATGGATTATTGACTTTTTAGCTGGCTTTGGTGCCTTGGGCATGAGCTAGGACCTTAAGATTCTGCATGAAAGGAGGACTAGCAGCCGAGTTGCACGGGAGAATGTGAAAGGTGTTCATATGTAGTAAAAACCTGAGAAATCCGTCCGTTTTCGTCATTTGTTATCGAATCGACTTAAAGCCAGATCGTCACATTGGCCGCTCTTCTCTCTGAAACGGTTGTACTTATCGTCTGCAAAGCTATGTCGCGTGCTGCGGTATGCGGAGACACTAAAAGCACCATAGCAGAACACAGATGAAGCTTCTATGATGATGTAATAGCCAGTAAGAAGTAGTACCATTCAAGTTTTAGGTATGGATTATTGACCTTTTAGCTGGCTTTGGTGCCTTGGACATGAGCTAGGACCTTAAGATTCTGCATGAAAGGAGGACTAGCAGCCGCGTTGGATGGGAGAATGTGAAAAGTGTTCATATGTAGTAAAAACCTGAGAAATCCGTCTGTTTTCGTCATTTGTTATCGAATCGACTTAAAGCCAGATCGTCACATTGGCCTCTCTTCTCTCTGAAACGGTTGTACTTATCGTCTGGAAAGCTATGTCGCGTCCTGCGGTATGCGGAGACACTAAAAGCACCATAGTAGAACACAGATGAAGCTTCTAAGTTGATGTAATAGCCAGTAAGAAGTAGTACAATTCAAGTTTTAGGTATCGATTATTGATTTTTTAGCTGGCTTTGGTGCCTTGGACATGAGCTAGGACCTTAAGATTCTGCATCAAAAGGAGGACTAGCAGCCGAGTTGCACGGGACAATGTGAAAAGTGTTCATATGTAGTAAAAACCTGTGAAATCCGTCCGTTTTCGTCATCTGTTATCGAATCGACTTAAAGCCAGATCGTCACATTGGCTGCTCTTCTCTCTGAAACGGTTGTACTTATCGTCTGGAAATATTTGTCGCGTGCTGCGGTATGCGGAGACACTAAAAGCACCATAGTAGAACACAGATGAAGCTTCTAAGATGATGTAATAGCCAGTAAGAAGTAGTACAATTCAAGTTTTAGGTATCGATTATTGACTTTTTAGCTGGCTTTGGTGCCTTGTACATGAGCTAGGACCTTAAGATTCTGCATGAAAGGAGGACTAGCAGCCGAGTTGCTGGGCAGAATGTGAAAAGTGTTCATATGTAGTAAAAACATGAGAAATCCGTCCGTTTTCGTCATTTGTTATCGAATCGACTTAAAGCCAGATCGTCACATTGGCCGCTCTTCTCTCTGAAACGGTTGTACTTATCGTCTGCAAAGCTATGTCGCGTGCTGCGGTATGCGGAGACACTAAAATCAACATAGTAGAACACAGATGAAGATTCTAAGTTGATGTAATAGACAATAAGAAGTAGTACAATTCAAGTTTTAGGTATGGATTATTGACTTTTTAGCTGGCTTTGGTGCCTTGGGCATGAGCTAGGACCTTAAGATTCTGCATGAAAGGAGGACTAGCAGCCGAGTTGCACGGGAGAATGTGAAAGGTGTTCATATGTAGTAAAAACCTGAGAAATCCGTCCGTTTTCGTCATTTGTTATCGAATCGACTTAAAGCCAGATCGTCACATTGGCCGCTCTTCTCTCTGAAACGGTTGTACTTATCGTCTGCAAAGCTATGTCGCGTGCTGCGGTATGCGGAGACACTAAAAGCACCATAGTAGAACACAGATGAAGCTTCTATGATGATGTAATAGCCAGTAAGAAGTAGTACAATTCAAGTTTTAGGTATCGACTATTGACTTTTTAGCCATCTTTGGTGCCTTGGACATGAGCTAGGACCTTAAGATTCTGCATGAAAGGAGGACTAGCAGCCGAGTTGGATGGGAGAATGTGAAAAGTGTTCATATGTAGTAAAAACCTGAGAAATCCGTCCGTTTTCGTCATTTGTTATCGAATCGACTTAAAGCCAGATCGTCACATTGGCTGCTCTTCTCTCTGAAACGGTTGCACTTATCGTCTGGAAAGCTTTGTCGCGTGCTGCGGTATGCGGAGACACTAAAGGCACCATAGTAGAACACAGATGAAGCTTCTAAGATGATGTAATAGCCAGTAAGAAGTAGTACAATTTAAGTTTTAGGTACTGATTATTGACTTTTTAGCTGGCTTTGGTGCCTTGGACATGAGCTAGGACCTTAAGATTCTGCATGAAAGGAGGACTAGCAGCCGAGTTGCATGGGGGAATGTTAAAAGTGTTCATATGTAGGAAAACCTGAGAAATCCGTCCGTTTTCGTCATTTGTTATCGAATCGACTTAAAGCCAGATCGTCACATTGGCCCCTCTTTTCTCTGAAACGGTTGTACTTATCGTCTGCAAAGCTATGTCGCGTACTGCGGTCTGCGGAGACACTAAAAGCACCATGGTAGAACACAGATGAAGCTTCTACGTTGATGTAACAGCCAGTAAGATGTAGTACAATTCAAGTTTTAGGTATCGATTATTGACTTTTTAGCTGGCTTTGGTGCCTTGGACATGAGCTAGGACCTTAAGATTCTGCATTAAAGGAGGACTAGCAGCCGAGTTGCACGGGAGAATATGAAATGTGTTCAGATGTACTAAAGACCTGAGAAATACGTCCGTTTTCGTCATTTGTTATCGAATCGACTTAAAGCCAGATCGTCACATTGGCTGCTCTTCTCTCTGAAACGGTTGCACTTATCGTCTGGAAAGCTTTGTCGCGTGCTGCGGTATGCGGAGACACTAAAGGCACCATAGTAGAACACAGATGAAGCTTCTAAGATGATGTAATAGCCAGTAAGAAGTAGTACAATTCAAGTTTTAGGTACTGATTATTGACTTTTTAGCTGGCTTTGGTGCCTTGGACATGAGCTAGGACCTTAAGATTCTGCATGAAAGGAGGACTAGCAGCCGAGTTGCATGGGGGAATGTTAAAAGTGTTCATATGTAGTAAAAACCTGAGAAATCCGTCCGTTTTCGTCATTTGTTATCGAATCGACTTAAAGCCAGATCGTCACATTGGCCCCTCTTTTCTCTGAAACGGTTGTACTTATCGTCTGCAAAGCTATGTCGCGTGCTGCGTTATGCGGAGACACTAAAATCAACATAGTAGAACACAGATGAAGCTTCTAAGTTGATGTAATAGACAATAAGAAGTAGTACAATTCAAGTTTTAGGTATGGATTATTGACTTTTTAGCTGGCTTTGGTGCCTTGGGCATGAGCTAGGACCTTAAGATTCTGCATGAAAGGAGGACTAGCAGCCGAGTTGCACGGGAGAATGTGAAAGGTGTTCATATGTAGTAAAAACCTGAGAAATCCGTCCGTTTTCGTCATTTGTTATCGAATCGACTTAAAGCCAGATCGTCACATTGGCCGCTCTTCTCTCTGAAACGGTTGTACTTATCGTCTGCAAAGCTATGTCGCGTGCTGCGGTATGCGGAGACACTAAAAGCACCATAGTAGAACACAGATGAAGCTTCTATGATGATGTAATAGCCAGTAAGAAGTAGTACAATTCAAGTTTTAGGTATCGATTATTGACTTTTTAGCTGGCTTTGGTGCCTTGGACATGAGCTAGGACCTTAAGATTCTGCATGAAAGGAGGACTAGCAGCCGCGTTGGATGGGAGAATGTGAAAAGTGTTCATATGTAGTAAAAACCTGAGAAATCCGTCCGTTTTCGTCATTTGTTATCGAATCGACTTAAAGCCAGATCGTCACATTGGCTGCTCTTCTCTCTGAAACGGTTGCACTTATCGTCTGGAAAGCTTTGTCGCGTGCTGCGGTATGCGGAGACACTAAAAGCACCATAGTAGAACACAGATGAAGCTTCTAAGATGATGTAATAGCCAGTAAGAAGTAGTACAATTTAAGTTTTAGGTACAGATTATTGACTTTTTAGCTGGCTTTGGTGCCTTGGACATGAGCTAGGACCTTAAGATTCTGCATGAAAGGAGGACTAGCAGCCGAGTTGCATGGGGGAATGTTAAAAGTGTTCATATGTAGTAAAAACCTGAGAAATCCGTCCGTTTTCGTCATTTGTTATCGAATCGACTTAAAGCCAGATCGTCACATTGGCCCCTCTTTTCTCTGAAACGGTTGTACTTATCGTCTGCAAAGCTATGTCGCGTACTGCGGTATGCGGAGACACTAAAAGCACCATGGTAGAACACAGATGAAGCTTCTAAGTTGATGTAACAGCCAGTAAGATGTAGTACAATTCAAGTTTTAGGTATCGATTATTGATTTTTAGCTGGCTTTGGTGCCTTGGACATGAGCTAGGACCTTAAGATTCTGCATGAAAGGAGGACTAGCAGCCGAGTTGCACGGGAGAATGTGAAAAGTATTCATATGTAGCAAAAACCTGAGAAATCCATCCGTTTTCGTCATTTGTTATCGAATCGACTTAAAGCCAGATCGTCACATTGGCCGCTCTTCTCTCTGAAACGGTTGTACTTATCGTCTTCAAAGCTATGTCGCGTGCTGCGGTATGCGGAGACACTAAAAGCACCATAGTAGAACACAGATGAAGCTTCTAAGTTGATGTAATAGCCAGTAAGAAGTAGTACAATTCAAGTTTTAGGTATCGATTATTGATTTTTTAGCTGGCTTTGGTGCCTTGGACATGAGCTAGGACCTTAAGATTCTGCATCAAAAGGAGGACTAGCAACCGAGTTGCACGGGACAATGTGAAAAGTGTTCATATGTAGTAAAAACCTGAGAAATCCGTCCGTTTTCGTCATTTGTTATCGAATCGTCTTAAAGCCAAATCGTGACATTGGCTGCTCTTCTCTCTGAAACGGTTGTACTTATCGTCTGCAAAGCTATGTCGCGTGCTGCGGTATGCGGAGACACTAAAATCACCATAGTAGAACACAGATGAAGCTTCTAAGTTGATGTAATAGACAATAAGAAGTAGTACAATTCAAGTTTTTGGTATGGATTATTGACTTTTTAGCTGGCTTTGGTGCCTTGGGCATGAGCTAGGACCTTAAGATTCTGCATGAAAGGAGGACTAGCAGCCGAGTTGCACGGGAGAATGTGAAAGGTTTTCATATGTAGTAAAAACCTGAGAAATCTGTCCGTTTTCGTCATTTGTTATCGAATCGACTTACAGCCAGATCGTCACATTGGTCGCTCTTCTCTCTGAAACGGTTGTACTTATCGTCTGCAAAGCTATGTCGCGTGCTGCGGTATGCGGAGACACTAAAAGCACCATAGTAGAACACAGATGAAGCTTCTATGATGATGTAATAGCCAGTAAGAAGTAGTACAATTCAAGTTTTAGGTATCGACTATTGACTTTTTAGCCATCTTTGGTGCCTTGGACATGAGCTAGGACCTTAAGATTCTGCATGAAAGGAGGACTAGCAGCCGCGTTGTACGGGAGAATATGAAATGTGTTCATATGTACTAAAGACCTGAGAAATACGTCCGTTTTCGTCATTTGTTATCGAATCGACTTAAAGCCAGATCGTCACATTGGCTGCTCTTCTCTCTGAAACGGTTGCACTTATCGTCTGGAAAGCTTTGTCGCGTGCTGCGGTATGCGGAGACACTAAAGGCACCATAGTAGAACACAGATGAAGCTTCTAAGATGATGTAATAGCCAGTAAGAAGTAGTACAATTCAAGTTTTAGGTACTGATTATTGACTTTTTAGCTGGCTTTGGTGCCTTGGACATGAGCTAGGACCTTAAGATTCTGCATGAAAGGAGGACTAGCAGCCGAGTTGCATGGGGGAATGTTAAAAGTGTTCATATGTAGTAAAAACCTGAGAAATCCGTCCGTTTTCGTCATTTGTTATCGAATCGACTTAAAGCCAGATCGTCATATTGGCCCCTCTTTTCTCTGAAACGGTTGTACTTATCGTCTTCAAAGCTATGTCGCGTGCTGCGGTATACGGAGACACTAAAAGCACCATAGTAGAACACAGATGAAGCTTCTAAGTTGATGAAATAGCCAGTAAGAAGTAGTACAATTCAAGTTTTAGGTATGGATTATTGACTTTTTAGCTGGCTTTGGTGCCTTGGGCATGAGCTAGGACCTTAAGATTCTGCATGAAAGGAGGACTAGCAGCCGAGTTGCACGGGAGAATGTGAAAGGTGTTCATATGTAGTAAAAACCTGAGAAATCCGTCCGTTTTCGTCATTTTTTATCGAATCGACTTAATGCCAGATAGTCATATTGGCCGGTATTCTCTCTGAAACGGTTGTACTTATCGTCTGCAAAGCTATGTCGCGTGCTGCGGTATGCGGAGACACTAAAAGCACCATAGTAGAACACAGATGAAGCTTCTATGATGATGTAATAGCCAGTAAGAAGTAGTACAATTCAAGTTTTAGGTATCGACTATTGACTTTTTAGCTATCTTTGGTGCCTTGGACATGAGCTAGGACCTTAAGATTCTGCATGAAAGGAGGACTAGCAGCCGAGTTGCACGGGAGAATGTGAAAAGTATTCATATGTAGTAAAAACCTGAGAAATCCGTCCGTTTTCGTCATTTGTTATCGAATCGACTTAAAGCCAGATCGTCACATTGGCCGCTCTTCTCTCTGAAACGGTTGTACTTATCGTCTTCAAAGCTATGTCGCGTGCTGCGGTATGCGGAGACACTAAAAGCACCATAGTAGAACACAGATGAAGCTTCTAAGTTGATGTAATAGCCAGTAAGAAGTAGTACAATTCAAGTTTTAGGTATCGATTAATGATTTTTTAGCTGGCTTTGGTGCCTTGGACATGAGCTAGGACCTTAAGATTCTGCATCAAAAGGAGGACTAGCAGCCGAGTTGCACGGGAGAATGTGAAAAGTGTTCATATGTAGTAAAAACCTGAGAAATCCGTCCGTTTTCGTCATTTGTTATCGAATCGACTTAAAGCCAGATCGTCACATTGGCTGCTCTTCTCACTGAAACGGTTGTACTTATCGTCTGGAAAGCTTTGTCGCGTGCTGCGGTATGCGGAGACACTAAAAGCACCATAGTAGAACACAGATGAAGCTTCTAAGATGATGTAATAGCCAGTAAGAAGTAGTACAATTCAAGTTTTAGGTACTGATTATTGACCTTTTAGCTGGCTTTGGTGCCTTGGACATGAGCTAGGACCATAAGATTCTGCATGAAAGGAGGACTAGCAGCCGAGTTGCACGGGAGGATGTGAAAAGTGTTCATATGTAGTAAAAACCTGAGAAATCCGTCGGTTTTCGTCATTTGTTATCGAATCGACTTAAAGCCAGATCGTCACATTGGCCGCTCTTCTCTGTGAAGCGGTTGTACTTATCGTCTTCAAAGCTATGTCGCGTGCTGCGGTATGCGGAGACACTAAAAGCACCATAGTAGAACACAGATGAAGCTTCTAAGTTGATGTAATAGCCAGTAAGAAGTAGTACAATTCAAGTTTTAAGTATCGATTATTGACTTTTTAGCTGGCTTTGGTGCCTTGGACATGAGCTAGGACCTTAAGATTCTGCATGAAAGGAGGACTAGCAGCCGAGTTGCACGGGAGGATGTGAAAAGTGTTCATATGTAGTAAAAACCTGAGAAATCCGTCCGTTATCGTCATTTGTTATCGAATCGACTTAAAGCCAGATCGTCACATTGGCCACTCTTCTCTCTGAAACGGTTGTACTTATCGTCTGCAAAGCTATGTCGTATGCTGCGGTAGGCGGAGACACTAAAACCACCACAGTAGAACACAGATGAAGCTTCTAATTTGATGTAATAGCCAGTAAGAAGTAGTACAATTCAAGTTTTAGGTATCGATTATTGACTTTTTAGCTGGCTTTGGTGCCTTGGACATGAGCTAGGACCTTAAGATTCTGCATGAAAGGAGGACTAGCAGCCGCGTTGCACGGGAGAATGTGAAATGTGTTCATATGTAGTAGAAACCTGAGAAATCCGTCCGTTTTCGTCATTTGTTATCGAATCGACTTAAAGCCCGATCGTCACATTGGCCGCTCTTCTCTCTGAAACGGTTGTACTTATCGTCTTCAAAGCTATGTCGCGTGCTGCGGTATGTGGAGACAATAAAATCACCATAGCAGAACACAGATGAAGCTTCTAAGTCGATGTAATAGCCAGTAAGAAGTAGTACAATTCAAGTTTTAGGTACTGATTATTGACCTTTTAGCTGGCTTTGGTGCCTTGGACATGAGCTAGGACCTTAAGATTCTGCATGAAAGGGGGACGAGCAGCCGAGTTGCACGGGAGAATGTGAAAAGTGTTCATATGTAGTAAAAACCTGAGAAATCCGTCCGTTTTCGTCATTTGTTATCGAATCGACTTAAAGCCAGATCGTCACATTGGCCGCTCTTCTCTCTGAAACGGTTGTACTTATCGTCTGCAAAGCTATGTCGCGTGCTGCGGTATGCGGAGACACTAAAAGCACCATAGTAGAACACAGATGAAGCTTCTATGATGATGTAATAGCCAGTAAGAAGTAGTACAATTCAAGTTTAGGTATCGATTATTGACTTTTTAGCTGGCTTTGGTGCCTTGGACATGAGCTAGGACCTTAAGATTCTGCATGAAAGGAGGACTAGCAGCCGCGTTGGATAGGAGAATGTGAAAAGTGTTCATATGTAGTAAAAACCCGAGAAATCCGTCCGTTTTCGTCATTTGTTATCGAATCGACTTAAAGCCACATCGTCACATTGGCCGCCCTTCTCTCTGAAACGGTTGTACTTATCGTCTTCAAAGCTATGTCGCGTGCTGCGGCAAGCGGAGACACTAAAAGCACCATAGTAGAACACAGATGAAGCTTCTAAGTTGATGTAATAGCCAGTAAGAAGTAGTACAATTCAAGTTTTAGGTATCGATTATTGATTTTTTTGCTGGCTTTGGTGCCTTGGACATGAGCTAGGACCTTAAGATTCTGCATCAAAAAGAGGACTAGCAGCCGAGTTGCACGGGACAATGTGAAAAGTGTTCATATGTAGTAAAAACCTGAGAAATCCGTCCGTTTTCGTCATTTGTTATCGAATCGACTTAAAGCCAGATCGTCACATTGGCTGCTCTTCTCTCTGAAACGGTTGTACTTATCGTCTGGAAAGCTTTGTCGCGTGCTGCGGTATGCGGAGACACTAAAAGCACCATAGTAGAACACAGATGAAGCTTCTAAGAGGATGTAATAGCCAGTAAGAAGTAGTACAATTCAAGTTTTAGGTATCGATTATTGACTTTTTAGCTGGCTTTGGTGCCTTGGACATGAGCTAGGACCTTAAGATTCTGCATGAAAGGAGGACTAGCAGCCGAGTTGCAGGGGACAATGTGAAAAGTGTTCATATGTAGTAAAAACCTGAGAAATCCGTCCGTTTTCGTCATTTGTTATCGAATCGACTTAAAGCCAGATCGTCACATTGGTCGCTCTTCTCTCTGAAACGGTTGTACTTATCGTCTGCAAAGCTATGTCGCGTGCTGCGGTATGCGGAGACACTAAAATCAACATAGTAGAACACAGATGAAGCTTCTAAGTTGATGTAATAGTCAATAAGAAGTAGTACAATTCAAGTTTTAGGTATGGATTATTGACTTTTTAGCTGGCTTTGGTGCCTTGGGCATGAGCTAGGACCTTAAGATTCTGCATGAAAGGAGGACTAGCAGCCGAGTTGCACGGGAGAATGTGAAAGGTGTTCATATGTAGTAAAAACCTGAGAAATCCGTCCGTTTTCGTCATTTGTTATCGAATCGACTTAAAGCCAGATCGTCACATTGGCCGCTCTTCTCTCTGAAACGGTTGTACTTATCGTCTGCAAAGCTATGTCGCGTGCTGCGGTATGCGGAGACACTAAAAGCACCATAGCAGAACACAGATGAAGCTTCTATGATGATGTAATAGCCAGTAAGAAGTAGTACCATTCAAGTTTTAGGTATGGATTATTGACCTTTTAGCTGGCTTTGGTGCCTTGGACATGAGCTAGGACCTTAAGATTCTGCATGAAAGGAGGACTAGCAGCCGCGTTGGATGGGAGAATGTGAAAAGTGTTCATATGTAGTAAAAACCTGAGAAATCCGTCTGTTTTCGTCATTTGTTATCGAATCGACTTAAAGCCAGATCGTCACATTGGCCTCTCTTCTCTCTGAAACGGTTGTACTTATCGTCTGGAAAGCTATGTCGCGTCCTGCGGTATGCGGAGACACTAAAAGCACCATAGTAGAACACAGATGAAGCTTCTAAGTTGATGTAATAGCCAGTAAGAAGTAGTACAATTCAAGTTTTAGGTATCGATTATTGATTTTTTAGCTGGCTTTGGTGCCTTGGACATGAGCTAGGACCTTAAGATTCTGCATCAAAAGGAGGACTAGCAGCCGAGTTGCACGGGACAATGTGAAAAGTGTTCATATGTAGTAAAAACCTGTGAAATCCGTCCGTTTTCGTCATCTGTTATCGAATCGACTTAAAGCCAGATCGTCACATTGGCTGCTCTTCTCTCTGAAACGGTTGTACTTATCGTCTGGAAATATTTGTCGCGTGCTGCGGTATGCGGAGACACTAAAAGCACCATAGTAGAACACAGATGAAGCTTCTAAGATGATGTAATAGCCAGTAAGAAGTAGTACAATTCAAGTTTTAGGTATCGATTATTGACTTTTTAGCTGGCTTTGGTGCCTTGTACATGAGCTAGGACCTTAAGATTCTGCATGAAAGGAGGACTAGCAGCCGAGTTGCAGGGCAGAATGTGAAAAGTGTTCATATGTAGTAAAAACATGAGAAATCCGTCCGTTTTCGTCATTTGTTATCGAATCGACTTAAAGCCAGATCGTCACATTGGCCGCTCTTCTCTCTGAAACGGTTGTACTTATCGTCTGCAAAGCTATGTCGCGTGCTGCGGTATGCGGAGACACTAAAATCAACATAGTAGAACACAGATGAAGATTCTAAGTTGATGTAATAGACAATAAGAAGTAGTACAATTCAAGTTTTAGGTATGGATTATTGACTTTTTAGCTGGCTTTGGTGCCTTGGGCATGAGCTAGGACCTTAAGATTCTGCATGAAAGGAGGACTAGCAGCCGAGTTGCACGGGAGAATGTGAAAGGTGTTCATATGTAGTAAAAACCTGAGAAATCCGTCCGTTTTCGTCATTTGTTATCGAATCGACTTAAAGCCAGATCGTCACATTGGCCGCTCTTCTCTCTGAAACGGTTGTACTTATCGTCTGCAAAGCTATGTCGCGTGCTGCGGTATGCGGAGACACTAAAAGCACCATAGTAGAACACAGATGAAGCTTCTATGATGATGTAATAGCCAGTAAGAAGTAGTACAATTCAAGTTTTAGGTATCGACTATTGACTTTTTAGCCATCTTTGGTTCCTTGGACATGAGCTAGGACCTTAAGATTCTGCATGAAAGGAGGACTAGCAGCCGAGTTGGATGGGAGAATGTGAAAAGTGTTCATATGTAGTAAAAACCTGAGAAATCCGTCCGTTTTCGTCATTTGTTATCGAATCGACTTAAAGCCAGATCGTCACATTGGCTGCTCTTCTCTCTGAAACGGTTGCACTTATCGTCTGGAAAGCTTTGTCGCGTGCTGCGGTATGCGGAGACACTAAAGGCACCATAGTAGAACACAGATGAAGCTTCTAAGATGATGTAATAGCCAGTAAGAAGTAGTACAATTTAAGTTTTAGGTACTGATTATTGACTTTTTAGCTGGCTTTGGTGCCTTGGACATGAGCTAGGACCTTAAGATTCTGCATGAAAGGAGGACTAGCAGCCGAGTTGCATGGGGGAATGTTAAAAGTGTTCATATGTAGGAAAACCTGAGAAATCCGTCCGTTTTCGTCATTTGTTATCGAATCGACTTAAAGCCAGATCGTCACATTGGCCCCTCTTTTCTCTGAAACGGTTGTACTTATCGTCTGCAAAGCTATGTCGCGTACTGCGGTCTGCGGAGACACTAAAAGCACCATGGTAGAACACAGATGAAGCTTCTACGTTGATGTAACAGCCAGTAAGATGTAGTACAATTCAAGTTTTAGGTATCGATTATTGACTTTTTAGCTGGCTTTGGTGCCTTGGACATGAGCTAGGACCTTAAGATTCTGCATTAAAGGAGGACTAGCAGCCGAGTTGCACGGGAGAATATGAAATGTGTTCAGATGTACTAAAGACCTGAGAAATACGTCCGTTTTCGTCATTTGTTATCGAATCGACTTAAAGCCAGATCGTCACATTGGCTGCTCTTCTCTCTGAAACGGTTGCACTTATCGTCTGGAAAGCTTTGTCGCGTGCTGCGGTATGCGGAGACACTAAAGGCACCATAGTAGAACACAGATGAAGCTTCTAAGATGATGTAATAGCCAGTAAGAAGTAGTACAATTCAAGTTTTAGGTACTGATTATTGACTTTTTAGCTGGCTTTGGTGCCTTGGACATGAGCTAGGACCTTAAGATTCTGCATGAAAGGAGGACTAGCAGCCGAGTTGCATGGGGGAATGTTAAAAGTGTTCATATGTAGTAAAAACCTGAGAAATCCGTCCGTTTTCGTCATTTGTTATCGAATCGACTTAAAGCCAGATCGTCACATTGGCCCCTCTTTTCTCTGAAACGGTTGTACTTATCGTCTGCAAAGCTATGTCGCGTGCTGCGTTATGCGGAGACACTAAAATCAACATAGTAGAACACAGATGAAGCTTCTAAGTTGATGTAATAGACAATAAGAAGTAGTACAATTCAAGTTTTAGGTATGGATTATTGACTTTTTAGCTGGCTTTGGTGCCTTGGGCATGAGCTAGGACCTTAAGATTCTGCATGAAAGGAGGACTAGCAGCCGAGTTGCACGGGAGAATGTGAAAGGTGTTCATATGTAGTAAAAACCTGAGAAATCCGTCCGTTTTCGTCATTTGTTATCGAATCGACTTAAAGCCAGATCGTCACATTGGCCGCTCTTCTCTCTGAAACGGTTGTACTTATCGTCTGCAAAGCTATGTCGCGTGCTGCGGTATGCGGAGACACTAAAAGCACCATAGTAGAACACAGATGAAGCTTCTATGATGATGTAATAGCCAGTAAGAAGTAGTACAATTCAAGTTTTAGGTATCGATTATTGACTTTTTAGCTGGCTTTGGTGCCTTGGACATGAGCTAGGACCTTAAGATTCTGCATGAAAGGAGGACTAGCAGCCGCGTTGGATGGGAGAATGTGAAAAGTGTTCATATGTAGTAAAAACCTGAGAAATCCGTCCGTTTTCGTCATTTGTTATCGAATCGACTTAAAGCCAGATCGTCACATTGGCTGCTCTTCTCTCTGAAACGGTTGCACTTATCGTCTGGAAAGCTTTGTCGCGTGCTGCGGTATGCGGAGACACTAAAAGCACCATAGTAGAACACAGATGAAGCTTCTAAGATGATGTAAT
The DNA here is from genome assembly GCF_023897955.1 of Schistocerca gregaria. Taxonomy (NCBI): domain Eukaryota; kingdom Metazoa; phylum Arthropoda; class Insecta; order Orthoptera; family Acrididae; genus Schistocerca; species Schistocerca gregaria. The sequence goes on along the minus strand of NW_026061723.1, from coordinate 1,551,594 downwards.
AGCCAGTAAGAAGTAGTACAATTTAAGTTTTAGGTACAGATTATTGACTTTTTAGCTGGCTTTGGTGCCTTGGACATGAGCTAGGACCTTAAGATTCTGCATGAAAGGAGGACTAGCAGCCGAGTTGCATGGGGGAATGTTAAAAGTGTTCATATGTAGTAAAAACCTGAGAAATCCGTCCGTTTTCGTCATTTGTTATCGAATCGACTTAAAGCCAGATCGTCACATTGGCCCCTCTTTTCTCTGAAACGGTTGTACTTATCGTCTGCAAAGCTATGTCGCGTACTGCGGTATGCGGAGACACTAAAAGCACCATGGTAGAACACAGATGAAGCTTCTAAGTTGATGTAACAGCCAGTAAGATGTAGTACAATTCAAGTTTTAGGTATCGATTATTGATTTTTAGCTGGCTTTGGTGCCATGGACATGAGCTAGGACCTTAAGATTCTGCATGAAAGGAGGACTAGCAGCCGAGTTGCACGGGAGAATGTGAAAAGTATTCATATGTAGCAAAAACCTGAGAAATCCGTCCGTTTTCGTCATTTGTTATCGAATCGACTTAAAGCCAGATCGTCACATTGGCCGCTCTTCTCTCTGAAACGGTTGTACTTATCGTCTTCAAAGCTATGTCGCGTGCTGCGGTATGCGGAGACACTAAAAGCACCATAGTAGAACACAGATGAAGCTTCTAAGTTGATGTAATAGCCAGTAAGAAGTAGTACAATTCAAGTTTTAGGTATCGATTATTGATTTTTTAGCTGGCTTTGGTGCCTTGGACATGAGCTAGGACCTTAAGATTCTGCATCAAAAGGAGGACTAGCAACCGAGTTGCACGGGACAATGTGAAAAGTGTTCATATGTAGTAAAAACCTGAGAAATCCGTCCGTTTTCGTCATTTGTTATCGAATCGTCTTAAAGCCAAATCGTGACATTGGCTGCTCTTCTCTCTGAAACGGTTGTACTTATCGTCTGCAAAGCTATGTCGCGTGCTGCGGTATGCGGAGACACTAAAATCACCATAGTAGAACACAGATGAAGCTTCTAAGTTGATGTAATAGACAATAAGAAGTAGTACAATTCAAGTTTTTGGTATGGATTATTGACTTTTTAGCTGGCTTTGGTGCCTTGGGCATGAGCTAGGACCTTAAGATTCTGCATGAAAGGAGGACTAGCAGCCGAGTTGCACGGGAGAATGTGAAAGGTTTTCATATGTAGTAAAAACCTGAGAAATCTGTCCGTTTTCGTCATTTGTTATCGAATCGACTTACAGCCAGATCGTCACATTGGTCGCTCTTCTCTCTGAAACGGTTGTACTTATCGTCTGCAAAGCTATGTCGCGTGCTGCGGTATGCGGAGACACTAAAAGCACCATAGTAGAACACAGATGAAGCTTCTATGATGATGTAATAGCCAGTAAGAAGTAGTACAATTCAAGTTTTAGGTATCGACTATTGACTTTTTAGCCATCTTTGGTGCCTTGGACATGAGCTAGGACCTTAAGATTCTGCATGAAAGGAGGACTAGCAGCCGCGTTGTACGGGAGAATATGAAATGTGTTCATATGTACTAAAGACCTGAGAAATACGTCCGTTTTCGTCATTTGTTATCGAATCGACTTAAAGCCAGATCGTCACATTGGCTGCTCTTCTCTCTGAAACGGTTGCACTTATCGTCTGGAAAGCTTTGTCGCGTGCTGCGGTATGCGGAGACACTAAAGGCACCATAGTAGAACACAGATGAAGCTTCTAAGATGATGTAATAGCCAGTAAGAAGTAGTACAATTCAAGTTTTAGGTACTGATTATTGACTTTTTAGCTGGCTTTGGTGCCTTGGACATGAGCTAGGACCTTAAGATTCTGCATGAAAGGAGGACTAGCAGCCGAGTTGCATGGGGGAATGTTAAAAGTGTTCATATGTAGTAAAAACCTGAGAAATCCGTCCGTTTTCGTCATTTGTTATCGAATCGACTTAAAGCCAGATCGTCATATTGGCCCCTCTTTTCTCTGAAACGGTTGTACTTATCGTCTTCAAAGCTATGTCGCGTGCTGCGGTATACGGAGACACTAAAAGCACCATAGTAGAACACAGATGAAGCTTCTAAGTTGATGAAATAGCCAGTAAGAAGTAGTACAATTCAAGTTTTAGGTATGGATTATTGACTTTTTAGCTGGCTTTGGTGCCTTGGGCATGAGCTAGGACCTTAAGATTCTGCATGAAAGGAGGACTAGCAGCCGAGTTGCACGGGAGAATGTGAAAGGTGTTCATATGTAGTAAAAACCTGAGAAATCCGTCCGTTTTCGTCATTTTTTATCGAATCGACTTAATGCCAGATAGTCATATTGGCCGGTATTCTCTCTGAAACGGTTGTACTTATCGTCTGCAAAGCTATGTCGCGTGCTGCGGTATGCGGAGACACTAAAAGCACCATAGTAGAACACAGATGAAGCTTCTATGATGATGTAATAGCCAGTAAGAAGTAGTACAATTCAAGTTTTAGGTATCGACTATTGACTTTTTAGCTATCTTTGGTGCCTTGGACATGAGCTAGGACCTTAAGATTCTGCATGAAAGGAGGACTAGCAGCCGAGTTGCACGGGAGAATGTGAAAAGTATTCATATGTAGTAAAAACCTGAGAAATCCGTCCGTTTTCGTCATTTGTTATCGAATCGACTTAAAGCCAGATCGTCACATTGGCCGCTCTTCTCTCTGAAACGGTTGTACTTATCGTCTTCAAAGCTATGTCGCGTGCTGCGGTATGCGGAGACACTAAAAGCACCATAGTAGAACACAGATGAAGCTTCTAAGTTGATGTAATAGCCAGTAAGAAGTAGTACAATTCAAGTTTTAGGTATCGATTAATGATTTTTTAGCTGGCTTTGGTGCCTTGGACATGAGCTAGGACCTTAAGATTCTGCATCAAAAGGAGGACTAGCAGCCGAGTTGCACGGGAGAATGTGAAAAGTGTTCATATGTAGTAAAAACCTGAGAAATCCGTCCGTTTTCGTCATTTGTTATCGAATCGACTTAAAGCCAGATCGTCACATTGGCTGCTCTTCTCACTGAAACGGTTGTACTTATCGTCTGGAAAGCTTTGTCGCGTGCTGCGGTATGCGGAGACACTAAAAGCACCATAGTAGAACACAGATGAAGCTTCTAAGATGATGTAATAGCCAGTAAGAAGTAGTACAATTCAAGTTTTAGGTATCGATTATTGACTTTTTAGCTGGCTTTGGTGCCTTGTACATGAGCTAGGACCTTAAGATTCTGCATGAAAGGAGGACTAGCAGCCGAGTTGCAGGGGAGAATGTGAAAAGTGTTCATATGTAGTAAAAACCTGAGAAATCCGTCCGTTTTCGTCATTTGTTATCGAATCGACTTAAAGCCAGATCGTCACATTGGCCGCTCTTCTCTCTGAAACGGTTGTACTTATCGTCTGCAAAGCTATGTCGCGTGCTGCGTTATGCGGAGACACTAAAATCAACATAGTAGAACACAGATGAAGCTTCTAAGTTGATGTAATAGACAATAAGAAGTAGTACAATTCAAGTTTTAGGTATGGATTATTGACTTTTTAGCTGGCTTTGGTGCCTTGGGCATGAGCTAGGACCTTAAGATTCTGCATGAAAGGTGGACTAGCAGCCGAGTTGCACGGGAGAATGTGAAAGGTGTTCATATGTAGTAAAAACCTGAGAAATCCGTCCGTTTTCGTCATTTGTTATCGAATCGACTTACAGCCAGATCGTCACATTGGCCGCTCTTCTCTCTGAAACGGTTGTACTTATCGTCTGCAAAGCTATGTCGCGTGCTGCGGTATGCGGAGACACTAAAAGCACCATAGTAGAACACAGATGAAGCTTCTATGATGATGTAATAGCCAGTAAGAAGTAGTACAATTCAAGTTTTAGGTATCGATTATTGACTTTTTAGCTGGCTTTGGTGCCTTGGACATGAGCTAGGACCTTAAGATTCTGCATGAAAGGAGGACTAGCAGCCGCGTTGGATGGGAGAATTTGAAAAGTGTTCATATGTAGTAAAAACCTGAGAAATCCGTCCGTTTTCGTCATTTGTTATCGAATCGACTTAAAGCCAGATCGTCACATTGGCTGCTCTTCTCTCTGAAACGGTTGCACTTATCGTCTGGAAAGCTTTGTCGCGTGCTGCGGTATGCGGAGACACTAAAAGCACCATAGTAGAACACAGATGAGGCTTCTAAGATGATGTAATAGCCAGTAAGAAGTAGTACAATTTAAGTTTTAGGTACTGATTATTGACTTTTTAGCTGGCTTTGGTGCCTTGGACATGAGCTAGGACCTTAAGATTCTGCATGAAAGGAGGACTAGCAGCCGAGTTGCATGGGGGAATGTTAAAAGTGTTCATATGTAGTAAAAACCTGAGAAATCCGTCCGTTTTCGTCATTTGTTATCGAATCGACTTAAAGCCAGATCGTCACATTGGCCCCTCTTTTCTCTGAAACGGTTGTACTTATCGTCTGCAAAGCTATGTCGCGTACTGCGGTGTGCGGAGACACTAAAAGCACCATGGTAGAACACAGATGAAGCTTCTAAGTTGATGTAACAGCCAGTAAGATGTAGTACAATTCAAGTTTTAGGTATCGATTATTGACTTTTTAGCTGGCTTTGGTGCCTTGGACATGAGCTAGGACCTTAAGATTCTGCATTAAAGGAGGACTAGCAGCCGAGTTGCACGGGAGAATGTGAAAAGTATTCATATGTAGCAAAAACCTGAGAAATCCGTCCGTTTTCGTCATTTGTTATCGAATCGACTTAAAGCCAGATCGTCACATTGGCCGCTCATCTCTCTGAAACGGTTGTACTTATCGTCTTCAAAGCTATGTCGCGTGCTGCGGTATGCGGAGACACTAAAAGCACCATAGTAGAACACAGATGAAGCTTCTAAGTTGATGTAATAGCCAGTAAGAAGTAGTACAATTCAAGTTTTAGGTATCGATTATTGATTTTTTAGCTGGCTTTGGTGCCTTGGACATGAGCTAGGACCTTAAGATTCTGCATCAAAAGGAGGACTAGCAACCGAGTTGCACGGGACAATGTGAAAAGTGTTCATATGTAGTAAAAACCTGAGAAATCCGTCCGTTTTCGTCATTTGTTATCGAATCGTCTTAAAGCCAAATCGTCACATTGGCTGCTCTTCTCTCTGAAACGGTTGTACTTATCGTCTGCAAAGCTATGTCGCGTGCTGCGGTATGCGGAGACACTAAAATCACCATAGTAGAACACAGATGAAGCTTCTAAGTTGATGTAATAGACAATAAGAAGTAGTACAATTCAAGTTTTTGGTATGGATTATTGACTTTTTAGCTGGCTTTGGTGCCTTGGGCATGAGCTAGGACCTTAAGATTCTGCATGAAAGGAGGACTAGCAGCCGAGTTGCACGGGAGAATGTGAAAGGTTTTCATATGTAGTAAAAACCTGAGAAATCCGTCCGTTTTCGTCATTTGTTATCGAATCGACTTACAGCCAGATCGTCACATTGGTCGCTCTTCTCTCTGAAACGGTTGTACTTATCGTCTGCAAAGCTATGTCGCGTGCTGCGGTATGCGGAGACACTAAAAGCACCATAGTAGAACACAGATGAAGCTTCTATGATGATGTAATAGCCAGTAAGAAGTAGTACAATTCAAGTTTTAGGTATCGACTATTGACTTTTTAGCCATCTTTGGTGCCTTGGACATGAGCTAGGACCTTAAGATTCTGCATGAAAGGAGGACTAGCAGCCGCGTTGTACGGGAGAATATGAAATGTGTTCATATGTACTAAAAACCTGAGAAATACGTCCGTTTTCGTCATTTGTTATCGAATCGACTTAAAGCCAGATCGTCACATTGGCTGCTCTTCTCTCTGAAACGGTTGTACTTATCGTCTGGAAAGCTTTGTCGCGTGCTGCGGTATGCGGAGACACTAAAAGCACCATAGTAGAACACAGATGAAGCATCTAAGATGATGTAATAGCCAGTAAGAAGTAGTACAATTCAAGTTTTAGGTACTGATTATTGACTTTTTAGCTGGCTTTGGTGCCTTGGACATGAGCTAGGACCTTAAGATTCTGCATGAAAGGAGGACTAGCAGCCGAGTTGCACGGGAGAATGTGAAAAGTGTTCATATGTAGTAAAAACCTGAGAAATCCGTCCGTTTTCGTCATTTGTTATCGAATCGACTTAAAGCCAGATCGTCACATTGGCCCCTTTCTCTCTGAAACGGTTGTACTTATCGTCTGCAAAGCTATGTCGCGTACTGCGGTGTGCGGAGACACTAAAAGCACCATGGTAGAACACAGATGAAGCTTCTAAGTTGATGTAATAGCCAGTAAGATGTAGTACAATTCAAGTTTTAGGTATCGATTATTGACTTTTTAGCTGGCTTTGGTGTCTTGGACATGAGCTAGGACCTTAAGATTCTGCATGAAAGGAGGACTAGCAGCCGTTTTGCACGGGAGAATGTGAAATGTGTTCATATGTAGTAGAAACCTGAGAAATCCGTCCATTTTCGTCATTTGTTATCGAATCGACTTAAAGCCCGATCGTCACATTGGCCGCTCTTCTCTCTGAAACGGTTGTACTTATCGTCTGCAAAGCTATGTCGCGTGCTTTGGTGTGCGGAGACAATAAAATCACCATAGTAGAACACAGATGAGGCATCTAAGTCGATGTAATAGCCAGTAAGAAGTAGTACAATTCAAGTTTTAGGTACTGATTATTGACTTTTTAGCTGGCTTTGGTGCCTTGGACATGAGCTAGGACCTTAAGATTCTGCATGAAAGGAGGACTAGCAGCCGTTTTGCACGGGAGAATGTGAAATGTGTTCATATGTAGTAGAAACCTGAGAAATCCGTCCATTTTCGTCATTTGTTATCGAATCGACTTAAAGCCCGATCGTCACATTGGCCGCTCTTCTCTCTGAAACGGTTGTACTTATCGTCTGCAAAGCTATGTCGCGTGCTGCGGTATGCGGAGACACTAAAAGCACCATAGTAGAACACAGATGAAGCTTCTATGATGATGTAACAGCCAGTAAGAAGTAGTACAATTCAAGTTTTAGTTATCGATTATTGACTTTTTAGCTGGCTTTGGTGCCTTGGACATGAGCTAGGACCTTAAGATTCTGCATGAAAGGAGGACTAGCAGCCGTGTTGGATGGGAGAATGTGAAAAGTGTTCATATGTAGTAAAAACCTGAGAAATCCGTCCGTTTTCGTCATTTGTTATCGAATCGACTTAAAGCCAGATCGTCACATTGGCCGCTCTTCTCTCTGAAACGGTTGTACTTATCGCCTGCAAAGCTATGTCGCGTGCTGCGGTATGCGGAGACACTAAAAGCACCATAGTAGAACACAGATGAAGCTTCTATGATGATGTAATAGCCAGTAAGAAGTAGTACAATTCAAGTTTTAGGTATCGACTATTGACTTTTTAGCTATCTTTGGTGCCTTGGACATGAGCTAGGACCTTAAGATTCTGCATGAAAGGAGGACTAGCAGCCGAGTTGCACGGGAGAATGTGAAAAGTATTCATATGTAGTAAAAACCTGAGAAATCCGTCCGTTTTCGTCATTTGTTATCGAATCGACTTAAAGCCAGATCGTCACATTGGCCGCTCTTCTCTCTGAAACGGTTGTACTTATCGTCTTCAAAGCTATGTCGCGTGCTGCGGTATGCGGAGACACTAAAAGCACCATAGTAGAACACAGATGAAGCTTCTAAGTTGATGTAATAGCCAGTAAGAAGTAGTACAATTCAAGTTTTAGGTATCGATTAATGATTTTTTAGCTGGCTTTGGTGCCTTGGACATGAGCTAGGACCTTAAGATTCTGCATCAAAAGGAGGACTAGCAGCCGAGTTGCACGGGAGAATGTGAAAAGTGTTCATATGTAGTAAAAACCTGAGAAATCCGTCCGTTTTCGTCATTTGTTATCGAATCGACTTAAAGCCAGATCGTCACATTGGCTGCTCTTCTCACTGAAACGGTTGTACTTATCGTCTGGAAAGCTTTGTCGCGTGCTGCGGTATGCGGAGACACTAAAATCAACATAGTAGAACACAGATGAAGCTTCTAAGTTGATGTAATAGACAATAAGAAGTAGTACAATTCAAGTTTTAGGTATGGATTATTGACTTTTTAGCTGGCTTTGGTGCCTTGGGCATGAGCTAGGACCTTAAGATTCTGCATGAAAGGTGGACTAGCAGCCGAGTTGCACGGGAGAATGTGAAAGGTGTTCATATGTAGTAAAAACCTGAGAAATCCGTCCGTTTTCGTCATTTGTTATCGAATCGACTTAAAGCCAGATCGTCACATTGGCCGCTCTTCTCTCTGAAACGGTTGTACTTATCGTCTGCAAAGCTATGTCGCGTGCTGCGGTATGCGGAGACACTAAAAGCACCATAGTAGAACACAGATGAAGCTTCTATGATGATGTAATAGCCAGTAAGAAGTAGTACAATTCAAGTTTTAGGTATCGATTATTGACTTTTTAGCTGGCTTTGGTGCCTTGGACATGAGCTAGGACCTTAAGATTCTGCATGAAAGGAGGACTAGCAGCCGCGTTGGATGGGAGAATTTGAAAAGTGTTCATATGTAGTAAAAACCTGAGAAATCCGTCCGTTTTCGTCATTTGTTATCGAATCGACTTAAAGCCAGATCGTCACATTGGCTGCTCTTCTCTCTGAAACGGTTGCACTTATCGTCTGGAAAGCTTTGTCGCGTGCTGCGGTATGCGGAGACACTAAAAGCACCATAGTAGAACACAGATGAGGCTTCTAAGATGATGTAATAGCCAGTAAGAAGTAGTACAATTTAAGTTTTAGGTACTGATTATTGACTTTTTAGCTGGCTTTGGTGCCTTGGACATGAGCTAGGACCTTAAGATTCTGCATGAAAGGAGGACTAGCAGCCGAGTTGCATGGGGGAATGTTAAAAGTGTTCATATGTAGTAAAAACCTGAGAAATCCGTCCGTTTTCGTCATTTGTTATCGAATCGACTTAAAGCCAGATCGTCACATTGGCCCCTCTTTTCTCTGAAACGGTTGTACTTATCGTCTGCAAAGCTATGTCGCGTACTGCGGTGTGCGGAGACACTAAAAGCACCATGGTAGAACACAGATGAAGCTTCTAAGTTGATGTAACAGCCAGTAAGATGTAGTACAATTCAAGTTTTAGGTATCGATTATTGACTTTTTAGCTGGCTTTGGTGCCTTGGACATGAGCTAGGACCTTAAGATTCTGCATTAAAGGAGGACTAGCAGCCGAGTTGCACGGGAGAATGTGAAAAGTATTCATATGTAGCAAAAACCTGAGAAATCCGTCCGTTTTCGTCATTTGTTATCGAATCGACTTAAAGCCAGATCGTCACATTGGCCGCTCATCTCTCTGAAACGGTTGTACTTATCGTCTTCAAAGCTATGTCGCGTGCTGCGGTATGCGGAGACACTAAAAGCACCATAGTAGAACACAGATGAAGCTTCTAAGTTGATGTAATAGCCAGTAAGAAGTAGTACAATTCAAGTTTTAGGTATCGATTATTGATTTTTTAGCTGGCTTTGGTGCCTTGGACATGAGCTAGGACCTTAAGATTCTGCATCAAAAGGAGGACTAGCAACCGAGTTGCACGGGACAATGTGAAAAGTGTTCATATGTAGTAAAAACCTGAGAAATCCGTCCGTTTTCGTCATTTGTTATCGAATCGTCTTAAAGCCAAATCGTCACATTGGCTGCTCTTCTCTCTGAAACGGTTGTACTTATCGTCTGCAAAGCTATGTCGCGTGCTGCGGTATGCGGAGACACTAAAATCACCATAGTAGAACACAGATGAAGCTTCTAAGTTGATGTAATAGACAATAAGAAGTAGTACAATTCAAGTTTTTGGTATGGATTATTGACTTTTTAGCTGGCTTTGGTGCCTTGGGCATGAGCTAGGACCTTAAGATTCTGCATGAAAGGAGGACTAGCAGCCGAGTTGCACGGGAGAATGTGAAAGGTTTTCATATGTAGTAAAAACCTGAGAAATCCGTCCGTTTTCGTCATTTGTTATCGAATCGACTTACAGCCAGATCGTCACATTGGTCGCTCTTCTCTCTGAAACGGTTGTACTTATCGTCTGCAAAGCTATGTCGCGTGCTGCGGTATGCGGAGACACTAAAAGCACCATAGTAGAACACAGATGAAGCTTCTATGATGATGTAATAGCCAGTAAGAAGTAGTACAATTCAAGTTTTAGGTATCGACTATTGACTTTTTAGCCATCTTTGGTGCCTTGGACATGAGCTAGGACCTTAAGATTCTGCATGAAAGGAGGACTAGCAGCCGCGTTGTACGGGAGAATATGAAATGTGTTCATATGTACTAAAAACCTGAGAAATACGTCCGTTTTCGTCATTTGTTATCGAATCGACTTAAAGCCAGATCGTCACATTGGCTGCTCTTCTCTCTGAAACGGTTGTACTTATCGTCTGGAAAGCTTTGTCGCGTGCTGCGGTATGCGGAGACACTAAAAGCACCATAGTAGAACACAGATGAAGCATCTAAGATGATGTAATAGCCAGTAAGAAGTAGTACAATTCAAGTTTTAGGTACTGATTATTGACTTTTTAGCTGGCTTTGGTGCCTTGGACATGAGCTAGGACCTTAAGATTCTGCATGAAAGGAGGACTAGCAGCCGAGTTGCACGGGAGAATGTGAAAAGTGTTCATATGTAGTAAAAACCTGAGAAATCCGTCCGTTTTCGTCATTTGTTATCGAATCGACTTAAAGCCAGATCGTCACATTGGCCCCTTTCTCTCTGAAACGGTTGTACTTATCGTCTGCAAAGCTATGTCGCGTACTGCGGTGTGCGGAGACACTAAAAGCACCATGGTAGAACACAGATGAAGCTTCTAAGTTGATGTAATAGCCAGTAAGATGTAGTACAATTCAAGTTTTAGGTATCGATTATTGACTTTGTAGCTGGCTTTGGTGTCTTGGACATGAGCTAGGACCTTAAGATTCTGCATGAAAGGAGGACTAGCAGCCGTTTTGCACGGGAGAATGTGAAATGTGTTCATATGTAGTAGAAACCTGAGAAATCCGTCCATTTTCGTCATTTGTTATCGAATCGACTTAAAGCCTGATCGTCACATTGGCCGCTCTTCTCTCTGAAACGGTTGTACTTATCGTCTGCAAAGCTATGTCGCGTGCTTTGGTATGCGGAGACAATAAAATCACCATAGTAGAACACAGATGAGGCATCTAAGTCGATGTAATAGCCAGTAAGAAGTAGTACAATTCAAGTTTTAGGTACTGATTATTGACTTTTTAGCTGGCTTTGGTGCCTTGGACATGAGCTAGGACCTTAAGATTCTGCATGAAAGGAGGACTAGCAGCCGTTTTGCACGGGAGAATGTGAAATGTGTTCATATGTAGTAGAAACCTGAGAAATCCGTCCATTTTCGTCATTTGTTATCGAATCGACTTAAAGCCCGATCGTCACATTGGCCGCTCTTCTCTCTGAAACGGTTGTACTTATCGTCTGCAAAGCTATGTCGCGTGCTGCGGTATGCGGAGACACTAAAAGCACCATAGTAGAACACAGATGAAGCTTCTATGATGATGTAACAGCCAGTAAGAAGTAGTACAATTCAAGTTTTAGTTATCGATTATTGACTTTTTAGCTGGCTTTGGTGCCTTGGACATGAGCTTGGACCTTAAGATTCTGCATGAAAGGAGGACTAGCAGCCGTGTTGGATGGGAGAATGTGAAAAGTGTTCATATGTAGTAAAAACCTGAGAAATCCGTCCGTTTTCGTCATTTGTTATCGAATCGACTTAAAGCCAGATCGTCACATTGGCCGCTCTTCTCTCTGAAACGGTTGTACTTATCGCCTGCAAAGCTATGTCGCGTGATGCGGTATGCGGAGACACTAAAAGGACCATAGTAGAACACAGATGAAGCTTCTAAGTTGATGTATTAGCCAGTAAGAAGTAGTACAATTCAAGTTTTAGGTATTGATTATTGACTTTTTAGCTGGCTTTGGTGCCTTGGACATGAGGTAGGACCTTAAGATTCTGCATGAAAGGAGGACTAGCAGCCGAGTTGCACGGGAGAATGTGAAAAGTATTCATATGTAGTAAAAACCTGAGAAATCCGTCCGTTTTCGTCATTTGTTATCGAATCGACTTAAATCCAGATCGTCACATTGGTCGCTCTTCTCTCTGAAACGGTTGTACTTATCGTCTTCAAAGCTATGTCGCGTGCTGCGGTATGCGGAGACACTAAAAGCACCATAGTAGAACACAGATGAAGCTTCTAAGTTGATGTAATAGCCAGTAAGAAGTAGTACAATTCAAGTTTTAGGTATCGATTATTGATTTTTTAGCTGGCTTTGGTGCCTTGGACATGAGCTAGGACCTTAAGATTCTGCATCAAAAGGCGGACTAGCAGCCGAGTTGCACGGGACAATGTGAAAAGTGTTCATATGTAGAAAAAACCTGAGAAATCTATCCGTTTTCGTCATTTGCTATCGAATCGACTTAAAGCCAGATCGTCACATTGGCTGCTCTTGTCTCTGAAACGGTTGTACTTATCGTCTGGAAAGCTATGTCGCGTGCTGCGGTATGCGGAGACACTAAAAGCACCATAGTAGAACACAGAAGAAGCTTCTAAGATGATGTAATAGCCAGTAAGAAGTAGTACAATTCAAGTTTTAGGTATCGATTATTGACTTTTTGCTGGCTTTGGTGCCTTGGACATGAGCTAGGACCTTAAGATTCTGCATGAAAGGAGGACTAGCAGCCGAGTTGCAGGGGAGAATGTGGAAATTGTTCATATGTAGTAAAAACCTGAGAAATCCGTCCGTTTTCGTCATTTGTTATCGAATCGACTTAAATCCAGATCGTCACATTGGTCGCTCTTCTCTCTGAAACGGTTGTACTTATCGTCTTCAAAGCTATGTCGCGTGCTGCGGTATGCGGAGACACTAAAAGCACCATAGTAGAACACAGATGAAGCTTCTAAGTTGATGTGATAGCCAGTAAGAAGCAGTACAATTCAAGTTTTTGTTATCGATTATTGACATTTTAGATGGCTTTGGTGCCTTGGACATAAGCTGGGACCTTAAGATTTTGCATGAGGGAGTTCTAGCAGCCGCGTTGGACGTGGGAATGTGAAAGGTGTTCATATGTAGTGAAAACATGAGAAATCCACCCGTTTTCGTCATTTGCTATCGAATAGACATTTGCCAGATCGTCATATTGGCGGCTCTTCTCTCTGAAACGGTTTCATTTATCGTGTGCAAAGCTATGTCGCGTGCTTCGGTATGCGGAGACACTAAAAGCACCATAACACAACACAGATGAAGTTTCTAAGTTGTTGTGATAGCCAGTAAGAAGCAGTACAATTCAAGTTTTAGTTATCGATTACTGACTTTTTAGACGGCTTTGGTGCCTTGGACATGAGCTAGGACGTTAAGATTTTGCATGAGGGAGTTCTAGCAGCCGTCTTTCACGGGGAATGTGAAATATGTTCATATGTAGTGTAAACCTGAGAAATCAACCCGTTTTCGTCATTTGCTATCGAATCGACTAAATGCCAGATCGTCATATTGCCCGCTCTTCTCTCTGAAACGGTTACATTTATCGTGTGCAACGCTATGTCGCGTGCTGCGTTATGCGGAGACACTAAACGCACCATAACAGAACACAAAAGAAGCTTCTAAATCGTTGTGACAGCCAGTCCGAAGCAGTACATTTCAAGTTTCAGTTATCGATTATTGACTTTTTAAACTGCTTTGGTGCCTTGGACATGAGCTAGGACCTTAAGATTTTGCATAAAGGTAGGTCTAGTAGCCGCGTTGCACTGGGGAATGTGAAAACTGTTCATACGTTGTGAAAACCTGAGAAATCCGCCCGTTTTCGTCATTTGATATCGAATCGACTTAATGCCAGATCGTCATATTGGCCGGTATTCTCTCTGAAACGGTTACATTTATCGTGTGCGAAGCAATGCCGCTGCTGTGGTATGCGGAGACACTAAAAGCACCATAATAGAACACAGAAGAAGCTTCTAAGTTGATGAGATAGTCAGTACTAAGCAGTAATATTGAAGTTTTAGTTATCGATTATTGACTTTTCAGACGATTTTGGTGACTTGGGCATGTGCTAGGACCTTACGACCTTGCATGACGGGAGGTTTAGCAACCGCGTTGGACGGGGGAATGTGAAAAGTGTTCATATGTAGTGTAAACGTGAGAAATCCGCCCGTTTTCGTCATTTGCTATCGAATCGACTTAATGCCAGATCGCCATATTGGCAGCTCTTCACTCTGAAACGGTTACATTTATCGTGTGCAAAGCTATGTCGCGTGCTGTGGAATACGGAGACACTAGAAGCACTATAATAGAACACAGAAAAAGCTTCTAGGTTGATGTGATCGCCAGTACGAAGCAGTACAATTCAAGATTTAGTTACAGATTATTGCCTTTTTACACGATTTTGGTGCCATGTACATGCGCTAGGATCTTACGACCTTGCATGAAAGGAGTCAAGCAGCCGCGTTGCACGGGGGAATGTGAAAAGTGTTCATATGTAGTGAAATCCTGAGAAATCGGCTCGTTTTCGTCATTTGCTATCGAATCGACTTAATGCCAGATCGTCATTTTGGCCGCTCTTCTCTCTGAAATGTTTACATTTCTCGTGTGCAAAGCTATGAAAGCTATGTCGCGTGCTGCGGTATGCGGAGATACTAAAAGCTCCATAATAGAACACAGGATAAGCTTCTAGGTTGATGTGATAGCCAGTACGAAGCAGTACAATTCAAGATTTACTTATCGATTATTGACTTTTTAGACGATATTTGTGCCTTGCACATGCGCTGGGACCTTAAGACCTTGCATGAAAGCAGTCTAGCTGCCACGTTGGACGGGGGAATGTGAAAAGTGTTCAAATGTAGTGAAATCCTGAGAAATCCACTCGTTTTCGTCATTTGCTATCGAATCGACTTAATGCCAGATCGTCATATTGGCCTCTCTTCTCTCTTAAACGGTTACATTTATCCTGTGCAAAGCTATGTCGCGTGCTGCGGTATGCGGAGACACTAAACGCACCATAACAGAACACAAAAGAAGCTTCTAAATTGGTGTGATGGCCAGTCCGAAGCAGTACATTTCAAGTTTCAGTTATCGATTATTGACTTTTTAAACGGCTTTGGTGCCTTGGACATGAGCTAGGACCTTAAGATTTTGCATAAAGGTAGGTCTAGTAGCCGCGTTGCACTGTGGAATGTGAAAACTGTTCATACGTTGTGAAAACCTGAGAAATCCGCCCGTTTTCGTCATTTGCTATCGAATCGACTTAATGCCAGATCGTCATATTGGCCGGTATTCTCTCTGAAACGGTTACATTTATCGTGTGCAAAGCAATGCCGCTGCTGTGGTATGCGGAGACACTAAAAGCACCATAACAGAACACAGAAGAAGCTTCTAAGTTGATGAGATAGTCAGTACTAAGCAGTAATATTGAAGTTTTAGTTATCGATTATTGACTTTTCAGACGATTTTGGTGACTTGGGCATGAGCTAGGACCTTACGACCTTGCATGACGGGAGGTTTAGCAACCGCGTTGGACGGGGGAATGTGAAAAGTGTTCATATGTAGTGTAAATGTGAGAAATCCGCCCGTTTTCGTCATTTGCTATTGAATCGACTTAATGCCAGTTCGCCATATTGGCAGCTCTTCACTCTGAAACGGTTACATTTATCGTGTGCAAAGCTTTGTCGCGTGCTGCGGTATGTGGAGACACTAAAAGCACGATAATAGAAAACATAAGAAGCTTCTAAGATGGTGTGATAGCCAAAACGAAGAAGTACAATTCAATTTTTAGCTATCGATTGTTGACTTTTTAGACGGCTTTGGTGCCTTGGACATGAGCTTGGACGTTAAGATTTTGCATGAGGGAGTTCTAGCACCGGTCTTTCACGGGGGAATGTGAAATGTGTTCATATGTAGTGAAAACCTGAGAAATCCCCCCGTTTTGGTCATTTGCTATCGAATCGACTTCATGCCATATCGTCATATTGGACGCTCTTCTCTCGGAAACGATTATTTTTTTCGTGTGCAAAGCTATGTCGCGTGCTGTGGTTGCGGAGGCACTAGAAGCACCATAATAGAACACAGAAGAAGCTTCTAGGTTGATGTGATAGCCAGTACGAAGCAGTCCAATTCAAGTTTTAGTTAACGATTATTTACTTTTTAGACGGCTTTGGTGCCTTGGACATGAGCTACGACCTTATGATTTTGCATGAAGGGAGTTCTAGCAGCCGCGTTGGATGGGGGTATGTGAAAGGTGTTCATATGTAGTGAAAACCTGAGAAATCGGCAAGTTTTCATCATTTGCTATCGAATCGACTTCATGCCATATCGTCATATTGGCCGCTCTTCTCTCGGAAACTATTATTTTTTTCGTGTTCAAAGCTATGTCGCGTGCTGTGGTATGTGGAGACACTGGAAGCACCATAATAGAACACAGAAGAAGCTTCTAGGTTGATGTGATAGCCAGTACGAAGCAGTACAATTCAAGATTTAGTTATCTATTTTTGACTTTTTAGACGATATTATTGCCTTGGACATGCGCTGGGACCTTACGACCTTGCATGAAAGCAGTCTAGCTGCCGCGTTGGACGGGGGAATGTGAAAAGTGTTCAAATGTAGTGAATTCCTGAGAAATCCCTTCGTTTTCGTCATTTGCTATCGAATCGACTTAATGCCAGATCGTCATATTGCCCGCTCTTCTCTCTGAAACGGTTACATTAATCGTGTGCAACGCTATGTCGCGTGCTGCGGTATGCGGAGACACTAAAAGCACCATAACAGAACTCAAAAGAAGCTTCTAAATTGGTGTGATAGCCAGTCCGAAGCAGTACATTTCAAGTTTCAGTTATCGATTATTGACTTTTTAAACGGCTTTGGTGCCTTGGACATGAGCTAGGACCTTAAGATTTTGCATAAAGGTAGGTCTAGTAGACGCGTTGCACTGGGGAATGTGAAAAGTGTTCATACGTTGAGAAAACCTGAGAAATCCGCCCGTTTTCGTCATTTGCTATCGAATCAAATTAATGACAGATCGTCATATTGGCCGGTATTCTCTCTGAAACGGTTACATTTATCGTGTGCAAAGCAATGCCGCTGCTGTGGTATGCGGAGACACTAAAAGCAACATAATAGAACACAGAAGAAGCTTCTAAGTTGATGAGATAGTCAGTCCTAAGCAGTACAATTGAAGTTTTAGTTATCGATTATTGACTTTTCAGACGATTTTGGTGACTTAGTCATGAGCTAGGACCTTACGACCTTGCATGACGGTAGGTTTAGCAACCGCGTTGGACGGGGGAATGTGAAAAGTGTTCATATGTAGTGTAAACGTGAGAAATCCGCCCTTTTTCGTCATTTGCTATCGAATCGACTTAATGGCAGATCGTCATATTGGCAGCTCTTCACTCTGAAACGGTTACATTTATCGTGTGAAAAGCTATGTCGCGTGATGTGGTATGCGGAGACACTAGAAGCACCATAATAGAACACAGAAGAAGCTTCTAAGTTGACGTGATAGCCAGTAAGAAGCAGTACAATTCAAGTTTTAGTTATCGATTATTGACTTTTTAGATGGCTTTGGTGCCTTGGACATGAGCTGGGACCATAAGATTTTGGATGAAGGAGTTGTAGCAGCCGCGTTGCACGGGGGAATGTGAAATGTGTTCATATGTAGTGAATACCTGAGAAATCAGCCCGTTTTCCTCATTTGCTATCGAATCGACTTAATGCCAGATCGTCATATTGCACGCTCTTCGCTTTGAAACGGTTACATTTGTCGTCTGCAAAGCAATGTCGCGTGCTGCGGTATGCGGAGACACTAAAAGCTCCATAATAAAACACAGAATAAGCTTCTAAGTTGAAGTGATAGAAAGTACGCAGCAGTACAATTCAAGTTTTAGGTATCGATTATTACCTTTTTAGACGGCTTCGGTGCCTTGGACATGATCCAGGACCTTGAGATTTTGCATGAAGCGAGTACTAGCAACCGCGTTGCACGGGGGAATGTGAAAAGTGTTCATATGTAGTGGAAACATGAGAAATCCGCCCAATTTCGTCATTTGCTATCGAATCGACTTTTGCCAGATCGTCATATTTGCCGCTCTTCTCTATGAAACGGTTACAATTATCGTGTGCAAAGCTATGTCGCGTGCTGCGTAATGCGGAGACACTACAAGCACCATAGTAGAACACAGAAGAAGCTTCTAACTTGATGTGATAGCTAGTACGAAACAGCAATTCAACTTTTAGTTATCGATTATTGATTTTTTAGACTGCTTTGGTGCCTTGGACATGAGCTAGAACATTACGATTTTGCATGAAGGGAGGTGTAGGGACCGCGTTGCACGGGGTAATGTGAAAAGTGTTCATATGTAGTGAAAACCTGACAAATCCGCCCGTTTTCGTCATTTGCTATCGAATCGACTTAGTTCCAGATCGACATATTACCCGCAATTATCTCTGAATCCGTTACATTTATGGTGTGCAAAGCTATGTTGCGTGCTGCGGTATGCGTAGATACTAAAAGCACCATAATAGAACACAGAGGAAGCTTCTATGTTGATGTGATAGCCAGTACGAAGCGGTACAATTCAGGTTTTAGTTATCGATTATTGACTTCTTAGACGGCTTTGGTGCCTTGGACATGAGCTAGGACCATAAGATTTTGCATGAGGGAGTTCCAGCAGCCAAGTTGCACGGGGGAATGTGAAAAGTGTTCATATGTAGTGAAAACCTGAGAAAACCGCCGATATCGTCATTTGCTATCGAATCGACTTAACGCCAAATCGTCATATTGGCCGCTCTTCTCTCTGAAACGGTTACATTTATCGTGTTCAAAGCTATGTCGCGTGCTGCGGTATGCGTAGACATTAAAAGCAACATAATAGAACACAGAAGAAGTTTCTAAGTTGATGTAATAGCCAGTACGAAGCAGTACAATTCAAGTTTTAGTTATCGATTATTGACTTTTTAGACGGCTTTGGTTCCTTTGAGATGAGCTAGGACCTTAAGATATTGCATAAAGGGATGACTAAGAGAAGCGATGCACGGGTGAATGTGAAAATTGTTCATATGTAGAGAAAACCTGAGATATCCGAGCGTGTTCGTAATTTGCTATCGAATCCACTTAATTTCAGATCGTCATATTGCCCGCTATTCTCTCTGAAACCGTCACATTTATCGTGTACAAAGCTATGTCGCGTGCTGCGGTATGGAGAGACACTAAAAGCACCATAATAGAACACAGAAGATGCTTCTAAGTTGATGTGATAGCCAGTAAGAATCAGTGCAATTCAGGTTTTAGTTATCGATTATTGACTTCTTAGACGGCTTTTGTGCCTTGGACATGAGATAGGACCTTAAGATTTTGCATGAAGGGAGGTCTAGCAGCCGCATTGCACGGGGGAATGTGAAAAGTGTTCATATGTAGTGAAGACCTGAGAAATCCTTCCGTTTTCGTAATCTGCTATCGAATCGACTTAATGCCAGATCGTCATATTGGCCAGTAATCTCTCTGAAACGGTTACATTTATCGTGTGCAAAGCTATGTAACGTGCTGCGAAATGCAGAGATACTAAAAGCACCATAATGGAACACAGAAGATTATTCTAAGTTGATGTGATAGCCAGTACCAAGTAGTACAATTCAAGATTAAGCTATCGATTATTGACTTTGTAGACAGCTTTGGTGCCTTGGGTATCAGCTAGCACCGTAAGATTTTCCGTCAAGGGAGGTCTAGCAGCCGCGTTGCACGGGTGAATGTGAAAAGTGTTCATATGTAGTGAAGACCTGAGAAATCCGTATGTTTTCGTCATTTGCTATCGAATCGACATTTGCCAGATCGTCATATTGGCCGCACTTCTCTCTGAAACTGTTACAATTACCGTGTGCAAAGCTATGTCGCGTGCTGCGGTATGCGGAGACACTAAAAGCACCGTAATAGAACACAGAAGAATCTTCGAAGTTGATGTGATAGCCAGTACGAAGCAGTACAATTCAAGTTTTAGTTATCGATTATTGAATTTTAGACAGCTTTGGTGACTTGGACATGAGCTAGGACCTTGAGAATTTGCATGAATGGAGGTCTAGCAGCCGCGTTGCACGACGGAATTTGAAAAGTGTTCATATGTAGTGGAAACCGGAGAAATCCGCCCGTTTTCGTCATTTGCTATCGAATCGACTTAATGCCAGATCTTCGTATTGGCCGCTCATCGCTCTGAAACTGTTACATTTATCGTGTGCAAAGCTATATGGCGTGCTGCGGTATGTGGAGACACTAAATGCACCATAATAGAACACAGATGAAGCTTCTAAGTTAATGTGATAATCAGTACGATGCAGTACAATTCAAGTTTTAGTTATCGATTATTGAATTTTTAGACGGCTTCGGTGCCTTGGGCATGAGCTAGGACATTACCATTTTGCATTAAGGGAGGTCTAGCGACCGCGTTGCACGGGGGAATGTGAAAAGTGTTCATATGTAGTGAAAACCTGAGAAATCCGCCCGTTTTCGTCATTTGTAATCGAATCGACTTAATGCCAGATCGTCATATTGCCCGCTATTCTCTCTGAAACCGTTACATATATCGTGTGCAAAGCTATATCGCGTGCTGCGGTATGTGGAGACACTAAAAGCACCATAAAAGAACACAGATTAAGCTTCTAAGTTGATGTGATAGCCAAAACGAATCAGTACAATTCAAGTTTTACCTATCGATTATTGACTTTTTAGACGGCGTTGGTGCCTTCGACATGAGCTAGGACCTTAAAATTTTGCATGAATGGAGATCTAGCAGCCGCGTTGCACGGGGGAATGTGAAAAGTGTTCTTATGTAGCGAAAACCTGAGAAATCCGCCCGTCTTCGTCATTTGCTGTCGATTCGAGTTTTGCCAGATCGTCATATTGGCCGGTTTGCACCCTGAGAAGGTTACATTTATCGTTAGGAAAGCTATGCCACGTGCTGCGGTATGCGGAGTCACTAAAAGCACCATAATAGATCAAAGACGAAGCTTCTAAGTTGATGTGATATCCAGTTCGAAGCAGTCCAATTCAAGTTTTAACTATCGATTATTGACTTTTTAGACGGCTTTCGTGGCTTGGACATGAGGTAGGTCCTTAAGATTTTGCATTAGGGAGGTCTAGCAGCCGCGTTTAACGGGGGAATGTGAGAAGTGTTCATATGTAGTGAAAACCTGGGAAATCCGCCCGTTCTCCTCATTTGCTATCGAATCGACGTTTGAAAGATCGTCGTATTGGCAGCTCTTCTCACTGAAACGGTTACATTTATCGTGTGCAAAGCTATGTCGCGTGCTGCGGTATGCGGAGACACTAAAACCTCCATAATAGAACACAGAAGAAGCTTCTAAGTTGATGTGATAGCCAGTTAGATGCAGTACAATTCCAGTTTTAGCTATCGATTATTGACTTTTTAGAAGGCTTAGGTGCCTTGGACATGAGCTAGGACCTTAAAATTTTGCATGAAGGGAGATCCAGCAGCCGCGTTGCACGGGGTAATGTGAAGAGTGTTCATATGTAGTGAATACCTGATAAACCCGCCCGTTTTCTTCATTTGCTATCGAATCGACTTAATGCCAGATCGTCATATTGGACGTACTTCTCTCTGAAACGGTTACATTTATAGTGTGCGAAGCTATGTCACGTGGTGCGGTATGCGGAGTCACTAAAAGCACCATAATAGATCAAAGAAGAAGCTTCTAAGTAGATGTGATAGCCAGTACGACGCAGTACAATTCAAGTTTTAATTTTTGAGTATTGACTTTTTAGACGGCTTTGTTGCCTCTGACGCGAGGTAGGACCATAAGATTTTGCATGAAGGGAGGTCTAGCAGCCGTCATGCACTGGGGAATGTGAAAAGTGTTCATATGTAGTGAAAACCTGAGGAATCCGCCCGTTTTCGTCATTTGCCATCGAATCGACCTAATGCCAGATCGTCATATTTCGCGCTCCTCTCTCTGAAACGGTTACATTATTCGTGTGCAAAGCCATGTCGCGTCCTGCGTTATGCGGAGACACTAAAAGCACCATAATGGATCACAGAAGAAGCTTCTAAGTTGAAGTGATAGCCAGTAAGAAGCAGTACAAATCAAGTTTTAGTTATCGATATTGACTTCTTAGACGGCTTTGGTGCCTTGGACATGAGCTAGGACCTTAAGATTTTGCATGAAGGGAGGTCTAGCAGCCGTAATGCACTGGGGAATGTGAAAAGTGTTCATATGTAGTGAAAACCTGGGAAATACACCCGTTTTCGTGATTTGCTATCGAATCGACATTTGCCAGATCGTCATATTTTCGGCTCTTCTCTCTGAAACGGTGACATTTATCGAGTGCAAAGCTTTGTCGCGTGCTGCGGTATGCGGAGACACTAAAAGCTCCATAATTGAACACAGAAGAAGGTTCTAAGTTGGTGTGATAGCCAAAACGAAGCAGTACAATTCAAGTTTTAGTTATCGATTATTGACCTTTTAGACGGTTATGGTGCATTGCACATGAGCTAGGACCTTAAGATTTTCCATGAAGGGACGTCTAGCAGCCGCGTTGCACGGCGGAATGTGAAAAGTGTTCATATGTAGTGAAAACCTGAGAAATAAGCCCGTTTTCGTCATTTGCTATCGAATCGACTTAATGCCAGATCGTCATACTGGCCGCACTTGTCTCTGAAACGGTTACATTTATCGTGTGCAAAGCTATGTCGCGTGCTGCGGTATGCGGAGACACTAGAAGCACCATAATAGAAAACAGAAAAAGCTTCTAAGTTGATGTGATAGCCAGTACGAAGCAGTACTATTCAAGGTTTAGTTATGGATTATTGAATTTTTAGACGATTTTGGTGCCTTGAACTTGAGCTAGCACTTTACGACTTTGCATGAAGTAAGGTCTAGCAGCCGCGTTGCACGGGGGAATGTGAAAATTGAATTAATGTAGTGAAAACCGGAGAAATCCGCCCATTTTCGTCATTTGCTATCGTATCAGCTTAATGCCAGATCGTCATATTGCCCGCTTTTCTCTCTGAAACCGTTAGATTTATCGTGTGCAAAGCTATATCGCGTGCTGCGGTATGCGGAGACACTAAAATCACCATAATAGAACACAGAAGAAGCTTCTAAGTTGATGTGATAGCCAGTACGAAGCAGTACAATTCAAGTTTTATCTATCGATTATTTTCTTTTTAGACGGCTTTGGTTCCTTTGAAATGACCTAGGACCTGCAGATATTGCATAAAGGGATGTCTAAGAGACGCGTTGCACGGGGGAATGTGATATTTGTTCATATGTAGAGAAAACCTGAGATATCCGAGCGTTTTCATCATTTGCTATCGAATCAATTTCAGATCGTCATATTGCACGCTATTCTCTCTGAAACCGCTACATTTATCGTGTACAAAGCTATGTCGCGTGCTGCGGTATGCGGAGACACTAAAAGCACCATAGTAGAACACAGAAAAAGCTTCTAAGTTGATGTGATAGATAGTACGAAGCAGTAAATTTCAAGTTTTAGTTTTAGATTATTGACTTTTTAGACGGCTTTTGTGCCTTGGACATGAGCTAGGACCTTAAGATTTTGCATGAAGGGAGGTCTAGCAGCCGCGTTGCACGGGGGAATGTGAAACGTGTTCATATACAGTGAAAACCTGAGATATCCGCCCGTTTTCGTCATTTGCTGTCGAATCGACTGATGCCAGATCGTCATATTGGCCGCTCTTTTCTCTGAAACGGTGACATGTATCGTGTGCAAAGCTTTGTCGCGTGCTGCGGTATGCGGAGACACTAAAAGCACCATAAAGGATCACAGAAGAAGCTTCTAAGTTGATGTGATAGACAGTACGGAGCAGTCCAAATCAAGTTTTAACTATCGATTATTGACTTTTTAGACGGCTTTCGTGGCTTGGACATGAGGTAGTTCCTTACGATTTTGTATGAGGGAGGTCTAGCAGCCGCGTTTGACGGGGGAATGTGAGAAGTGTTCATATGTAGTGAAAAACTGAGAAATCCGCCCGTTTTCGTCCTTTGCTATCGAATCGAATTAATGCCAGATCGTCATATTGGCCGCTCTTCTCTCTGAAACGGTTACATTTATCGTGTGCAAAGCTATATCGCGTGCTGCGGTACGCGGAGACCCTCAAAGCACCATAATAGAACACAGAAGAAGCTTCTAAATTGATGCGATAGCCAGTACGTAGCAGTACAATTCAAGTTTTTGTTATTGATTATTGACTTTTTATACGGCTTTGGTGCCTTCGACATGAGCTCGGACCTTAAGATTTTTCATGAAGGGAGGTCTAGCAGCCGCGTTGCATGGGGGAATGTGAAAAGTGTTCATATGTATTGAAAACCTGAGAAATCCGCCCGTTTTCGTCATTTGCTATCGAATCAGCTTAATTCCAGATCGTCATATAGCCCGCTTTTCTCTCTGAAACCGTTACATTTATCGTGTGCAAAGTTATGTCGTATGCTGCGGTATGCGTAGACCCTAAGATCACCATAATAGAACACAGAAGAAGCTTCTTAGTTGATGTGATAACCTGTACGAAGCAGTACAATTCAAGTTTTAGTTATCGATTATTGACTTTTTAGACGATTTTGTGCCTTGGACATGGGCTAGGACCTTGTGACCTTGCATGAAGGGAGGTCTAGCATCCGCGTTGCACGGGGGAATGTGAAAAGTGTTCATATGTAGAGAAAACCTGAGATATCCGAGCGTTTTCGTCATTTGCTATCGAATCGACTTAATGCCAGATCGTCATATTACCCGCATTTCTGTCTGAAACCGTTACATTTATCGTGTGCAAAGTTATGTCGTATGCTGCGGTATGCGTAGACCCTCAAAGCACCATAATAGAACACAGAAGAAGCTTCTAAATTGATGCGATAGCCAGTACGTAGCAGTACAATTCAAGTTTTTGTTATCGATTATTGACTTTTTAGATGGCTTTGGTGCCTAGGGCATGAGCTAGGACCTTAAGATTTTGCATGAGGGAGTACTAGCAGCCGCGTTCCACGGGGGAAAGTGCAAAGTGTTCATATTTAGTGAAAACCTGAGAAAACCGCCGATTTCGTCATTTGCTATCGAATCGACTTTTGCCAGATCGTTATATTGGCCACTTTTCTCTCTGAAACGGTTACATGTATCGTGTTCAAAGCTATGTCGCGTACTGCGGTATGCGTAGACACTAAAAGCACCACAATAGAACACAGAAGAAGTTTCTAAGTTGGTGTGATACCCAAAACGAAGCAGTACAATTCTAGATTAAGTTATCGATTATTGATTTTTTAGACGGCTTTGGTGCCTTGCACATGAGCTAGGACCTTAAGATTTTGCATGAAGGGAGGTCTAGCAGCCGCGTTGGACGGGGGAATGTGAAAAGTGTTCATATGTAGTGAAAACCGGAGAAATCCGCTCGTTTTCGTCATTTGCTATCGATTCGACTTTTGCCAGATCGTCATATTGGCCGCTCTTCTCAATGAAACGGTTACAATTATCGTGTGCAAAGCTATGTCGCGTGCTGAGGTATGCGGAGACAATAAAAGCACCATAATAGGACACAGAAGAAGCTTCAAAGATGATGTGATAGCCTGTACTAAGCATTACAATTTTTGTTTTAGTTATCGATTATTGACCTTTTACACGGCTTTGGTGCCTTTGACATGAGCTATGATCTTAAGATATTGCATGAAGGGAGGTCTAGGAGCTGTGTTGCACTGGGGAATGTGAAAAGTGTTCATATGTAGTGAAAAAACGAGAAATCCGTCCGTTTTCGTCATTTGTTATCGAATCGACTTAAAGCCAGATCGTCACATTGGCTGCTCTTCTCTCTGAAACGGTTGCACTTATCGTCTGGAAAGCTTTGTCGCGTGCTGCGGTATGCGGAGACACTAAAGGCACCATAGTAGAACACAGATGAAGCTTCTAAGATGATGTAATAGCCAGTAAGAAGTAGTACAATTTAAGTTTTAGGTACTGATTATTGACTTTTTAGCTGGCTTTGGTGCCTTGGACATGAGCTAGGACCTTAAGATTCTGCATGAAAGGAGGACTAGCAGCCGAGTTGCATGGGGGAATGTTAAAAGTGTTCATATGTAGGAAAACCTGAGAAATCCGTCCGTTTTCGTCATTTGTTATCGAATCGACTTAAAGCCAGATCGTCACATTGGCCCCTCTTTTCTCTGAAACGGTTGTACTTATCGTCTGCAAAGCTATGTCGCGTACTGCGGTCTGCGGAGACACTAAAAGCACCATGGTAGAACACAGATGAAGCTTCTACGTTGATGTAACAGCCAGTAAGATGTAGTACAATTCAAGTTTTAGGTATCGATTATTGACTTTTTAGCTGGCTTTGGTGCCTTGGACATGAGCTAGGACCTTAAGATTCTGCATTAAAGGAGGACTAGCAGCCGAGTTGCACGGGAGAATATGAAATGTGTTCATATGTACTAAAGACCTGAGAAATACGTCCGTTTTCGTCATTTGTTATCGAATCGACTTAAAGCCAGATCGTCACATTGGCTGCTCTTCTCTCTGAAACGGTTGCACTTATCGTCTGGAAAGCTTTGTCGCGTGCTGCGGT
The DNA here is from genome assembly GCF_023897955.1 of Schistocerca gregaria. Taxonomy (NCBI): domain Eukaryota; kingdom Metazoa; phylum Arthropoda; class Insecta; order Orthoptera; family Acrididae; genus Schistocerca; species Schistocerca gregaria. Next base: position 1,524,929 of record NW_026061723.1, on the reverse strand, counting down.
ATGCGGAGACACTAAAGGCACCATAGTAGAACACAGATGAAGCTTCTAAGATGATGTAATAGCCAGTAAGAAGTAGTACAATTCAAGTTTTAGGTACTGATTATTGACTTTTTAGCTGGCTTTGGTGCCTTGGACATGAGCAAGGACCTTAAGATTCTGCATGGAAGGAGGACTAGCAGCCGAGTTGCATGGGGGAATGTTAAAAGTGTTCATATGTAGTAAAAACCTGAGAAATCCGTCCGTTTTCGTCATTTGTTATCGAATCGACTTAAAGCCAGATCGTCACATTGGCCCCTCTTTTCTCTGAAACGGTTGTACTTATCGTCTGCAAAGCTATGTCGCGTGCTGCGTTATGCGGAGACACTAAAATCAACATAGTAGAACACAGATGAAGCTTCTAAGTTGATGTAATAGACAATAAGAAGTAGTACAATTCAAGTTTTAGGTATGGATTATTGACTTTTTAGCTGGCTTTGGTGCCTTGGGCATGAGCTAGGACCTTAAGATTCTGCATGAAAGGAGGACTAGCAGCCGAGTTGCACGGGAGAATGTGAAAGGTGTTCATATGTAGTAAAAACCTGAGAAATCCGTCCGTTTTCGTCATTTGTTATCGAATCGACTTAAAGCCAGATCGTCACATTGGCCGCTCTTCTCTCTGAAACGGTTGTACTTATCGTCTGCAAAGCTATGTCGCGTGCTGCGGTATGCGGAGACACTAAAAGCACCATAGTAGAACACAGATGAAGCTTCTATGATGATGTAATAGCCAGTAAGAAGTAGTACAATTCAAGTTTTAGGTATCGATTATTGACTTTTTAGCTGGCTTTGGTGCCTTGGACATGAGCTAGGACCTTAAGATTCTGCATGAAAGGAGGACTAGCAGCCGCGTTGGATGGGAGAATGTGAAAAGTGTTCATATGTAGTAAAAACCTGAGAAATCCGTCCGTTTTCGTCATTTGTTATCGAATCGACTTAAAGCCAGATCGTCACATTGGCTGCTCTTCTCTCTGAAACGGTTGCACTTATCGTCTGGAAAGCTTTGTCGCGTGCTGCGGTATGCGGAGACACTAAAAGCACCATAGTAGAACACAGATGAAGCTTCTAAGATGATGTAATAGCCAGTAAGAAGTAGTACAATTTAAGTTTTAGGTACAGATTATTGACTTTTTAGCTGGCTTTGGTGCCTTGGACATGAGCTAGGACCTTAAGATTCTGCATGAAAGGAGGACTAGCAGCCGAGTTGCATGGGGGAATGTTAAAAGTGTTCATATGTAGTAAAAACCTGAGAAATCCGTCCGTTTTCGTCATTTGTTATCGAATCGACTTAAAGCCAGATCGTCACATTGGCCCCTCTTTTCTCTGAAACGGTTGTACTTATCGTCTGCAAAGCTATGTCGCGTACTGCGGTATGCGGAGACACTAAAAGCACCATGGTAGAACACAGATGAAGCTTCTAAGTTGATGTAACAGCCAGTAAGATGTAGTACAATTCAAGTTTTAGGTATCGATTATTGATTTTTAGCTGGCTTTGGTGCCTTGGACATGAGCTAGGACCTTAAGATTCTGCATGAAAGGAGGACTAGCAGCCGAGTTGCACGGGAGAATGTGAAAAGTATTCATATGTAGCAAAAACCTGAGAAATCCGTCCGTTTTCGTCATTTGTTATCGAATCGACTTAAAGCCAGACCGTCACATTGGCCGCTCTTCTCTCTGAAACGGTTGTACTTATCGTCTTCAAAGCTATGTCGCGTGCTGCGGTATGCGGAGACACTAAAAGCACCATAGTAGAACACAGATGAAGCTTCTAAGTTGATGTAATAGCCAGTAAGAAGTAGTACAATTCAAGTTTTAGGTATCGATTATTGATTTTTTAGCTGGCTTTGGTGCCTTGGACATGAGCTAGGACCTTAAGATTCTGCATGAAAGGAGGACTAGCAGCCGCGTTGGATGGGAGAATGTGAAAAGTGTTCATATGTAGTAAAAACCTGAGAAATCCGTCCGTTTTCGTCATTTGTTATCGAATCGACTTAAAGCCAGATCGTCACATTGGCTGCTCTTCTCTCTGAAACGGTTGTACTTATCGTCTGGAAAGCTTTGTCGCGTGCTGCGGTATGTGGAGACACTAAAAGCACCATAGTAGAACACAGATGAGGCTTCTAAGATGATGTAATAGCCAGTAAGAAGTAGTACAATTTAAGTTTTAGGTACTGATTATTGACTTTTTAGCTGGCTTTGGTGCCTTGGGCATGAGCTAGGACCTTAAGATTCTGCATGAAAGGAGGACTAGCAGCCGAGTTGCACGGGAGAATGTGAAAGGTTTTCATATGTAGTAAAAACCTGAGAAATCTGTCCGTTTTCGTCATTTGTTATCGAATCGACTTACAGCCAGATCGTCACATTGGTCGCTCTTCTCTCTGAAACGGTTGTACTTATCGTCTGCAAAGCTATGTCGCGTGCTGCGGTATGCGGAGACACTAAAAGCACCATAGTAGAACACAGATGAAGCTTCTATGATGATGTAATAGCCAGTAAGAAGTAGTACAATTCAAGTTTTAGGTATCGACTATTGACTTTTTAGCCATCTTTGGTGCCTTGGACATGAGCTAGGACCTTAAGATTCTGCATGAAAGGAGGACTAGCAGCCGCGTTGTACGGGAGAATATGAAATGTGTTCATATGTACTAAAGACCTGAGAAATACGTCCGTTTTCGTCATTTGTTATCGAATCGACTTAAAGCCAGATCGTCACATTGGCTGCTCTTCTCTCTGAAACGGTTGCACTTATCGTCTGGAAAGCTTTGTCGCGTGCTGCGGTATGCGGAGACACTAAAGGCACCATAGTAGAACACAGATGAAGCTTCTAAGATGATGTAATAGCCAGTAAGAAGTAGTACAATTCAAGTTTTAGGTACTGATTATTGACTTTTTAGCTGGCTTTGGTGCCTTGGACATGAGCTAGGACCTTAAGATTCTGCATGAAAGGAGGACTAGCAGCCGAGTTGCATGGGGGAATGTTAAAAGTGTTCATATGTAGTAAAAACCTGAGAAATCCGTCCGTTTTCGTCATTTGTTATCGAATCGACTTAAAGCCAGATCGTCATATTGGCCCCTCTTTTCTCTGAAACGGTTGTACTTATCGTCTTCAAAGCTATGTCGCGTGCTGCGGTATACGGAGACACTAAAAGCACCATAGTAGAACACAGATGAAGCTTCTAAGTTGATGTAATAGCCAGTAAGAAGTAGTACAATTCAAGTTTTAGGTATGGATTATTGACTTTTTAGCTGGCTTTGGTGCCTTGGGCATGAGCTAGGACCTTAAGATTCTGCATGAAAGGAGGACTAGCAGCCGAGTTGCACGGGAGAATGTGAAAGGTGTTCATATGTAGTAAAAACCTGAGAAATCCGTCCGTTTTCGTCATTTTTTATCGAATCGACTTAATGCCAGATCGTCATATTGGCCGGTATTCTCTCTGAAACGGTTGTACTTATCGTCTGCAAAGCTATGTCGCGTGCTGCGGTATGCGGAGACACTAAAAGCACCATAGTAGAACACAGATGAAGCTTCTATGATGATGTAATAGCCAGTAAGAAGTAGTACAATTCAAGTTTTAGGTATCGACTATTGACTTTTTAGCTATCTTTGGTGCCTTGGACATGAGCTAGGACCTTAAGATTCTGCATGAAAGGAGGACTAGCAGCCGAGTTGCACGGGAGAATGTGAAAAGTATTCATATGTAGTAAAAACCTGAGAAATCCGTCCGTTTTCGTCATTTGTTATCGAATCGACTTAAAGCCAGATCGTCACATTGGCCGCTCTTCTCTCTGAAACGGTTGTACTTATCGTCTTCAAAGCTATGTCGCGTGCTGCGGTATGCGGAGACACTAAAAGCACCATAGTAGAACACAGATGAAGCTTCTAAGTTGATGTAATAGCCAGTAAGAAGTAGTACAATTCAAGTTTTAGGTATCGATTAATGATTTTTTAGCTGGCTTTGGTGCCTTGGACATGAGCTAGGACCTTAAGATTCTGCATCAAAAGGAGGACTAGCAGCCGAGTTGCACGGGAGAATGTGAAAAGTGTTCATATGTAGTAAAAACCTGAGAAATCCGTCCGTTTTCGTCATTTGTTATCGAATCGACTTAAAGCCAGATCGTCACATTGGCTGCTCTTCTCACTGAAACGGTTGTACTTATCGTCTGGAAAGCTTTGTCGCGTGCTGCGGTATGCGGAGACACTAAAAGCACCATAGTAGAACACAGATGAAGCTTCTAAGATGATGTAATAGCCAGTAAGATGTAGTACAATTCAAGTTTTAGGTATCGATTATTGACTTTTTAGCTGGCTTTGGTGCCTTGTACATGAGCTAGGACCTTAAGATTCTGCATGAAAGGAGGACTAGCAGCCGAGTTGCAGGGGAGAATGTGAAAAGTGTTCATATGTAGTAAAAACCTGAGAAATCCGTCCGTTTTCGTCATTTGTTATCGAATCGACTTAAAGCCAGATCGTCACATTGGCCGCTCTTCTCTCTGAAACGGTTGTACTTATCGTCTGCAAAGCTATGTCGCGTGCTGCGTTATGCGGAGACACTAAAATCAACATAGTAGAACACAGATGAAGCTTCTAAGTTGATGTAATAGACAATAAGAAGTAGTACAATTCAAGTTTTAGGTATGGATTATTGACTTTTTAGCTGGCTTTGGTGCCTTGGGCATGAGCTAGGACCTTAAGATTCTGCATGAAAGGTGGACTAGCAGCCGAGTTGCACGGGAGAATGTGAAAGGTGTTCATATGTAGTAAAAACCTGAGAAATCCGTCCGTTTTCGTCATTTGTTATCGAATCGACTTAAAGCCAGATCGTCACATTGGCCGCTCTTCTCTCTGAAACGGTTGTACTTATCGTCTGCAAAGCTATGTCGCGTGCTGCGGTATGCGGAGACACTAAAAGCACCATAGTAGAACACAGATGAAGCTTCTATGATGATGTAATAGCCAGTAAGAAGTAGTACAATTCAAGTTTTAGGTATCGATTATTGACTTTTTAGCTGGCTTTGGTGCCTTGGACATGAGCTAGGACCTTAAGATTCTGCATGAAAGGAGGACTAGCAGCCGCGTTGGATGGGAGAATGTGAAAAGTGTTCATATGTAGTAAAAACCTGAGAAATCCGTCCGTTTTCGTCATTTGTTATCGAATCGACTTAAAGCCAGATCGTCACATTGGCTGCTCTTCTCTCTGAAACGGTTGTACTTATCGTCTGGAAAGCTTTGTCGCGTGCTGCGGTATGTGGAGACACTAAAAGCACCATAGTAGAACACAGATGAGGCTTCTAAGATGATGTAATAGCCAGTAAGAAGTAGTACAATTTAAGTTTTAGGTACTGATTATTGACTTTTTAGCTGGCTTTGGTGCCTTGGACATGAGCTAGGACCTTAAGATTCTGCATGAAAGGAGGACTAGCAGCCGAGTTGCATGGGGGAATGTTAAGTGTTCATATGTAGTAAAAACCTGAGAAATCCGTCCGTTTTCGTCATTTGTTATCGAATCGACTTAAAGCCAGATCGTCACATTGGCCCCTCTTTTCTCTGAAACGGTTGTACTTATCGTCTGCAAAGCTATGTCGCGTACTGCGGTGTGCGGAGACACTAAAAGCACCATGGTAGAACACAGATGAAGCTTCTAAGTTGATGTAACAGCCAGTAAGATGTAGTACAATTCAAGTTTTAGGTATCGATTATTGACTTTTTAGCTGGCTTTGGTGCCTTGGACATGAGCTAGGACCTTAAGATTCTGCATTAAAGGAGGACTAGCAGCCGAGTTGCACGGGAGAATGTGAAAAGTATTCATATGTAGCAAAAACCTGAGAAATCCGTCCGTTTTCGTCATTTGTTATCGAATCGACTTAAAGCCAGATCGTCACATTGGCCGCTCATCTCTCTGAAACGGTTGTACTTATCGTCTTCAAAGCTATGTCGCGTGCTGCGGTATGCGGAGACACTAAAAGCACCATAGTAGAACACAGATGAAGCTTCTAAGTTGATGTAATAGCCAGTAAGAAGTAGTACAATTCAAGTTTTAGGTATCGATTATTGATTTTTTAGCTGGCTTTGGTGCCTTGGACATGAGCTAGGACCTTAAGATTCTGCATCAAAAGGAGGACTAGCAACCGAGTTGCACGGGACAATGTGAAAAGTGTTCATATGTAGTAAAAACCTGAGAAATCCGTCCGTTTTCGTCATTTGTTATCGAATCGTCTTAAAGCCAAATCGTCACATTGGCTGCTCTTCTCTCTGAAACGGTTGTACTTATCGTCTGCAAAGCTATGTCGCGTGCTGCGGTATGCGGAGACACTAAAATCACCATAGTAGAACACAGATGAAGCTTCTAAGTTGATGTAATAGACAATAAGAAGTAGTACAATTCAAGTTTTTGGTATGGATTATTGACTTTTTAGCTGGCTTTGGTGCCTTGGGCATGAGCTAGGACCTTAAGATTCTGCATGAAAGGAGGACTAGCAGCCGAGTTGCACGGGAGAATGTGAAAGGTTTTCATATGTAGTAAAAACCTGAGAAATCCGTCCGTTTTCGTCATTTGTTATCGAATCGACTTACAGCCAGATCGTCACATTGGTCGCTCTTCTCTCTGAAACGGTTGTACTTATCGTCTGCAAAGCTATGTCGCGTGCTGCGGTATGCGGAGACACTAAAAGCACCATTGTAGAACACAGATGAAGCTTCTATGATGATGTAATAGCCAGTAAGAAGTAGTACAATTCAAGTTTTAGGTATCGACTATTGACTTTTTAGCCATCTTTGGTGCCTTGGACATGAGCTAGGACCTTAAGATTCTGCATGAAAGGAGGACTAGCAGCCGCGTTCTACGGGAGAATATGAAATGTGTTCATATGTACTAAAAACCTGAGAAATACGTACGTTTTCGTCATTTGTTATCGAATCGACTTAAAGCCAGATCGTCATATTGGCTGCTCTTCTCTCTGAAACGGTTGTACTTATCGTCTGGAAAGCTTTGTCGCGTGCTGCGGTATGCGGAGACACTAAAAGCACCATAGTAGAACACAGATGAAGCATCTAAGATGATGTAATAGCCAGTAAGAAGTAGTACAATTCAAGTTTTAGGTACTGATTATTGACTTTTTAGCTGGCTTTGGTGCCTTGGACATGAGCTAGGACCTTAAGATTCTGCATGAAAGGAGGACTAGCAGCCGAGTTGCACGGGAGAATGTGAAAAGTGTTCATATGTAGTAAAAACCTGAGAAATCCGTCCGTTTTCGTCATTTGTTATCGAATCGACTTAAAGCCAGATCGTCACATTGGCCCCTTTCTCTCTGAAACGGTTGTACTTATCGTCTGCAAAGCTATGTCGCGTACTGCGGTGTGCGGAGACACTAAAAGCACCATGGTAGAACACAGATGAAGCTTCTAAGTTGATGTAATAGCCAGTAAGATGTAGTACAATTCAAGTTTTAGGTATCGATTATTGACTTTTTAGCTGGCTTTGGTGTCTTGGACATGAGCTAGGACCTTAAGATTCTGCATGAAAGGAGGACTAGCAGCCGTTTTGCACGGGAGAATGTGAAATGTGTTCATATGTAGTAGAAACCTGAGAAATCCGTCCATTTTCGTCATTTGTTATCGAATCGACTTAAAGCCCGATCGTCACATTGGCCGCTCTTCTCTCTGAAACGGTTGTACTTATCGTCTGCAAAGCTATGTCGCGTGCTGCGGTATGCGGAGACAATAAAATCACCATAGTAGAACACAGATGAGGCATCTAAGTCGATGTAATAGCCAGTAAGAAGTAGTACAATTCAAGTTTTAGGTACTGATTATTGACTTTTTAGCTGGCTTTGGTGCCTTGGACATGAGCTAGGACCTTAAGATTCTGCATGAAAGGAGGACTAGCAGCCGTTTTGCACGGGAGAATGTGAAATGTGTTCACATGTAGTAGAAACCTGAGAAATCCGTCCATTTTCGTCATTTGTTATCGAATCGACTTAAAGCCCGATCGTCACATTGGCTGCTCTTCTCTCTGAAACGGTTGTACTTATCGTCTGCAAAGCTATGTCGCGTGCTGCGGTATGCGGAGACACTAAAAGCACCATAGTAGAACACAGATGAAGCTTCTATGATGATGTAACAGCCAGTAAGAAGTAGTACAATTCAAGTTTTAGTTATCGATTATTGACTTTTTAGCTGGCTTTGGTGCCTTGGACATGAGCTAGGACCTTAAGATTCTGCATGAAAGGAGGACTAGCAGCCGTGTTGGATGGGAGAATGTGAAAAGTGTTCATATGTAGTAAAAACCTGAGAAATCCGTCCGTTTTCGTCATTTGTTATCGAATCGACTTAAAGCCAGATCGTCACATTGGCCGCTCTTCTCTCTGAAACGGTTGTACTTATCGCCTGCAAAGCTATGTCGCGTGATGCGGTATGCGGAGACACTAAAAGGACCATAGTAGAACACAGATGAAGCTTCTAAGTTGATGTATTAGCCAGTAAGAAGTAGTACAATTCAAGTTTTAGGTATTGATTATTGACTTTTTAGCTGGCTTTGGTGCCTTGGACATGAGCTAGGACCTTAAGATTCTGCATGAAAGGAGGACTAGCAGCCGAGTTGCACGGGAGAATGTGAAAAGTATTCATATGTAGTAAAAACCTGAGAAATCCGTCCGTTTTCGTCATTTGTTATCGAATCGACTTAAATCCAGATCGTCACATTGGTCGCTCTTCTCTCTGAAACGGTTGTACTTATCGTCTTCAAAGCTATGTCGCGTGCTGCGGTATGCGGAGACACTAAAAGCACCATAGTAGAACACAGATGAAGCTTCTAAGTTGATGTAATAGCCAGTAAGAAGTAGTACAATTCAAGTTTTAGGTATCGATTATTGATTTTTTAGCTGGCTTTGGTGCCTTGGACATGAGCTAGGACCTTAAGATTCTGCATCAAAAGGCGGACTAGCAGCCGAGTTGCACGGGACAATGTGAAAAGTGTTCATATGTAGAAAAAACCTGAGAAATCTATCCGTTTTCGTCATTTGTTATCGAATCGACTTAAAGCCAGATCGTCACATTGGCTGCTCTTGTCTCTGAAACTGTTGTACTTATCGTCTGGAAAGCTATGTCGCGTGCTGCGGTATGCGGAGACACTAAAAGCACCATAGTAGAACACAGAAGAAGCTTCTAAGATGATGTAATAGCCAGTAAGAAGTAGTACAATTCAAGTTTTAGGTATCGATTATTGACTTTTTGCTGGCTTTGGTGCCTTGGACATGAGCTAGGACCTTAAGATTCTGCATGAAAGGAGGACTAGCAGCCGAGTTGCAGGGGAGAATGTGGAAATTGTTCATATGTAGTAAAAACCTGAGAAATCCGTCCGTTTTCGTCATTTGTTATCGAATCGACTTAAATCCAGATCGTCACATTGGTCGCTCTTCTCTCTGAAACGGTTGTACTTATCGTCTTCAAAGCTATGTCGCGTGCTGCGGTATGCGGAGACACTAAAAGCACCATAGTAGAACACAGATGAAGCTTCTAAGTTGATGTGATAGCCAGTAAGAAGCAGTACAATTCAAGTTTTTGTTATCGATTATTGACATTTTAGATGGCTTTGGTGCCTTGGACATAAGCTGGGACCTTAAGATTTTGCATGAGGGAGTTCTAGCAGCCGCGTTGGACGTGGGAATGTGAAAGGTGTTCATATGTAGTGAAAACATGAGAAATCCACCCGTTTTCGTCATTTGCTATCGAATAGACATTTGCCAGATCGTCATATTGGCGGCTCTTCTCTCTGAAACGGTTTCATTTATCGTGTGCAAAGCTATGTCGCGTGCTTCGGTATGCGGAGACACTAAAAGCACCATAATACAACACAGATGAAGTTTCTAAGTTGTTGTGATAGCCAGTAAGAAGCAGTACAATTCAAGTTTTAGTTATCGATTACTGACTTTTTAGACGGCTTTGGTGCCTTGGACATGAGCTAGGACGTTAAGATTTTGCATGAGGGAGTTCTAGCAGCCGTCTTTCACGGGGAATGTGAAATATGTTCATATGTAGTGTAAACCTGAGAAATCAACCCGTTTTCGTCATTTGCTATCGAATCGACTAAATGCCAGATCGTCATATTGCCCGCTCTTCTCTCTGAAACGGTTACATTTATCGTGTGCAACGCTATGTCGCGTGCTGCGTTATGCGGAGACACTAAACGCACCATAACAGAACACAAAAGAAGCTTCTAAATTGTTGTGACAGCCAGTCCGAAGCAGTACATTTCAAGTTTCAGTTATCGATTATTGACTTTTTAAACTGCTTTGGTGCCTTGGACATGAGCTAGGACCTTAAGATTTTGCATAAAGGTAGGTCTAGTAGCCGCGTTGCACTGGGGAATGTGAAAACTGTTCATACGTTGTGAAAACCTGAGAAATCCGCCCGTTTTCGTCATTTGCTATCGAATCGACTTAATGCCAGATCGTCATATTGGCCGGTATTCTCTCTGAAACGGTTACATTTATCGTGTGCGAAGCAATGCCGCTGCTGTGGTATGCGGAGACACTAAAAGCACCATAATAGAACACAGAAGAAGCTTCTAAGTTGATGAGATAGTCAGTACTAAGCAGTAATATTGAAGTTTTAGTTATCGATTATTGACTTTTTAGACGATTTTGGTGACTTGGGCATGTGCTAGGACCTTACGACCTTGCATGACGGGAGGTTTAGCAACCGCGTTGGACGGGGGAATGTGAAAAGAGTTCATATGTAGTGTAAACGTGAGAAATCCGCCCGTTTTCGTCATTTGCTATCGAATCGACTTAATGCCAGATCGCCATATTGGCAGCTCTTCACTCTGAAACGGTTACATTTATCGTGTGCAAAGCTATGTCGCGTGCTGTGGAATACGGAGACACTAGAAGCACTATAATAGAACACAGAAAAAGCTTCTAGGTTGATGTGATCGCCAGTACGAAGCAGTACAATTCAAGATTTAGTTACAGATTATTGACTTTTTACACGATTTTGGTGCCATGTACATGCGCTAGGATCTTACGACCTTGCATGAAAGGAGTCAAGCAGCCGCGTTGCACGGGGGAATGTGAAAAGTGTTCATATGTAGTGAAATCCTGAGAAATCGGCTCGTTTTCGTCATTTGCTATCGAATCGACTTAATGCCAGATCGTCATTTTGGCCGCTCTTCTCTCTGAAATGTTTACATTTCTCGTGTGCAAAGCTATGAAAGCTATGTCGCGTGCTGCGGTATGCGGAGATACTAAAAGCTCCATAATAGAACACAGGATAAGCTTCTAGGTTGATGTGATAGCCAGTACGAAGCAGTACAATTCAAGATTTACTTATCGATTATTGACTTTTTAGACGATATTTGTGCCTTGCACATGCGCTGGGACCTTAAGACCTTGCATGAAAGCAGTCTAGCTGCCACGTTGGACGGGGGAATGTGAAAAGTGTTCAAATGTAGTGAAATCCTGAGAAATCCACTCGTTTTCGTCATTTGCTATCGAATCGACTTAATGCCAGATCGTCATATTGGCCTCTCTTCTCTCTTAAACGGTTACATTTATCCTGTGCAAAGCTATGTCGCGTGCTGCGGTATGCGGAGACACTAAACGCACCATAACAGAACACAAAAGAAGCTTCTAAATTGGTGTGATGGCCAGTCCGAAGCAGTACATTTCAAGTTTCAGTTATCGATTATTGACTTTTTAAACGGCTTTGGTGCCTTGGACATGAGCTAGGACCTTAAGATTTTGCATAAAGGTAGGTCTAGTAGCCGCGTTGCACTGTGGAATGTGAAAACTGTTCATACGTTGTGAAAACCTGAGAAATCCGCCCGTTTTCGTCATTTGCTATCGAATCGACTTAATGCCAGATCGTCATATTGGCCGGTATTCTCTCTGAAACGGTTACATTTATCGTGTGCAAAGCAATGCCGCTGCTGTGGTATGCGGAGACACTAAAAGCACCATAATAGAACACAGAAGAAGCTTCTAAGTTGATGAGATAGTCAGTACTAAGCAGTAATATTGAAGTTTTAGTTATCGATTATTGACTTTTCAGACGATTTTGGTGACTTGGGCATGAGCTAGGACCTTACGACCTTGCATGACGGGAGGTTTAGCAACCGCGTTGGACGGGGGAATGTGAAAAGTGTTCATATGTAGTGTAAATGTGAGAAATCCGCCCGTTTTCGTCATTTGCTATTGAATCGACTTAATGCCAGTTCGCCATATTGGCAGCTCTTCACTCTGAAACGGTTACATTTATCGTGTGCAAAGCTTTGTCGCGTGCTGCGGTATGTGGAGACACTAAAAGCACGATAATAGAAAACATAAGAAGCTTCTAAGATGGTGTGATAGCCAAAACGAAGCAGTACAATTCAATTTTTAGCTATCGATTGTTGACTTTTTAGACGGCTTTGGTGCCTTGGACATGAGCTTGGACGTTAAGATTTTGCATGAGGGAGTTCTAGCACCGGTCTTTCACGGGGGAATGTGAAATGTGTTCATATGTAGTGAAAACCTGAGAAATCCCCCCGTTTTGGTCATTTGCTATCGAATCGACTTCATGCCATATCGTCATATTGGACGCTCTTCTCTCGGAAACGATTATTTTTTTCGTGTGCAAAGCTATGTCGCGTGCTGTGGTTGCGGAGGCACTAGAAGCACCATAATAGAACACAGAAGAAGCTTCTAGGTTGATGTGATAGCCAGTACGAAGCAGTCCAATTCAAGTTTTAGTTAACGATTATTTACTTTTTAGACGGCTTTGGTGCCTTGGACATGAGCTACGACCTTATGATTTTGCATGAAGGGAGTTCTAGCAGCCGCGTTGGATGGGGGTATGTGAAAGGTGTTCATATGTAGTGAAAACCTGAGAAATCGGCAAGTTTTCATCATTTGCTATCGAATCGACTTCATGCCATATCGTCATATTGGCCGCTCTTCTCTCGGAAACTATTATTTTTTTCGTGTTCAAAGCTATGTCGCGTGCTGTGGTATGTGGAGACACTGGAAGCACCATAATAGAACACAGAAGAAGCTTCTAGGTTGATGTGATAGCCAGTACGAAGCAGTACAATTCAAGATTTAGTTATCTATTTTTGACTTTTTAGACGATATTATTGCCTTGGACATGCGCTGGGACCTTACGACCTTGCATGAAAGCAGTCTAGCTGCCGCGTTGGACGGGGGAATGTGAAAAGTGTTCAAATGTAGTGAATTCCTGAGAAATCCCTTCGTTTTCGTCATTTGCTATCGAATCGACTTAATGCCAGATCGTCATATTGCCCGCTCTTCTCTCTGAAACGGTTACATTAATCGTGTGCAACGCTATGTCGCGTGCTGCGGTATGCGGAGACACTAAAAGCACCATAACAGAACTCAAAAGAAGCTTCTAAATTGGTGTGATAGCCAGTCCGAAGCAGTACATTTCAAGTTTCAGTTATCGATTATTGACTTTTTAAACGGCTTTGGTGCCTTGGACATGAGCTAGGACCTTAAGATTTTGCATAAAGGTAGGTCTAGTAGACGCGTTGCACTGGGGAATGTGAAAAGTGTTCATACGTTGAGAAAACCTGAGAAATCCGCCCGTTTTCGTCATTTGCTATCGAATCAAATTAATGACAGATCGTCATATTGGCCGGTATTCTCTCTGAAACGGTTACATTTATCGTGTGCAAAGCAATGCCGCTGCTGTGGTATGCGGAGACACTAAAAGCAACATAATAGAACACAGAAGAAGCTTCTAAGTTGATGAGATAGTCAGTCCTAAGCAGTACAATTGAAGTTTAATTATCGATTATTGACTTTTCAGACGATTTTGGTGACTTAGTCATGAGCTAGGACCTTACGACCTTGCATGACGGTAGGTTTAGCAACCGCGTTGGACGGGGGAATGTGAAAAGTGTTCATATGTAGTGTAAACGTGAGAAATCCGCCCTTTTTCGTCATTTGCTATCGAATCGACTTAATGCCAGATCGTCATATTGGCAGCTCTTCACTCTGAAACGGTTACATTTATCGTGTGAAAAGCTATGTCGCGTGATGTGGTATGCGGAGACACTAGAAGCACCATAATAGAACACAGAAGAAGCTTCTAAGTTGACGTGATAGCCAGTAAGAAGCAGTACAATTCAAGTTTTAGTTATCGATTATTGACTTTTTAGATGGCTTTGGTGCCTTGGACATGAGCTGGGACCATAAGATTTTGGATGAAGGAGTTGTAGCAGCCGCGTTGCACGGGGGAATGTGAAATGTGTTCATATGTAGTGAATACCTGAGAAATCAGCCCGTTTTCCTCATTTGCTATCGAATCGACTTAATGCCAGATCGTCATATTGCACGCTCTTCGCTTTGAAACGGTTACATTTGTCGTCTGCAAAGCAATGTCGCGTGCTGCGGTATGCGGAGACACTAAAAGCACCATAATAGAACACAGAAGAAGCATCTAAGTTGATGTGATAGCTAGTATGAAGCAGTACAAATTAAGTTTTAGATATCGATTATTGAATTTTTAGACGGTTTTGGTGCCTTGGACATGAGCTAGGACATTACGATTTTGCATGAATGGAGGTCTAGCATCCGCGTTCCACGGGTGAATGTGAAATGTGTTCATATGTAGTGAAATTCTGAGAAATCCGCCCGTTTTCGTCATTTGCTATCGAATCGACTTAATGCCAGATCGTCATATTGGCCGGAATTCTCTCTGAAACGGTTACATTTGTCGTGTGCAAAGCTATGTCGCGTGCTGCGGTATGCGGAGACACTAAAAGCTCCATAATAAAACACAGAATAAGCTTCTAAGTTGAAGTGATAGAAAGTACGCAGCAGTACAATTCAAGTTTTAGGTATCGATTATTACCTTTTTAGACGGCTTCGGTGCCTTGGACATGATCCAGGACCTTGAGATTTTGCATGAAGCGAGTACTAGCAACCGCGTTGCACGGGGGAATGTGAAAAGTGTTCATATGTAGTGGAAACATGAGAAATCCGCCCAATTTCGTCATTTGCTATCGAATCGACTTTTGCCAGATCGTCATATTTGCCGCTCTTCTCTATGAAACGGTTACAATTATCGTGTGCAAAGCTATGTCGCGTGCTGCGTAATGCGGAGACACTACAAGCACCATAGTAGAACACAGAAGAAGCTTCTAACTTGATGTGATAGCTAGTACGAAACAGCAATTCAACTTTTAGTTATCGATTATTGATTTTTTAGACTGCTTTGGTGCCTTGGACATGAGCTAGAACATTACGATTTTGCATGAAGGGAGGTGTAGGGACCGCGTTGCACGGGGTAATGTGAAAAGTGTTCATATGTAGTGAAAACCTGACAAATCCGCCCGTTTTCGTCATTTGCTATCGAATCGACTTAGTTCCAGATCGACATATTACCCGCAATTATCTCTGAATCCGTTACATTTATGGTGTGCAAAGCTATGTTGCGTGCTGCGGTATGCGTAGATACTAAAAGCACCATAATAGAACACAGAGGAAGCTTCTATGTTGATGTGATAGCCAGTACGAAGCGGTACAATTCAGGTTTTAGTTATCGATTATTGACTTCTTAGACGGCTTTGGTGCCTTGGACATGAGCTAGGACCATAAGATTTTGCATGAGGGAGTTCCAGCAGCCAAGTTGCACGGGGGAATGTGAAAAGTGTTCATATGTAGTGAAAACCTGAGAAAACCGCCGATATCGTCATTTGCTATCGAATCGACTTAACGCCAAATCGTCATATTGGCCGCTCTTCTCTCTGAAACGGTTACATTTATCGTGTTCAAAGCTATGTCGCGTGCTGCGGTATGCGTAGACATTAAAAGCAACATAATAGAACACAGAAGAAGTATCTAAGTTGATGTAATAGCCAGTACGAAGCAGTACAATTCAAGTTTTAGTTATCGATTATTGACTTTTTAGACGGCTTTGGTTCCTTTGAGATGAGCTAGGACCTTAAGATATTGCATAAAGGGATGACTAAGAGAAGCGATGCACGGGTGAATGTGAAAATTGTTCATATGTAGAGAAAACCTGAGATATCCGAGCGTGTTCGTAATTTGCTATCGAATCCACTTAATTTCAGATCGTCATATTGCCCGCTATTCTCTCTGAAACCGTCACATTTATCGTGTACAAAGCTATGTCGCGTGCTGCGGTATGGAGAGACACTAAAAGCACCATAATAGAACACAGAAGATGCTTCTAAGTTGATGTGATAGCCAGTAAGAATCAGTGCAATTCAGGTTTTAGTTATCGATTATTGACTTCTTAGACGGCTTTTGTGCCTTGGACATGAGATAGGACTTTAAGATTTTGCATGAAGGGAGGTCTAGCAGCCGCATTGCACGGGGGAATGTGAAAAGTGTTCATATGTAGTGAAGACCTGAGAAATCCTTCCGTTTTCGTAATCTGCTATCGAATCGACTTAATGCCAGATCGTCATATTGGCCAGTAATCTCTCTGAAACGGTTACATTTATCGTGTGCAAAGCTATGTAACGTGCTGCGAAATGCAGAGATACTAAAAGCACCATAATGGAACACAGAAGATTATTCTAAGTTGATGTGATAGCCAGTACCAAGTAGTACAATTCAAGATTAAGCTATCGATTATTGACTTTGTAGACAGCTTTGGTGCCTTGGGTATCAGCTAGCACCGTAAGATTTTCCGTCAAGGGAGGTCTAGCAGCCGCGTTGCACGGGTGAATGTGAAAAGTGTTCATATGTAGTGAAGACCTGAGAAATCCGTATGTTTTCGTCATTTGCTATCGAATCGACATTTGCCAGATCGTCATATTGGCCGCACTTCTCTCTGAAACTGTTACAATTACCGTGTGCAAAGCTATGTCGCGTGCTGCGGTATGCGGAGACACTAAAAGCACCGTAATAGAACACAGAAGAATCTTCGAAGTTGATGTGATAGCCAGTACGAAGCAGTACAATTCAAGTTTTAGTTATCGATTATTGAATTTTAGACAGCTTTGGTGACTTGGACATGAGCTAGGACCTTGAGAATTTGCATGAATGGAGGTCTAGCAGCCGCGTTGCACGACGGAATTTGAAAAGTGTTCATATGTAGTGGAAACCGGAGAAATCCGCCCGTTTTCGTCATTTGCTATCGAATCGACTTAATGCCAGATCTTCGTATTGGCCGCTCATCGCTCTGAAACTGTTACATTTATCGTGTGCACAGCTATATGGCGTGCTGCGGTATGTGGAGACACTAAATGCACCATAATAGAACACAGATGAAGCTTCTAAGTTAATGTGATAATCAGTACGATGCAGTACAATTCAAGTTTTAGTTATCGATTATTGAATTTTTAGACGGCTTCGGTGCCTTGGACATGAGCTAGGACATTACCATTTTGCATTAAGGGAGGTCTAGCGACCGCGTTGCACGGGGGAATGTGAAAAGTGTTCATATGTAGTGAAAACCTGAGAAATCCGCCCGTTTTCGTCATTTGTAATCGAATCGACTTAATGCCAGATCGTCATATTGCCCGCTATTCTCTCTGAAACCGTTACATATATCGTGTGCAAAGCTATATCGCGTGCTGCGGTATGTGGAGACACTAAAAGCACCATAAAAGAACACAGATTAAGCTTCTAAGTTGATGTGATAGCCAAAACGAATCAGTACAATTCAAGTTTTACCTATCGATTATTGACTTTTTAGACGGCGTTGGTGCCTTCGACATGAGCTAGGACCTTAAAATTTTGCATGAATGGAGATCTAGCAGCCGCGTTGCACGGGGGAATGTGAAAAGTGTTCTTATGTAGCGAAAACCTGAGAAATCCGCCCGTCTTCGTCATTTGCTGTCGATTCGAGTTTTGCCAGATCGTCATATTGGCCGGTTTGCACCCTGAGAAGGTTACATTTATCGTTAGGAAAGCTATGTCACGTGCTGCGGTATGCGGAGTCACTAAAAGCACCATAATAGATCAAAGACGAAGCTTCTAAGTTGATGTGATATCCAGTTCGAAGCAGTCCAATTCAAGTTTTAACTATCGATTATTGACTTTTTAGACGGCTTTCGTGGCTTGGACATGAGGTAGGTCCTTAAGATTTTGCATTAGGGAGGTCTAGCAGCCGCGTTTAACGGGGGAATGTGAGAAGTGTTCATATGTAGTGAAAACCTGGGAAATCCGCCCGTTCTCCTCATTTGCTATCGAATCGACGTTTGAAAGATCGTCGTATTGGCAGCTCTTCTCACTGAAACGGTTACATTTATCGTGTGCAAAGCTATGTCGCGTGCTGCGGTATGCGGAGACACTAAAACCTCCATAATAGAACACAGAAGAAGCTTCTAAGTTGATGTGATAGCCAGTTAGATGCAGTACAATTCCAGTTTTAGCTATCGATTATTGACTTTTTAGACGGCTTAGGTGCCTTGGACATGAGCTAGGACCTTAAAATTTTGCATGAAGGGAGATCCAGCAGCCGCGTTGCACGGGGTAATGTGAAGAGTGTTCATATGTAGTGAATACCTGATAAACCCGCCCGTTTTCTTCATTTGCTATCGAATCGACTTAATGCCAGATCGTCATATTGGACGTACTTCTCTCTGAAACGGTTACATTTATAGTGTGCGAAGCTATGTCACGTGGTGCGGTATGCGGAGTCACTAAAAGCACCATAATAGATCAAAGAAGAAGCTTCTAAGTAGATGTGATAGCCAGTACGACGCAGTACAATTCAAGTTTTAATTTTTGAGTATTGACTTTTTAGACGGCTTTGTTGCCTCTGACGCGAGGTAGGACCATAAGATTTTGCATGAAGGGAGGTCTAGCAGCCGTCATGCACTGGGGAATGTGAAAAGTGTTCATATGTAGTGAAAACCTGAGGAATCCGCCCGTTTTCGTCATTTGCCATCGAATCGACCTAATGCCAGATCGTCATATTTCGCGCTCCTCTCTCTGAAACGGTTACATTATTCGTGTGCAAAGCCATGTCGCGTCCTGCGTTATGCGGAGACACTAAAAGCACCATAATGGATCACAGAAGAAGCTTCTAAGTTGAAGTGATAGCCAGTAAGAAGCAGTACAAATCAAGTTTTAGTTATCGATATTGACTTCTTAGACGGCTTTGGTGCCTTGGACATGAGCTAGGACCTTAAGATTTTGCATGAAGGGAGGTCTAGCAGCCGTAATGCACTGGGGAATGTGAAAAGTGTTCATATGTAGTGAAAACCTGGGAAATACACCCGTTTTCGTGATTTGCTATCGAATCGACATTTGCCAGATCGTCATATTTTCGGCTCTTCTCTCTGAAACGGTGACATTTATCGTGTGCAAAGCTTTGTCGCGTGCTGCGGTATGCGGAGACACTAAAAGCACCATAATTGAACACAGAAGAAGGTTCTAAGTTGGTGTGATAGCCAAAACGAAGCAGTACAATTCAAGTTTTAGTTATCGATTATTGACCTTTTAGACGGTTATGGTGCATTGCACATGAGCTAGGACCTTAAGATTTTCCATGAAGGGACGTCTAGCAGCCGCGTTGCACGGCGGAATGTGAAAAGTGTTCATATGTAGTGCAAACCTGAGAAATAAGCCCGTTTTCGTCATTTGCTATCGAATCGACTTAATGCCAGATCGTCATACTGGCCGCACTTGTCTCTGAAATGGTTACATTTATCGTGTGCAAAGCTATGTCGCGTGCTGCGGTATGCGGAGACACTAGAAGCACCATAATAGAAAACAGAAAAAGCTTCTAAGTTGATGTGATAGCCAGTACGAAGCAGTACTATTCAAGGTTTAGTTATGGATTATTGAATTTTTAGACGATTTTGGTGCCTTGAACTTGAGCTAGCACTTTACGACTTTGCATGAAGTAAGGTCTAGCAGCCGCGTTGCACGGGGGAATGTGAAAATTGAATTAATGTAGTGAAAACCGGAGAAATCCGCCCATTTTCGTCATTTGCTATCGTATCAGCTTAATGCCAGATCGTCATATTGCCCGCTTTTCTCTCTGAAACCGTTAGATTTATCGTGTGCAAAGCTATATCGCGTGCTGCGGTATGCGGAGACACTAAAATCACCATAATAGAACACAGAAGAAGCTTCTAAGTTGATGTGATAGCCAGTACGAAGCAGTACAATTCAAGTTTTATCTATCGATTATTTTCTTTTTAGACGGCTTTGGTTCCTTTGAAATGACCTAGGACCTGCAGATATTGCATAAAGGGATGTCTAAGAGACGCGTTGCACGGGGGAATGTGATATGTGTTCATATGTAGAGAAAACCTGAGATATCCGAGCGTTTTCATCATTTGCTATCGAATCAATTTCAGATCGTCATATTGCACGCTATTCTCTCTGAAACCGCTACATTTATCGTGTACAAAGCTATGTCGCGTGCTGCGGTATGCGGAGACACTAAAAGCACCATAGTAGAACACAGAAAAAGCTTCTAAGTTGATGTGATAGATAGTACGAAGCAGTAAATTTCAAGTTTTAGTTTTAGATTATTGACTTTTTAGACGGCTTTTGTGCCTTGGACATGAGCTAGGACCTTAAGATTTTGCATGAAGGGAGGTCTAGCAGCCGCGTTGCACGGGGGAATGTGAAACGTGTTCATATACAGTGAAAACCTGAGATATCCGCCCGTTTTCGTCATTTGCTGTCGAATCGACTTATGCCAGATCGTCATATTGGCCGCTCTTTTCTCTGAAACGGTGACATGTATCGTGTGCAAAGCTTTGTCGCGTGCTGCGGTATGCGGAGACACTAAAAGCACCATAAAGGATCACAGAAGAAGCTTCTAAGTTGATGTGATAGACAGTACGGAGCAGTCCAAATCAAGTTTTAACTATCGATTATTGACTTTTTAGACGGCTTTCGTGGCTTGGACATGAGGTAGTTCCTTACGATTTTGTATGAGGGAGGTCTAGCAGCCGCGTTTGACGGGGGAATGTGAGAAGTGTTCATATGTAGTGAAAAACTGAGAAATCCGCCCGTTTTCGTCCTTTGCTATCGAATCGAATTAATGCCAGATCGTCATATTGGCCGCTCTTCTCTCTGAAACGGTTACATTTATCGTGTGCAAAGCTATATCGCGTGCTGCGGTACGCGGAGACCCTCAAAGCACCATAATAGAACACAGAAGAAGCTTCTAAATTGATGCGATAGCCAGTACGTAGCAGTACAATTCAAGTTTTTGTTATTGATTATTGACTTTTTATACGGCTTTGGTGCCTTCGACATGAGCTCGGACCTTAAGATTTTTCATGAAGGGAGGTCTAGCAGCCGCGTTGCATGGGGGAATGTGAAAAGTGTTCATATGTATTGAAAACCTGAGAAATCCGCCCGTTTTCGTCATTTGCTATCGAATCAGCTTAATTCCAGATCGTCATATAGCCCGCTTTTCTCTCTGAAACCGTTACATTTATCGTGTGCAAAGTTATGTCGTATGCTGCGGTATGCGTAGACCCTAAGATCACCATAATAGAACACAGAAGAAGCTTCTTAGTTGATGTGATAACCTGTACGAAGCAGTACAATTCAAGTTTTAGTTATCGATTATTGACTTTTTAGACGATTTTGTGCCTTGGACATGGGCTAGGACCTTGTGACCTTGCATGAAGGGAGGTCTAGCATCCGCGTTGCACGGGGGAATGTGAAAAGTGTTCATATGTAGAGAAAACCTGAGATATCCGAGCGTTTTCGTCATTTGCTATCGAATCGACTTAATGCCAGATCGTCATATTACCCGCATTTCTGTCTGAAACCGTTACATTTGTCGTGTGCAAAGTTATGTCGTATGCTGCGGTATGCGTAGACCCTCAAAGCACCATAATAGAACACAGAAGAAGCTTCTAAATTGATGCGATAGCCAGTACGTAGCAGTACAATTCAAGTTTTTGTTATCGATTATTGACTTTTTAGACGGCTTTGGTGCCTAGGGCATGAGCTAGGACCTTAAGATTTTGCATGAGGGAGTACTAGCAGCCGCGTTCCACGGGGGAAAGTGCAAAGTGTTCATATTTAGTGAAAACCTGAGAAAACCGCCGATTTCGTCATTTGCTATCGAATCGACTTTTGCCAGATCGTTATATTGGCCACTTTTCTCTCTGAAACGGTTACATGTATCGTGTTCAAAGCTATGTCGCGTACTGCGGTATGCGTAGACACTAAAAGCACCACAATAGAACACAGAAGAAGTTTCTAAGTTGGTGTGATACCCAAAACGAAGCAGTACAATTCTAGATTAAGTTATCGATTATTGATTTTTTAGACGGCTTTGGTGCCTTGCACATGAGCTAGGACCTTAAGATTTTGCATGAAGGGAGGTCTAGCAGCCGCGTATGACGGGGGAATGTGAAAAGTGTTCATATGTAGTGAAAACCGGAGAAATCCGCTCGTTTTCGTCATTTGCTATCGATTCGACTTTTGCCAGATCGTCATATTGGCCGCTCTTCTCAATGAAACGGTTACAATTATCGTGTGCAAAGCTATGTCGCGTGCTGAGGTATGCGGAGACAATAAAAGCACCATAATAGGACACAGAAGAAGCTTCAAAGATGATGTGATAGCCTGTACTAAGCATTACAATTTTTGTTTTAGTTATCGATTATTGACCTTTTACACGGCTTTGGTGCCTTTGACATGAGCTATGATCTTAAGATATTGCATGAAGGGAGGTCTAGGAGCTGTGTTGCACTGGGGAATGTGAAAAGTGTTCATATGTAGTGAAAAAATGAGAAATCCGCCCGTTTGCGTCATTTGCTATCGAGTCAGGTTAATGCAAGATCGTCATATAGCCCGCTTTTCTCTCTGAAACCGTTACATTTATCGTGTGCAAAGATATGTCGCGTGCTGCGGTATGCGGAGACACTAAAAGCACCATAAAAGAATACAGAAGAAGCTTCTAAGTTCATGTGATAGCTAGTAAGAAGTAATACAATACAAGTTTTAGATATCGATTATTGATTTTATAGACGGCTTTGTTGCGTTGGGCATGAGCTAGGACCTACAGATTTTGCATGAAGGGAGCTCTAGTAGCCGCGTTGCTCGGGGGAATGTGCAAAAGTGTTCATATGTAGTGAAAACCTGAGAAACCCGCCCGTTTTCGTCATTTGCTATCGAATCGACTTATGCCAGATCGTCAGATTAGACGCTCTTCTCTCTGATACGGTTAAAATTATCGTCTGCAAAGCTATGGCGCGTGCTGCGTATGCGGAGATACTAAAAGCACCATAGTAGAACACAGATGAAGCTTCTAAAATGATGTAATAGCCAGTAAGAAGCAGTACAACTCAAGTTTTAGCTATCGATTATTGACTTTTTACCCATCTTTGGTGCCTTAGACATGAGCTAGGACCTCAAGATTTTGCATGAAAGGAGGCCTAGCAGCCGCATTGCACAAGAGAATGTGAAAAGTGCTCATATGTAGTAAAAACCTGAGCAATCCGTCCGTTATCGTCATTTGTTATCGTCACATTGGCCGCTCTTCTCTCTAAAACGGTTACATTTATCGTCTGTAAAGCTATGTCGCATGCTGCGTTACGCGGAGACACTAAATGCACCATAGTAGAACACTGAAGAAGCTTCTAAGTTGATGTAATAGCCAGTAAGAAGTAATACAATACAAGTTTTAGATATCGATTATTGTGTTTTTATCCTTTGGTGCCTTTGACATGAGCTAGGACCTTACGATTTTGCATGATGGGAGGTCTAGCAGCCGCGTTGCACGAGAGAATGTGAAAAGTGTTAATTTGTAGTAAAAAACAGAGAAATCAGTCCGTTTTCGTCATTTGTTATCGAATCGGCTTTTAGCTAGATCGTCACATTGGCCGGTCTTCTCTCTGAAACGGTTACATTTATGGACTGCAAATCTATGTCGCGTGCTGCGGTATGCGGAGACACTAAATGCAGCATAGCAGAACACATAAGAGGCTTCTAAGTTGATGTAATAGGCAGTAAGAAGTAGTACAATTCAAGTTTTAGTTATCGATTATTGACTTTTTACCCTTCTTTGGTGCGTAGGACTTGAGCTAGGACCTTACAATTTTGCACCACAGAAGAACTAGCAGCCGCGGTACAAGGGAGACTGTGTTCACAAGTAGTAAAGACCTGGAAATCCGTCCGTTTTCGTCATTTGTTATCAAATCGACTTAAAGTGAGATCGTCATTTGCTATCGAGTCGACTTTTGCCAGATCGTCATATTGGCCGCTCTTTTCTCTGAAACGGTTACATTTATCGTCTGCAAAGCTAAGTCGCGTGCTGCGGTATGCGGGGACAATAAAAGCACCATAACAGAACACAGAAGAAGGTTCTATGTTGATGTAATAGCCAGTAAGAAGTAGTACAATTCAAGTTTTAGTTATCGATTATTGACTTTTTAGCCGGCTTTGGTGCCTTGGACATGAGCTAGGACCTTAAGATTTGGCATGAAGGGAGGTCGAGCAGCCGCGTTGCACGGAGGAATGTGAAATGTGTTCATATGTAGTGAAAACCTGACAAATTCGGCCGTTTTCGTCATTTGATATCGAATCGACTTAATGCCAGATCGTCATATTGGCCGCTTTTCTCTCTGCAATGGTTATATTTATCTTCTGCAAAACTATATCGTGTCCTTCGCTATGCTTAGACACTAAAAGAACCATAGTAGAACACAGAAGAAGACTCTCAGAAGATGTAATCGGCCAGTACGAAGCATTACAATTCACATTTTACTTATCTATTATTGACTTATTAACCGGCTTTGGTTATTTGTACATGAGCTATGACCTTGAGATTGTTCATGAAACGAGGTCTGTCTGCCACGTTGCGCGGGAGAATGTGAAAAGTGTTCATATGTAGTAAAAACCTGAGAAATCCTCCCGTTTTCGTCATTTTCTATTTAATCGACTAATTGCCAGATCTGCAAGCTTATGTCGCGTGCTGCGTTATGCGGAGACAGTCAAAGCATCACAGTAGAACACAGATGAAGCTTCTCTGTTGGTGTAATCAGCGAGAAAGAACCAGTAATAAGTTGTACAATTCAAATTTTAGTTATCATTTATTGACTTATTAGCCTGCTTTGGTACCTTGGACATGAGCTAGGGCCTTAAGATTTTGCATGAAACGCGGTCTGGACGCCACGTTGCACGGGATGATGTGAAAAGTGTCCATTTGTAGTAAAAACCTGACAAATCCGACCGTTTTCTTCATTTGCTGTCGAATCGACCTATTGGCAGATCGTCACATCGGCCGCTTTACGCTCTGAGACGGTTAAATTTATAGTCTGCAAACATATGTCGCCTGCTGCGGTTTGCGGAGACACTAAAAGCACCACAGTAGAAGACAGAAGAAGGTGTTAAGAAGATGTATTCGGCCAGTAAGAAGCAGTACAATTCAAGTTTTAGTTATAGATTACTGACTTATTAGCCGGCTTTGGTGCCTTGGACATGATCGAGGACCTCAAGCTTTTGCATCAAACGAGGTCTGAACGTCACGTTGCACGGGGAAATGTGAAACGTGTTAATATATATTAAAAACCTAAGAAAACCTTTCGCATTTATTTAAGTTCCTTTAGTACAATAAGAATCTGTTAAAAAACTGACTACAATAATCATAATCTTGCTGTACAAGGGAAGTAGCTACTATTATTAACAGTATTTATCAACAGCAAATAAAACAAAAGGTAAAACAGAAAGATTATCAAACGTCTAATGGCACAGTAACGAAACTGAAAACAGTTCGTGACAATTTCTTCTGAAATTATTTCACCAGGAAACAACAAGAACACCGATTGAAGACTACTAAAGTTCCAAAATAAACCACTATACACAAACAACTAATTAGTACTTAGCTTTGGATGCGCCGCTACAGCTGCAACTGGTCAGCGCTGAATGTAAACACAGGTAAGAAGTTAAGTTGCTCGATACGAAACACTCGCAAATATCAGGTCACAACCCAAGAAAGGCGGAGGTGAATGAAGAAACCATTAATAAGTATCTTATATAGTAAATATTATCACAAAAACCGTTAAAATATGTATCTGAAACCTATAAATGTATGAAAACTTAGAGAGCGATTTCACACGCACTCACGCGCCTAATCGTAATGCCAGATCGTCGCAGTGGCAGCTTTGCTCACGGAACTGTTTACATATACATCTGGAAACTTACGTCATGTGCTGAGGTATGCGGTCGCACCACAAACAACAAAATAGGGGCTTCTAATTTGATGCAATCGGCAGGTAAGAAGTAGTACTACTCAAGTTTTAGGTATCGAAAATTCAACTGTAGGCCGGTTCTGGTGTCTTGCAGTTGATAGAGGACCTTGGAACATGCCTGTCTTTTTACCCCCCTCCCCCCTCGTAAGATGACTGTCTACGTACACCCGCCACCCCCCCCCCCCCCCCTCGTAATATGTCTGCCTACCTACTCAATCCTTCTGAAAATGTGTGTCTACCCACTTCCCCCTCAGGAGATGACTCTCTACTTATCCCCCCAACCGGAAAACGTCAGTTTTCCCACCCCCTCCCCCCTCAGAAGATGACTGTCTACCTACACACCCTCGGAAGATACCTGTCTACTTAACCCCCCCCCCCTCGTTTGGAACATGTCTGCCTACCTACCAGCCTCTCAAAATATGTCTTTCTATCTACATCCCCCACCCCCCTCAGAAGATCACTCTCTACCTACTCCGCACGTGGATGATGCCTGTCTCCCTAACCCACCCTTCAGAAGATGTTTGCCTACATACCCCTTCTTGGAAGATGTCTGTCTACCTACACACCTTTGGAAGAGGCCTGTCTACCTACCCCCTCCCCACCCCTTGGAAGATGTCTGCCCAGCTACCCTCCATCTAAGAAAATATTTGTCTACATACACCCCCTTCGGAAAATGTCTGTCTACCTACTACTGCTCTGATGATGTCTGTCTCCCTACCCCACCCTTCAGAAGATGTCTGCCTACCTTCTACTCCATGGAAGATGCCTCTATACATACCACCTATCGGGTGATGTTTGTCTACTCGCCCCCCCCCCACCCCATAACATGCCAATCTAACATCCCCCCCTGTGAAGATGCCTATCTATCGCCTAGCTCGGAAGCTACCCCAACTCAGAAGATTCCTATCTACCTGCACTTGGAAGATGACTATCTCTCCATCACCTTCAGAAGACTCTTATCTACCCCCTCAGAAGATGGCTGTCTAAATACCCCACCCTCAGAATATGACTGTCTCTGATCTCCCACACTATCTGTCTGTCTACCATTCTCACACATCGAGAGAGGTGGTACAGTGGTTAGCACACTGGACTCGCATTCGGGAGGACGACGGTTCAATCCCGTCTCTGGCCATCCTGATTTAGGTTTTTCGTGATTACCCTAAATCGTTTCAGGCAAATGCCGGGATGGTTCCTCTGAAAGGGCACGGCCAATTTCTTTCCCAATCCTTCCCTAACCCGAGCTTGCGCTCCGTCTCTAATGACCTCGTTGTTGACGAGACATTAAACACTAACCACCACCACCACCATTCTCACAATCAGAAACTGTCTGTCTACCTACCTCCCCCCCCCCCCCGAAGATGTCTGCCTATCTTCCTAGGTACCGCCATTTAGAAGGTGTCTGCCTACCTACACCCACTTCAAAAGATGTGTAACTGACTACCCCACCTCCGAAGATCTCTGTCAAACCCTCCTCCCATCCCTGGAGGATGTATGTGTGCAGACCCCCCTCTTGGAAGACATTTGACAACCGAAAAAACCGCTTTGGAAGATGTATGACTTCCTACCACTACCCTCGGAAGGTGTATGTCTACCTAGCACCCCCTCGAAGATGCCTGTCTATCTACCGAACCACGGTATATGCCTGCCTCACCCTGTCAGAATATGTCTGTCTACATACCCCACATGGAAGATGTCTGTCTACTTACCCCCCCCCCCCTTGGAAGATGTTTGTCTACCTAGCCCCTCTTGGAAAATGTCTGCCCACATAAACACACACTCGGAATATGTATGACTAGCCACCACTCCCCTCGGAACATGTATGTCTACCTACCCCACCTCCGGACATGTCTCTCTACCTACGCCCCCACTCATAAGTTGTGTGTCTACCAACCCGCCATTTGAAGATGTCTGTCAACCTGGCCCTCCCTCAGAAAACGTCTGTCTACCTGCCCACCTTGGAATATTTATGTCTACCAAAACCCGGAGGATATCTGTCTACCCAACACCCCCTCAGAAGATGATTGTCTACCTACCCCCGGAAGATTTCAGTCTACCTGCACCCCCTCACTTCTGAAAGATGCCTGTCAATCAACCCCTCCAACAGAAAATGTCTGTCTACCTACCGCCCCTCGAAAGTTGTATGTCTACCACCCCTCCTCGGGAGATGTCTGTCTACCTACCCCCCTTCAGAAGATGTCTATCTACCTACCCCCCATCCCCTCGGTAAATGCCTGTCTACCCAACCCCCTCTCGGGAAAAGTATGTCTACCTATCCCCACTCGGAAGATGGCTGTCTACCTACCACCTCCCTCGGAATATGTCTGTATATCGAACCCGACCTCGGAATATGATTTTCCACCTAATGCATGGGAGATGTCAGTCCACCTGCACCCCACATTGTAAAATGCCTGTCTACTTTCCACCCCTTTGGAAGATGTCTATCATCCCACCTTGGAAGATGTCTGTCTACCTACCCCCCTCTGAACATGATTGCCTACTGAACCACAACTCAGAAGATGATTGTCTACTGACCACCCAGAAGATGGAAGCCTACCTGCCCCCTCCCACTACAACAGAAGATGACCATCCATCTAACCCCCTTGGTGGATGTCTGTTCATCTCCCCCCCCCCCCCCCTTGGAGGACTTTGTCTTCCTACCCCCTCGGAAGATGTATGTATTCCATTCGCCCCTCAGAAGAGGTCTATCTTCCAACCCCCCTCAGAAGATTTTTGTCTACCTACCCTGCCTTGGTATATGTATGTCTTCCTACACCCCCTCATACGATGTCTGCATACCTACCCCCCTCGGAAGAAGTCTATCATCCCTCTGTTAGAGAATTTCTGTCTACCTTGCCCCCCCCCCCTCGGAAGATATATGTCTTCATATCCTCTACCCTTGGTGCCTACATACTCAACCTCAGAAGATGTCTACCAACCTACCCCACCTTATAAGAAATCTTTCTACCTACCCCCCCCCCCCTCATAATATGTGTGTCTACCACCTCATGGAGGATGTATGTCTACTCCCCCCCCTCGTAAAATGTCTATCTTTCCCAGTTGGAAAGATGTCTATCATCCCACTCTTAGAAGGTGTCTGTCTACCTGTCCTCCCACTCTGAAGATGTCTGTGTACCTACCCTCCCTCAGGAGATATCGGTCTAATTGCCCACTGGGACTATGTCTATCTACATACTCTCAGCCTTGGAAAATACGTGCCTACCTACCCCACCCCCTGTAAGATATCTGTCTACCTACAACCTGCCCTCGGATACTGTCTGTCTACATACACCCTCTAATAAGATGTCTGTCTACCTACCCCACACTGTCTGTCTTCCTACCCCAACCATCCTCGGAAGATGTTTGTCTACCTACCCCTCCTTGGAAAATGCCTGTCTACCTAAATCTCGCTTGGAAAATATCTGTCTACCTACCCCCCATCCTTGGAAGGTGTCTGTCCACCAACTCTCCTGTCGGAAGATGTATGGCTACCTAACCCCCCTCAGAAGATGTCTGTCTATCTATCTGCCTGTGGAATGTGTATGTCTACCTAACTCCCTTAGACAATGTCAGTCTACATACCCCCCTCGGAAGATACCTGTCTACCAATACTCTTCCCTCTACATGCCAAAACTAATAAGATAGCTGCCAACCTAACCCACCTCAGAAGGTCTCTGTTTATGCACACAAACTGAACATGTATGTCTATCTACCCCCCAGAAGTTGTCTGTCTACCTGCCCCCTCAGAAAATGTCAGTCGACCTACCCCCCCTTGGAAGATTTCTGTCTACCTATAACACCTCACGGAAAATATCTGTCTACCAGCCCCCTCTCAGAAGATGTCTGTCTACCTACCACCCCCCTCAGAAGTAGTATATCTATCTACCGTACCCTTGGAACATGTCTACCTACCCCCCCTCCCAGTCAGCAGTTGTCTGTCCACCACCTACATAAGTTGTCTATCTACACCCCCTCGGAAGATGTCTGTCCAATACACCACCCTCAGAAGATATCTGTCCTACCCCTCTCGAAAATGTTAGTCTACCTACACCCCAGATAATGAATGTCTACCAACCCCAACTCGGAAGATGTTTGTCTACCTACCCCATGGAAGATGTGTTTACCTACCACCACTCGTAGTATGTGTGTCTACCTACCCCCATTGGAAAATATCGGTCTACCAACTGCCCTTGAAGGTGTATGCCTACATACCCAACACCCTCGGAAGACGTCTGGCTACCTAGCTCCCCCCCACGAAGATATCTGCCTTCATACCCACTTCTCTTGGAAGATGTCTGTCAACGGACCCAAATTCAGAAAACGACTGCCTACCTACCCCACCTCAAAAGATGTCTGCCTACCAACCACCCCTCGGAATATGTATGTCTACCTACACTCATTCAGAATATTGCTCTCTACCACCCCTCCCTCTGAACATGTCTATCTACCTACCTCCCTCAGAACATGTCTATCTACCAACATCCCCCACCTCTTATGAAGTCTCTCTCACTACCCCCCCCCCTTCGAAAGTGACACCCTACCTACCATCCTCAGGAAATGTCAGTCTTCCTACTCCCCATACCTCAGAAGGTGTGTCTAACTATCCCCATGGACAATGTCTGTCTACATACCCCTAGCCTCAGAAAATACTTGTCTAACTACACCCCTCAGATTATTTCTGTCTACCTACAACCCAGCCTCGGATAATGTCTGTCTACCTACCCCCTCACTAATTGTCTCTCTACCTAAGCTACCTTAGAAGATATCTGTCTACATATCCCTCATCCTCTGAAGCTGTATGTCTACTACCCCTGCTCAGAAGATGTCTGTCTACTTAAAAACCCCTCAGAACATGTCTGTCTAACAACCCCCCCCCCCCAGTTGTCTGTCTACCTACCCCCTTGAAGATGTCTGTCTACCTACCCCCAGTAAAATGTCTCTGTACCCATCTTCCCCTCAGAAGATGATTGTCTACCTACCCCCGTACAGAAGATGCACCCCTTTCAGAAAATGTCTGTCTACCTACCCCATCCACACACGGAAGATTCCTATCTACCCACTTTGGACAATGCCTTTCTACCCCAACTCAGAAATGTCTATCTACTACCATCTCAGAAGATGTCTGTCTACCTACCCCCCATTGAATATATCTGCCTACCCAACCCATCTTTGGAAGATGATTGGCTACCTACCCCATGGAAGATGTCAGGCAACCTGCCCGCTCACTTAGGAAGATGCCTACCTCCCCCTTGGAAGTGGTCTATTTTCCACCACTCAGAAGATGTCTGTCTAACTACCCCCTCTGAATGTATATGTCTATCAACTATGTCTGTTTACCTTCTCCCATAAGATGTCTATCATCCCCCTCAGAAGGTATCTTCCTATATACTCCCTCCCCTTGGAAGATGTCTGTCTACATACCCAAACTAAGATGATGTCTGGCAATCTACTCCCCCACAGAAGATGTCTGTCTACCTACCACCCTTGGAACATCTATGTCTTTCTACTCCCCGGAAGATGTCTGTCAGTCTGCCCAACTTGGAAAATGTCTGTCTACGTGCCCTCCTTCGGAAGATGTCTATCATCCCCAGCCTCAGAAGAATTATGTCTATTTGTCCCGCACCAACAGTAGATGTCTGTGTACCTACCCCCTTAAGAAGAAGTCTGTTTACCAACCCCCCTTCAGGAGATTCTCAAACCACCCACCAGGAAAGTCTCTGTCTACCTATCCCTCCCCCCCCCCCCCCTTTGGGAGATATGTGTCTACCTACAACACAACTCGGTAAATGTCTGTCTACCTACCCCTCAGAAGATGTCTGTTTATCCACACCTCCACAGATGATGTCTATCTACCTACCCCCTGCCCCCATCCTCCGAGGATGTCTGTCTTCCTACACCCTCAGAAGATGTCTGTCTACCTACCCCCCTTGGAAGATGTTGGTCTACTTACCCCTCTAGATGATGTCTGTCTACGTATGCCCCTCAGAAGATGGCTGTCTACCAACCCACCAATGGGAGATGTCTGTCTACCAACCCCCTCGAAAGGTGCCTTTGTGTCTACCCCCTCAGAAGATTGACGAACACTCAGTAAATGTATGTATACCTACCCCCCCCCCCCTCGGAAGAAGTCTGTCTAATTATTCCCCACCCCTTGGTAATTTCTGTCTACATACCACTCCCTTGCAAGATGTCTGTGTACCTACTCCCTCTTGAAAGATATCTGTTTACCTACATCTTCTGTGGGGAGGTAGGAAGACACACATCTTCCGCGAGGGGTAGGTAGACAGACATATTCCAAAGCAGGGTACATGGTCAAACATCTTCTGAAGGGTGGTAGGTAGACAGACATCCTCCAAGAGGGGGGGGGGAGACATTTTCTGTGGTGATAATGGTAGACAAACAATTCCAAGGAGGGGTAGTTAGACAGTCATCTTCTGAGTGGTTGTTTCTTAGTCAGATGTCTTCAAGGGGGAGGATTGGTAGACCGACAGTTTCCAAGGGGGGACACATTTTTCGATTGGGGCCAAATAGGTAAACAGATATCCTTTGAGAGGGAGGTAGACATTTTCCGGGGGGGGGGGGGGAGATATTTTCGAGGGGGAGAGTAGATTGACATCTTCTGGGAGGGGGGAGATAGTATTCTTCCATGGGGGGAGGTGAGTTGTCAGACATCTTCAAAGGTTGGGGGGGGGGGTCGGTAGACAGACATCTTCCAAGAAATGTCGGTAAGTAGACAGACATCTTCTGTGGGAAGTGATGGTATGTACACTTACATCTTCTGATGGGTTCGGGTAGATAAACAGGCATCTTTCATGATGGGGGGATAGAGCTCCTCGAAGATGGGGTGTAGATGTCTTTGGCAAGGAGGGTAGATAGACATATTCCGAGAGGGGGTTAGATAGATTTCTTCCATAGCGGGGATAGATAGACTTGTCCCGAGTTTGTGAGGTAGACAGACATACAGACATCTTCCTAGAATTTGGAGGTAGACAAACATATTCAGAATGGGCAGTAGACACATTCCAAATGAAGGGAGGCTGTAGAAATCTTCTGAGTCTGGGATAAATGTTCTCTGAGAGGAGGGGCTAGATGGAAATCTTAACAGGGGTGGGGTAGGTAGTCAGACATATTCTGAGAGGAGGGGGTTGATAGACAGGCATCTTTCATGAGGTGAGTTATAGACATCCGCCTGGGGGATAGACATCTTCTGAGGTGGGGATAGGTATCTTCTAGTGGGTGTAGATATCTGTGGGTGGGGTAGATAGACATCTTCGGAGGTGTTGGTTGATAGTCACCTTCCTAGTGGAGGGATACAGATATTTTCCGCCTGGGCTGGGTAGATAATCTTCTGAAGGGGGGTAGACGTCTTCCAAGGGGGGTAGAGAGACAGCTTCTGAGGGGGGGTAGATAGACATTTTCCAAGGATGGGGGCAGATACACATCTTCTGAGGGGGTAGATACACTTCTTCCGAGGAAGGTATGGATAGATAATCTTATGAGGTGGGTGTTGGTAGGCATCAGCTGAAGGGGGCTAGATTGGCATCTTCCGATGTGGAAGGGTTTAGGTAGGCATTTTTAGAGGGAGGGATTTCTTCCCAGGGGTTTAGATAGGCATCTTCCAAGTGGGTGTAGAATGACATCTCAGAGAGGGGGTAGACAAAATCTTCCGAGAGGGGGTAGGTAGAAAGACATCTTTCGATGGGAGAGTAGGTAAGCAGACATCTTTTGAGTGGGGTTGGTAAACTGACATCTTCCAAAGGGGCAAGGTAGACATATAGTTTCTGAGGGTGGGGCATAGGTAGACTGACACTTTCCGATGTGTGGTAAGTAGAATTACATCTTCTGAAGTGATGGGGTAGGTAGACAGACATTTTCCAAAGGGGTGTAGGTATACAGACATATACCTAGGGGGAAGGTAGACAGACATGTCCCGAGTGGTGGTAGGTAGACAGCCATCTTCCAGTTGGGTAGGTACACAGACATCATCCAAGGAGGTTAGAAGGACAGACATTTTCCATGTGGGGGTTGGTAGACATAAATCATCTGAGGGGGGAGAGACATCTTTTGAGGGGAGGGTACATAGACGGACATCTTCAGAGAGGAGGTAGTCATCCTCCGAGAGGGAGATAGTCATCCTCCGAGAGGGGGAGTAGATGTCTTCCGAGATGGGAGGCAGTTGTACATCTTCCACTGGTCTTAGCTAGGCAGACATCTTCTGAGGGAGGGTATGTAGACAGACATCTTCTGAGGGGGATAACGTCGACAGTCATCTTCTGATCGGGGTGGGGTGGGTAGACAGACATCTTCCGAGTGGTGGTAGGTATGGAGACATCTTCTGAGGCTGGATTCGGTAGACAGGCATCTTCCAAGGGGGGGTGTTGGAAGACAGATATTTTTCAAGGGGTGGGAAACATCTTCTAAAGGATGCAGTTTGGTAAGCAGTATCCTCCGAGAGGGGTCTAGACATTCTGTGAGGGGGATAACGTCGACAGTCATCTTCTGATTGGGGGGGGGGGGGGGGTAGGTAGAAAGACATCTTCCGAGGAGTGTTAGGTATGGAGACATCTTCTGAGCCTGGGTGCGGTAGAAAGACATCTTCCAAGGGGTGGAGGGGGGTGTTGGAAGACAGACATCTTCCAAGGGGTGGGAAGCACCTTCTAAAGGATGCAGTTTGGTAGACAGACATCCTACGAGAGAGGATGTAGACATTCTCAGATGGGGAGTGTATATCTTCTGAGAGGAGTGGTAGATTGACATCTTCCGAGAGGGGGGAGATACTTTTCTTCCATGGCGGCAATAGATAGATATCTTCCGAGAGGAGGTACATAGATAGACATGTTTAAATGTGTGGTGAATGTACACAGACAACTTTCGAGAAGGGGGGTAGGTATACAGACATCCTCAGAGGGGGTGGGTTGGGAGACAGACATCATCCGAGATAGGGATAAGATAGAGACAAATCATTCAAGGTGTGGTAGATAAATATACAGATTCTGAGGGGTTTAGGTAAACATTCATATTATGACGGGTTGTGGGTGTAGGTAGACAGAAACCATCCGAGGAGGGGTATTTAGGCAGATAATGTCTGAGAGGGTTTATGTAGACTGACATCTTCTGAGGGGTTGTAGGAGGACAGATATCTTCCAAGTGGAGGGTTGGTAGACAGACATCTTCAGATGTGGGGTGGGGGTAGGTAGCCAGACATCTTCCAATAGGGGGTTGGTAGGCAGACATACCATGTGAGGGGATGGTTTAGACAGCCTTCTTCTGATGGGTGGGTGGGTAGACTGACATCTTCCATGATGGGGCGTAGGCAGAGAGACATTGTCCGAGGCAGGGTGACTATAGACATTTTTCGAGAGGGGGGGGTAGTTAGACAGACTTCTTCTGGGGGGTTGTAGGTAAACTGACCTCTTCAGAGGGGTGGCGTAGAATGACATTTGCCAAGAGGGGTAGGTAGAGAGACATTTTCCGATGGTGGAAAGTAGACAACATCTTCTGATGAGTGTAGGTAGACAGACATCTTCCGAGGGGGATGTGTAGGTGGACATACATCTTCCGATGGTTGGTGGGTACATAGACAGACATATTCCAATGGGTGCGGTAGGTAGACAAACATCTTCCAAGTGCGGGCGTCGTAGACAGATATCATACAAAAGTTCATGTAGGTAGACACACATCTTCTGAGGGGGTGTAGGGAGACAGACATTTTCCGAGGGGTGTACATAGACATACATTTTCCACGTGGGGTCTAGGTAGACAGACATCTTCAGATGAGGGGGTGATTAGACAATCATCTTCTGGGGTAGGCTGACAGACATATTCAGAAGTATGGGTTGGTAGACAATACTTTATGACTGGAGGGATGTAGAGAGACATCTTCCAAGGGGTGTAAGTAGGTAGACAGACCTCTTCTGTTGTGGGATTTGTAGGTAGGCAGACATCTTCCGAAGCAGAGGTGTTGGTAAACAGACAATTATCATGGACAGGGTTAGGTAGGCAGACATCTTCCCAGTGAAGTTTTGTAGACAGACATCTTCCAACGAGGGGTTAGGTAGACTGACACCTTCTGAGGCAGGGTAGGTAGATAGTCATCTTCGGAGGAGTGTTTGGTATACAGACATCTTCCGAACGGGTGTAGGTATACAGACATATACCTAAGGGGGAGGTAGACAGACATCATGGGAGTGGGGGTACGTAGACAGACAGGTGGGTAGGTATACAGACATCTTCCGAGGGGGATTAGGAGGACAGACATTTTCCATTTGAGGGTTGATAGACTTACATCATCTGAGGGAGGAGAAATATCTTTTAAGAGGAGGGTATGTAGACAGACATTTCAGAGAGAGGGTAGACATCATCCGAGAGGGAGGTAGTCATCCTCCAACACAGGGGTAGATATCTTCCAAGAGGGGTGTAAATAAATATCTTCCAAGATGCGAGGTAGATGGACCTCTTCCGAGGGTTTTAGGTAGGCAGACATGTTCCGAGGTGTGGCATGTAGACATACACCTTCTGAGGGGAATAAGGTAGACAGTCATCTTCTTATGGGAAATGGGTAGGTAGACAGACATATTCCAAGGGAGGGGGGGTAGGTAAGGAGGAGATATATTCCGAGGGTGAGTTCAGTACTCAGACATCTTCTGAGGGGTGTTCATGGTAGACAGACATCTTTCAAAGGGGGGGAGACATCTTCCAAAGTATGCGTTTTGGTATACAGACATCCTCCAAGAGGGGTGTGGACATTCTCTGATGTGGGAGTAGATATCTTCCCAGAGGAGTGGTAGTTTAACAACTTCCGAGAGGGGGGGGTTGGGTAGGCAGACAGATATCCTCAGAGGTAGGGGTAGGGAGACAGATATCTCCCACAGGAGGGATAAAATCGAATCATTTGAAGGGGGTAGATAGGCATACATCTTCTGAGGGGTTTAGGTAGACATTCATCTTATGACAGGGGAAGGGGGTAGGTAGACAGATCATGCGGGGGGGGGGGGGATATGTAGACAGATATCTTACGAGAGGGGGGTAGGTAGGCAGACATATTCTGAAGAGTTGTAGGAGGACGGACATATTCCAAGGGGGTAGGTAGACAGGCATCTACAGAGGGGGTTAGGTAGACAGTCTTATCAGAGGTGTATAGGTAGACAGACATCTTCTAAGGGGTTTGGTAGACCAACATTTCCTAAGGAGTGGCAGGTAGACAAACTTCTTCCGAGTGTGGGTGGGTATGTAGACAGACACCAGTAAGGAATTGTAGGCTGACAGACATCCTTTGTGATAGATGGTAGGTAGGCAGAAATATTCCGAAGGGAGGGTTGGAAAACATACATCTTCCAATGGAAGGGGTAGGTAGTCATACATCTTCTGAGGGCTGGGTTTAGGTATACAGAGATCTTTCCAAGGGGGGGGGCAGGTAAGTAGACAGTCATATACTCAGGGTAGGGGGATGAGAGACAGACATTTTCCGAGGGGGAGGGGTAGGTAGACAGACATCTTCTGATGGTTGGGTAGGTAGACAGACATCTTCCGGGGTGGACAGCTAATCGGACATGGTTTGAGGGAGCTTAGGTAGACAGACATTTCCGATGGGGAGTGTAGGTAGACAGACATATTCTAAGGGTGGGGAGATGAGAGACATTTTCTGATGTGGAGATAGGTAGACAGACGTCTTCTGAGGGGTTGTAGGTAGACAGACATCTTCCAAGCGGGAGCTGTAGGTAGACAGACATCTTCAGAAGGAGATTGTAGGTTGATGGACATATTTTGTGCAGGTAATGATAGATAAACAAATTCCAAGGGGTGGTAGTTTAACAGACATCTTCCCAGGGGGGCTGAGTAGATAGACAGACATCATCCAACGTGGGTAGACAGACATATTCCAGGTGGAGTAGACATCCTCCAAGGGGTAGACATCTTCGAATGGTGGTGAGGGTAGGTAGACATCCTATGAGAGTGGGGTTAGAGATTCTCTGAGAGGGAGGTGTAGATAGCTACCAAGAGTGGAGGTAGATAGACATATTCCGAGTGGGGGGGGGTTGGATAGAAATCTTCTGGGGGTTGAAATTTGGCAGTTGGTAGACTGGGCTTTTCTGAGACTGTGTTTGGAAGACATTTTCCGAGGTGGGAGGTAGACAGATATATTCCGAGGCAGTTGGTAGGTAGACAGACTAATTCCAGGGTGGTTGGTATGCTGACAGACATCTTCTGAGGGGGGGGGGGGGGTAGACAGACATCGCCTGAGGGGCTGGAAGACACCTTCCAAAGTTTGGGGGTCTCTAGACATCTTCCGAGACAGGGGTAAACAACTTCCGAGTGGGGGGGCTGAGTAGGGGTTGGGATAGGTAGACAGACAAATTCCGAGAGGGCAGGTAGGTAGATAGACTTCTCCTTAGTGTGGGGGGGGGGGGTGTTGAGAGACATCTTTCAGGGTGATAGACATCTTACGAGGTGGGGAGAGAGTTTTTGTGGGGGTATAGATAGACATCTTCACAGGGTGAGGTAGGTGGACAAACATCTTCCTTAGGGGGGTGAGGTAGGCAGACATCTGACGAGGGGGCAGGTAGACAGACATCTCCTGTGGAGAGTTACGTAGACTGACATTTTATAAGGAGCAAGTAGGTAGAATTACATATTAGGTGGTGGGGCAATGAGAGACAGACAGCTTTCGATGGGGTAGAGGTAGTATGAAATCTTCCGATGTGGGAGGTGTAGGTAGATATCATCTGAGAGGGGTAGGTACACAGACATCTCCCGAGGGGTGGGGTAGGTAGACATTCATATTCTGTGGGGAGGGGTAGGTAGTCATACATATTCTAAGGGGGGGGGGGGGGGTTAGGTAGACAGACATATTCCAAGGGTGTGGGTAGGTACACAGACATCATCTGAGGGGGGAGGGGAAGTGCAGGTTGACAGAGATCTTCCATGGATGGGTAGCTCGGTAGATATCTTCTGAGGGGGATAGATAGGCATATTTCGAAGGTGGGGTAGATAGCCACCTTCCCAGGGGGGGGGGGGGGGGCAGATCATCATGGGTGTGACGTCACGTGAGCTGCACTGCTGTTGAAATAGCTTGTTAATGTTTTATAAATTTTAGACTTCATTTACATATTTTAAAGTTTTTTTGTGTTATTATTTTTGCCGTAAAAGCAAATTATTAGTGGATATTCATTTATCTCAGTGTTTCTTCCTGTGGTATTGACTCGAGTGGTCTATTATGTGTAAGTGTGCTTCCATGGTTCGTCTAAGCCTCGCGCCTCATCAGCGTGTTTACATTTTGCGGCGTGCACTGCATCTGCAGCGGTTATAAGCTAAGTACTGACGAACTTGTTTGTGCTCTGTAATACGTTATTAAACTGAATAGATTGCAGTGGTGTTGCTTGCCATTTTTGGCGAAATAATGACTTAATAAACCCTTGCAATCGTTCGCTCGCTGTGTTTTATAGAGTTTTCAGTGTGTTGAAGTCGTTTAGTAAATTTCGTGCTTTAGTTTTCAACTGGCGTTTAGTTTAAATTTTTTGGTTTTAGCCAATAATTTTGTGAAGTTTTGCTGGTATTGGTATCGGCTGTGTTGTAGTAGTATTAATACAAGTAGCTGCTTTCTTAGTAGGCAGAGAATTTCGAGACCATAGTTGTTAGTTCTTAAATAGTGCTGCTTTTGTAACTGAACTTTGGTAACGTAGACGTATAGTTTTTTTTAGTAACTGTAAAATTTTATCGTGAGTGAGAAGTGATTGCTATGTCGTAGGTTTCTGAGTAGTGGATTAAGCTGTGGGATTTGTTCAAAGTATTTTCATTGGGGGGAATGCGGTGGGGAAGCCAGTGGTCATTTGAGGGTGATCCTGTCCTGGGAATGTAGAATCTGTAATAGAAACAAGTTAATAGAGGAGCAGGAGCGTAAGATCTGTGCCCTTCAGGTGCAGTTACAATGCGCAAAGGAGGAACTAGATAAGTTGAGGAGGGTGAAGGGTGCTGGGGAATGGGAACTGGCAGTTGACAAGAAGATAGATAGGAAAAGGAGGTAGTCAGACAGTTTTACTTTGCATACATGCAATAGATAAGACAAACTGTCAAAGTTGAGCGGAGAGGAGCCTCGTGTAGCTGTATATGGAGGTAACTTGCAGCCGTCCTCAGCAATTAGGAGGCCTAGGTTCTGCTGCTAGGTAGTTACCGGGTAGAGGTGTGGGCCAGCATTTGCAAGAAGTTTTGTGGAGTGAGTACCAGGTCACAAGCATTGTGAAGCCTAATGCAGGGTTGGCTCAGGTGGCTGAAAGCATAGGGGAGTTATGTAAGAATTTTACAAAGGAGGATCAGGTAGTGATAGTGGGTGGTGCTGGGAGCAGTCGCAATAGGGACAGGGGGTATGATGTCAGTGGTGACTTGGTTAAGATAGCTACTCAAACTGGTGGCACTAATGTGCTTTTCGTGCAACTGTTTCAGCATAATGATCGGCCACACCTTAATGCGGCTGTTGAGGGCGTAATTGTGGGGCTCGGGAGTGCAGTGATGGGAGAGGGCATGGATCACATCTCAGTGGTGCCAGTTGGGTCTATCAGTAGATGGGGTTTCACTAGGCATGGCCTGCACCTCAATAGGTATGCGAAGGAGAGGCTACCTAAGCTTATAGGTGACAGTGTAGTGGGTGGTGGTGGCGGTAGTGGTGTCACTCATGGAAAAATTCCTGTAGTATTTGGTGTTAGAGCTGCACCTTTTTAATACTGAAGTCAGCTGATTGGTATACCAGCTTAAAGGAAGTGCCTCTAAGGTTCAAAAATGGTTCTAATGGCTCTGAGCACAATGCAAATTAACATCTGGGGTCATCAGTCGCCTAGAACTTAGAACTAATTAAACCTAACTAACCTAAGGACGTCACACACATCCATGCCCGAGGCAGGATTCGAACCTGCGACCGTAGCAGTCGCGCGGTTCCGAACTGAGCGCTTAGAACCGCAAGACCACCGCGGCCGGCGTGCCTCTAAGGGCTCTCCTCCAGAGGATGTAATGTTTCCAAGTAGAGAAGGAATTGGCATATTTCATCAGAATATAAGAGTTATTAGAGATAAAGTTAGTGAACTGCTAACAGATGTTAACGCTGAAATTATTTGTATATCAGAGCACCACTTCAACAAATTGATAATTTATAGGCTTCCTTTACCAGGCTACATATTACCTGGCTGTTTCTCAAGGAGTTCCTTGCGGGGTGGGGAGGTGTCTCCGTACATAAAAAACAGTACGTTATTTGAGTCCATAGACTTATCACGACACTGCACTGAACAGATATTTGAAAGTTGTGCAGCATTTGTTGAATTTAGTGAAACTCAACTTCTAATTGCTGGTGTTTATAGGGCCTCTAACTCAAACTTCAGAGCATTTTTGCTTAAGCTAGAGAGGGTTCTTGATTCACTTTGTAGGAAGTACCAGAAAGTAGTTATATGTGGGGACTTCAATATTAATTTTGTATATGATTGTGCAAGAAAAAGGGGGGTTGGGTTGTTTGGGGAAGGAGACCAGACAGCGATGTCATTGGTCTCATCGGATTAGGGAAGGATGGGGAAGGAAGTCGGCCATGCCCTTTGAGAGGAACTAACCCAGAATTTGCCGGGAGTGATTTAGGGAAATCACGGAAAACCTGAATCAAGATGGCTGAACGCGGGACTGAACCGTCGTCCTCCCGAATGTGAGTCCAGTGCCTTAACCACTGCGCCACCTCGCTCGGTCCCAAGAAAAATGATTTTGGTAGATCTCCTAAATTCATATGATCTGATGCCAACTGTGTTTTGTTTTGTTTTTTTTCAAACTAGGGTGCAGGCGAATAGTAGCACAATTATAGACAATATTTTTATTCGTTCTTCAATACTAGATGGGCATCCTGTTAGTAAAAAAGGGAATGGCCTTTCAGACCATAATGCACAAATTTTAACACTAAAAGGTTTTTGTACTCAACCCAATGTCATATTTAGTTACAAAGAACGTAGGAAAGTCAATCCAACAGCAATAGAGTGTTTTTAAAACTTGTAAAGGAACAGGAGTGGCAAGATGTTTATAGTGCCAATAATACAGATGATAAATACAATGCTTTCCATGGCACATTTCTCATGCTCTTTGAGAGTTGTTTTCCATTAGAACATTCTGAATGGGGTACTAGCAGTAATAGACAGCACAGTTGGCTGACTAGTGGGATAATGATTTCATGTAGAACATAGGGCGAATTATATCAAAATGTTAGAAGTAGTCACAATCAAGCTAAATAAAAATTTAGTTTCAACAG
Organism: Schistocerca gregaria; assembly: GCF_023897955.1. Lineage (NCBI taxonomy): Eukaryota > Metazoa > Arthropoda > Insecta > Orthoptera > Acrididae > Schistocerca > Schistocerca gregaria. The sequence goes on along the minus strand of NW_026061723.1, from coordinate 1,482,482 downwards.
GAAATCATACAAATTTCTACGCAAATACCTTTCTGAGATTGACGTCTGAAATACTCCTCTGTGATACAAACAAGAGAGAGATTGAGTCAATAACTATATCACTGAAGACTAAGGACTCTCATGGATATGATGGAGTGCCTAGAAGCATATTAAAGTACTGTGCTGCACATGTTAGCCCTGTATTTAGCCATATTTGCAATTTTTCCTTTAGAGTTGGTCAGTTTCCTGACCGATTAAAGTACTCATCAGTAAAGCCGCTTTATGAAAAGGGAGAAAGGGATAATATAGATAATTTTAGACCTACTTCTATGCCATCAGTGTTTGCAAAAGTTACCGAAAAGGCTGTGCATGTAAGGTTAATTGATCACTTGATATCACACAATTTGCTGTCAAATGAACAGTTCGGTTTTAGAAGCCGTCTGACAACTGAAAATGCTGTATTCTGGCGTACAGACGTACTTTTATGCAAAATCGTAAGGTCCTAGCTCTTGTCCAATGCACCAAAGCCGACAAATAAGGGAATAACCGATAACTAAAACTTGATTAGTACTGCTTCTTACTGGCTACTACATCTTCTTAGAAGATATTTCTGTGTTATAATATGATGTTTTCAGTTTTCTCCGCATACCGCAACACGCGACATAATTTTGCAGACGATAAATGTAACCGTTTCAGAGAGAAAAGCGGCCAATGTGAAGATGTGGCAATAAAGTCGATTAGATAGCAAATGACGAAAGCGGGCGGATTTCTGAAGTTTTTACTACGTATGAACAGTTTCCACATTCTCCCGTGCAACGTGGTTTCCAGACGTGGTTTCATGCTGAATCTTTAGGTCGTCGGTCATGTGCAATGTACCAAAGCCGGCAAATAAGTGAATAACCGATAACTAAAACTTGACTACTACTGCTTGTTACTGGCCGATAACATCTTCTTAGAAGCTTCTTCTGTGTTCTACTATGGTGCTTTTAGTGTCTCCGCATACAGCGGCAAGAGACATAACTTTGCAGACGATATATGTGACCGATTCAGAGAGAAAATCGACCAATATGACGATCTGGCGTTAAGTCGATTCTTTTGGCAAATGACGAAAACGGGCGGATTTCTCATGGTGTTACTACATATGAAAGCTTTTCTCATTCTCCCGTGCAACGTGGCGTAGAGACGTACTTTCATGCAAAATCTTAAGATCTTAGCTCATGTCCAATGTACCAAAGCCGGCAAATAAGTGAATAAACCGATATTTAAACTTGAATAGTACTGCTTCTTATTGGCTATTACATCTTCTTAGAAGCTTTTTCTGTGTTCTAATATGATGTTTTCAGTTTTTTCTGCATACCGCAACACGCGACATAATTTTGCAGCCGCTAAATGTAACCGTTTCAGAGAGAAAAGCGGCAAATATGACGATCTGACATTAAGTCGATTCGATGGAAAATGTCGAAAATGGGCGGATTTCTCATGTTGTTACTACATATGAACATTTTTTATATTCTCCCGTGCAACGTGGCGTACAGACGTACTCTCATGCATAATCTTAAGGTCCTAGCTCATGTCCAATGCACCAAGGCGGCAAATAAGTGAATAACCGATAACTAAAGCATGTATATTACTGCTTCCTACTTTCGATTATATCTTCTTTGAAGCTTTTTCTTTGTTCTAATATAATGTTTTCAGTTTTTTCCGCATACCCCAACACGCGATATAACTTTACAGACGATAAATGTAACCGTTTCAGAGAGAAAAGTAGCCAATATGACGATCTGACAATAAGTCGATTCAATGGCAAATGTCGAAAACGGGCGGATTTCTCATGTTGTTAGTACATATGAACACTTTTCACATTCTCCCGTGCAACGTGGCGTACATACGTACTTTCATGCAAAATCTTAAGCTCCTAGCTCATGTCCAACCGTGCGACTGCTAAGGTCGCAGGTTCGAATCCTGCCTGGGGCATGGATGTGTGTGATCTCCTTGGGTGAGTTAGGTTTAAGTAGTTCTAAGTTCTAGGGGACTAACGACCTCAGCAGTTGAGTCCCATTGTGCTCAGAACCATTTGAACTGATGTTTAATGCACCAAAGCCGGCAAATAAGTCAATAGTATAGTTCTGCTTGCTACTTTCGATTACCTCTTCTTAGAAGCTTTTTTTGTGTTCTAATATGATGTTTTCAGTTTCTTCCGCATATTGCAATACGCGACATACATTTCCAGACGATAAATGTAACTGTTTCAGAGAGAAAAGCGGCCAATGTGACGATCTGGCATTAAGTCGATTCGATGGCAAATGACGAAACCGAGCGGATCTCTCAAATTTTTACTACATATGAATAGTTTTCACATTCCCCCGCGCAATGTGATTTCCAGACGTCGTTTCATGCGAAATCTATAGGTCGTCGGTCATGTCCAATATACCAAACCCGGCAAATAAGTGAATTACCGATAACTAAATCTAGAATAGTACTGCTTCTTATTGGCGATTACATCTTCTTCGAAGCTTTTTCTGTGTTCTAATATAATGTTTTCAGTTTTTTTCCATACCGCAACACGCGACATAATTTTGCAGACGATGGATGTAACCTGTTCAGAGAGAAAAGCGGCCAATGGGACGATCTGGCAATACATTCGACTCTATAGCAAATGATGAAAGCGATCGGGTTTCTTAGGTTTTTACTACATATAAACGCTTTCCACATTCTCCCGTGCAACGTGTCGTACAGACGTACTTTCTTGCAAAATCTTAACGTCCTAGCTCATGTCCAAGGCACAAAAGCCGGAAAATAAGTGAGTAACCGATAACTAGAACTTGACTAGTACTGCTTGTTACTGGCCAATTACATCTTCTTAGAAGCTTCTTCTGTGACTACTATAGTGATTTTAGTATCTGCGCATACCGCGGCAAGAGACATAACTTAGCATACGATGAATGTAACCGTTTCAGAGAGAAAAGCCACCAGTGTGACGATCAGTCATTAAGTCGATTCGGTGGCAAATGACGAAAACGGGCGGATTTCTCATGGTGTTACTACATATGAAAGCTTTTCTCATTCTCCCGTGCAACGTGGCGTACAGACGTACTTTCATGCAAAATCTTAAGAACTTAGCTCATGTCCAATGTACCAAAGCCGTCAAATAAGTGAATAAACCGATATTTAAACTTGAATAGTACTGCTTCTTATTGGCTATTACATCTTCTTAGAAGCTTTTTCTGTGTTCTAATATGATGATTTCAGTTTTTTCTGCATACCGCAACACGCGACACAATTTTGCAGCCGCTAAATGTAACCGTTTCAAAGAGAAAAGCGGCCAATATGACGATCTGACATTAAGTCGATTGGATGGAAAATGTCGAAAACGGGCGGATTTCTCATGTTGTTACTACATATGGACATTTTTTATATTCTCCCGTGCAACGTGGCGTACAGACGTACTCTCATGCATAATCTTAAGGTCCTAGTTCATGTCCAATGCACCAAGGCGGCAAATAAGTGAATAACCGATAACTAAGCATGTATATTACTGCTTCCTACTTTCGATTATATCTTCTTTGAAGCTTTTTCTTTGTTCTAATATAATGTTTTCAGTTTTTTCCGCATACCCCAACACGCGACATAACTTTACAGACGATAAATGTAACCGTTTCAGAGAGAAAAGTAGCCAATTTGACGATCTGACAATAAGTCGATTCAATGGCAAATGTCGAAAACGGGCGGATTTCTCATGTTGTTAGTACATATGAACACTTTTCACATTCTCCCGTGCAACGTGGCGTACATACGTACTTTCATGCAAAATCTTAAGCTCCTAGCTCATGTCCAACCGTGCGACTGCTAAGGTCGCAGGTTCGAATCCTGCCTGGGGCATGGATGTGTGTGATCTCCTTGGGTGAGTTAGGTTTAAGTAGTTCTAAGTTCTAGGGGACTAACGACCTCAGCAGTTGAGTCCCATTGTGCTCAGAACCATTTGAACTGATGTTTAATGCACCAAAGCCGGCAAATAAGTCAATAGTATAGTTCTGCTTGCTACTTTCGATTACATTTTCTTAGAAGCTTTTTTTGTGTTCTAATATGATGTTTTCAGTTTCTTCCGCATATTGCAATACGCGACATACATTTCCAGACGATAAATGTAACTGTTTCAGAGAGAAAAGCGGCCAATGTGACGATCTGGCATCAAGTCGATTCGATGGCAAATGACGAAAGCGAGCGGATCTCTCAAATTTTTACTACATATGAACAGTTTTCACATTCCCCCGCGCAATGTGATTTCCAGACGTCGTTTCATGCGAAATCTATAGGTCGTCGGTCATGTCCAATATACCAAACCCGGCAAATAAGTGAATTACCGCTAACTAAATCTAGAATAGTACTGCTTCTTATCGGCGATTACATCTTCTTCGAAGCTTTTTCTGTGTTCTAATATAATGTTTTCAGTTTTTTTCCATACCGCAACACGCGACATAATTTTGCAGACGATGGATGTAACCTGTTCAGAGAGAAAAGCGGCCAATGGGACGATCTGGCAATACATTCGACTCTATAGCAAATGACGAAAGCGATCGGGTTTCTTAGGTTTTTACTACATATGAACGCTTTCCACATTCTCCCGTGCAACGTGTCGTACAGACGTACTTTCTTGCAAAATCTTAACGTCCTAGCTCATGTCCAAGGCACAAAAGCCGGAAAATAAGTGAGTAATCGATAACTAGAACTTGACTAGTACTGCTTGTTACTGGCCAATTACATCTTCTTAGAAGCTTCTTCTGTGACTACTATAGTGATTTTAGTATCTGCGCATACCACGGCAAGCGACATAACTTTGCATACGATGAATGTAACCGTTTCAGAGAGAAAAGCCACCAGTGTGACGATCTGTCATTAAGTCGATTCGATGGCAAATGACGAAAACGGGCGGATTTCTCATGGTGTTACTACATATGAAAACTTTTCTCATTCTCCCGTGCAACGTGGCGTACAGACGTACTTTCATGCAAAATCTTAAGGTCGTAGCTCATGTCCAATGCACCAAAGCCGGCAAATAAGTGAATAAACCGATAACTGAAACTTGAATAGTACTGCTTCTTATTGGCTATTACATCTTCTTAGAAGCTTTTTCTGTGTTCTAATATGATGTTTTCAGTTTTTTCTGCATACCGCAACACGCGACATACTTTTGCAGCCGCTAAATGTAACCGTTGCAGAGAGAAAAGCGGCCAATATGACGATCTGACATTAAGTCGATTGGATGGAAAATGTCGAAAACGGGCGGATTTCTCATGTTGTTACTACATATGAACATTTTTTATATTCTCCCGTGCAACGTGGCGTACAGACGTACTCTCATGCATAATCTTAAGGTCCTAGCTCATGTCCAATGCACCAAGGCGCAAATAAGTGAATAACCGATAACTAAATCATGTATACTACTGCTTCCTACTTATGATTATATCTTCTTTGAAGCTTTTTCTGTGTTCTAATATAATGTTTTCAGTTTTTTCCGCTTACCCCAACACGCGACATAACTTTACAGACGATAAATGTAACCGTTTCAGAGAGAAAAGTAGCCAATATGACGATCTGACAATAAGTCGATTCAATGGCAAATGTCGAAAACGGGCGGATTTCTCATGTTGTTAGTACATATGAACACTTTTCACATTCTCCCGTGCAACGTGGCGTACATACGTACTTTCATGCAAAATCTTAAGGTCCTAGCTCATGTCCAACCGTGCGACTGCTATGGTCGCAGGTCCGAATCCTGCCTGGGGCATGGATGTGTGTGATCTCCTTGGGTGAGTTAGGTTTAAGTAGTTCTAAGTTCTAGGGGACTAACGACCTCAGCAGTTGAGTCCCATTGTGCTCAGAGCCATTTGAACTGATGTTCAATGCACCAAAGCCGGCAAATAAGTCAATAGTATAGTTCTGGTTGCTACTTTCGATTACATCTTCTTAGAAGCTTTTTTTGTGTTCTAATATGATGTTTTCAGTTTCTTCCGCATATTGCAATACGCGACATACATTTCCAGACGATAAATGTAACTGTTTCAGAGAGAAAAGCGGCAATGTGAAGATGTTGCAATAAAATAGATTCGGTAGCAAATGACGAAAGCGGGCGGTTTTCTCCAGTTTTTACTACATATGAACAGTTTCCACATTCCCCCGTGCAATGTGGTTTCCAGACGTCGTTTCATGCAAAATCTTTACGTCGTCGGTCATGTCCAATGTACCAAAGGCGGCAAATAAGTGAATAACCGATAACTAAAACTTGAATAGTACTGCTTCTTATTGGCGATTACATCTTCTTAGAAGCTTTTTCTGTGTTCTAATATGATGTTTTCAGTTCTTTTCAGCATATTGCAACATACGACATAAATTTCCAGACGGTAAATGTAACCTTTTCAGTGAGAAAAGCGGCCAATATGACGCTCTATCATTAATTCGATTCGATGGCAAATGTCGAAAACGGGCGGATTTTTCATGTGGTTACTACATGTGAACACTTTTCACATCCTCCTGTGCATCGTGGTTTCCAGACGTCGTTTCATGCAAAATCATTAGGTCGTCGGTCATGTCCAATGTACCAAAGCCGGCAAATATGTGAATAACTGATAACTAACACTTGAATAACACTGCTTGTTACTGGCCGATTACATTTTCTTAGAAGCATCCTCTGTGTTCTACTATTTTGCCTTTAGTGTCTGCGCATACCGCGGCAATCGACGTAACTTTGCAGACGATGAATGTAACAGTTTCAAAGAGAAAAGCGGCCAATGTGACGATCTGGCATTAAGTCGATTCGAAGGATAATGTCGAAAACGGTCGGATTTCTCATGTTGTTACTACATATGAACATCTTTTACATTCACCCGTGCAACGTGGCGTACAGACGTACTCTCATTCAAAATCTTAAGGTCCTTGCTCATGTCCAATGCACCAAGGCGGAAAATAAGTGAATAACCGATAACTAAAGCTTGTATATTACTGCTTCCTACTTTCGATTACATCTTCTTAGAAGCTTTTTCTGTGTTCTAATATAATGTTTTCAGTTTTTTCCGCATATTGCAATAAGCGACATAAATTTCCAGGCGATAAATGTAACTGTTTCAGAGAGAAAAGCGGCCAATGTGAAGATCTGGTAATACTTTCGATTCGATAGCAAACGACGAAAGCGATTGAATTCCTCAGGTTATTACTACGTATGAACACTTTCCACATTCTCCCGTGCAACGTGGCGTACAGACGTACTTTCATGCAAAATCTTAAGGTCCTAGTTCATGTCCAACCGTGCGACTGCTAAGGTCGCAGGTTCGAATCCTGCCTGGGGCATGGATGTGTGTGATCTCCTTAGGTGCGTTAGGTTTAAGTAGTTCTAAGTTGTAGGGGACTAATGATCTCAGCAGTTGAGTCCCATTGTGCTCAGAGCCATTTAAACTGATGTCCAATGCACCAAAGCCGGCAAATTAGTAAATAACCGATAGCTAAAACGTGAATAGTACTGCTTCCTACATTCGATTACATCTTCTTAGAAGCTTTTTTCGTGATCTAATATGATTTTTTCAGTTTTTTCCTCATATTGCAATACGCGACATACATTTCCAGACGATAAATGTAATTGTGTCAGAGAGAAAAGCTGCCAATGTGAAGATGTGGCAATATAATAGATTCGGTAGCAAATGACGAAAGCTGGCGGTTTTCTGTAGTTTTTACTACATATGAACAGTTTCCACATTCCCCCGTGCAAAGTGGTTTCCAGACGTCGTTTCATGCAAAACTTTAGGTCGTCGGTCATGTCCAATGTACCAAAGGTGGCAAATATGTGAATAACCGACAACTAAATCTTGAATAGTGCTGCTTCTTATTGGCGATTACATCTTCGTAGAATGTGCTTCTGTATTATACTATGTTGCTTTTGTGTCTCCACATACTGCGGCAAGCGACATATCTTTGCAGACGATGAATGTCTTTACTACATATGAACACTTTTCACATTTTCATATGCAACGCGTCTGCTAGACCTCCCCTCATGCAAAATCTTAAGGTACTAACTCATGTACAAGGCACCAAAGTCGGCTAAATATTCAATTTTCGGTAATTAAAACTTGAATTGTATTGCTTCTTGCCGGCTACTACATCAACTTAGAAGCTTCTTCTGTGTTCTACTATGGTGCTTTTAGTGTCTCCGCATACCTCAGAACGCAACATAGCTTTGCACACGATAAATGTAACCGTTTCAGAGAGAAGAGCAGCCAATGTGACGATCTGGCATAAAGTAGATTCGATAGCAAATGACGAAAACGAACGAATTTCTCTGGTTTTTACTACATATGAACACTCTTCACATTCTCCCATGCAACGTGGCTGCTAGTCCTCCCTTCATGCAAAATCTTAAAGTTCTAGCTCATGTCTAAGGCACCAAAGCCGGCTAAAATATCACAAGTCGATAACTGATTTTGAGTCGTACTGCTTCTGACTGGTTATTAATTCAACTTAAAAGCTTCTTCTGTGTTCTACTATGGTACTTTTAGTGTCTCCGCATTCCGCAGCACGCGACATAGTTTTGCACACGAAAAATGTAACCGTTTCATACAGAAGAGCGGCAAATGTGACTATCTGACACTAAGTCGATTCGATAGCAAATGACGAAAACGGGCGGATCTCTTACGTTTTTACTACATATGAATTCTTTTCACATTCTCCCGTACAACGGGCTGATAGTCCTCCCTTCATGCAACATCTTAAGGTTCTTGCTCATGTCCAAGGCACAAAAACCGGCTAAAAAATCCAAAATCGATAACTAAAACTTAAATTGTACTGCTTCTTACTGTCTATTACATAAACTTAGAAGTTTCTTCTGTGTTCCACTACTGTGCTTTCAGTGTATCCGCATATCGCAGCACGCGACATAGCTTTGCACACGATACATGTAACCGTTTCAGAGAGAAGTGTGGCCAAAGTAAGGATCTGACATTAAGTCGATTCAATAGCAAATGACGAAAACGGGCGGATTTCTCAGGTTTTTACTACATATGAACACTCTTCTCATTGTCCCGTGCAACGTGGCTGCTAGTCCTCCATTCTTGAAAAATCTTAATGTCCAAGCTCATGTCCAAGGCACCAAAGCCGGCTAAAAAGTCAAAAATCGATAACTAAACTTGAGTTGTACTGCTTCTTACTTGCTATTACATCAACTTGTAATCTTATTCTGTGTTCTACTATGGTGCTTTTAGTGTCTCCGCATATCGCAGCACGCAACATAGCTTTGCACACGATAAATGTAACCGTTTCAGAGAGAATAGCGGCCAGTGTGACCATCTGACATTAACTCGATTCGATAGCAAATGACGAAACGGGCAGATTTATTAGGTTGTTTCTACATATGAACACTTTTCACATTCCCACGCGCAACGTGGCTGCTAGTCCTCCCTTCATGCAACATCTTAAGGTACTAACTCATGTCCAAGTCACCAAACCAGGCTAGTGAGTCAATAATCGGTAACTAAAACTAGAATTGTAGTACTCCTTACTACCCGATTATATCAACTTAGAAACTTTTTCTGTGTACGACCATGATTCATTTAGTGTCTCCGCATACTTCAAAACGCTACATAGTTTGGAAGACGATAAATGAAACCGTTTCAGAGATATGAGCCTCCAATGATTCGATCGTTCATTAAGTCGATTCGATAGCAAATGAAGAAAACGGGAGGATTTCTGAGGGTTTTACAACATATGAACACATTTCACATTCACCCGTGCAACGCGGATGCTAGTCCTCCCTTCATGCAAAATCTTAAGGTCCTAGCTCATTTCCAAGGCACCGAAGAAGGGAAAAACGTCAGTAATCGATAACTAAAACTTGTATTTTACTGCTTCTTACTGGCTATTACATCAACTTAGAAGTTTCTTCTGTGTTCTACTATGGTGCTTTCATTGTCTCCGCATTCCGCATTTCCGAGAGAAGAGCGGCCACTGTGACGATGTGACATTAAGTCGTTTGGAAAGCTAATGACGAAAACTGGCAAATTTTTCAGGTTTGTACTACATATGAACACCTTTCACATTCTCCCTTTGCAACGTGGCTGCTATTCCTCCATTCATACAAAATTTTAAGGTCCTAGCTAATGTCCAAGGCACCAAAGCCGGCTAAAAAGTCAAAAATCAATAACTAAAACTTGAATTGTAAAGCTTCTTACTGGCTATTACATCACCTTAGAAGCTTCTTCTGTGTTCTACTATGGGTCTTTTAGTGTCTCCGCATTCCGCAGCACGCGACATAGCTTTGCACACGAGAAATGTAACCGTATCAGGGAGAAGAGGAGCCAATGTGACGATCTGACATTAAGACGATTCGATAGCAAGTGAAGAAAACGGGCGGATTTCTTAGGTTTTTACTACATATGAACAATTTTCACATTCTCCCGTGCAACGTTGCTGCTGGTCCTCCCTTCATGCATAATATTAAGGCCCTAGCTCATGTCCAAGGCACCAAAGCCGCCTTAACAGTAAAAAATCGTTAACTAAAACTTGAATTGTACTGCTTCATATTGGCTATTACATCAACGTAGAAGCTTCTTCTGCGGTCTACTATGGTGCTTTTAGTGTCTCCGCATTCCGCAGCACGCGACATAGCTTTGCACACGATACATGTAACCGTTTCAGAGAGAAGTGTGGCCAAAGTAAGGATCTGACATTAAGTCGATTCAATAGCAAATGACCAAAACGGGCGGATTTCTCAGGTTTTTACTACATATGAACACTCTTCACATTGTCCCGTGCAACGTGGCTGCTAGTGCTCCATTCATGAAAAATCTTAATGTCCAAGCTAATGTCCAAGGCACCAAAGCCGGCTAAAAAGTCAAAAATCGATAACTAAACTTGAGTTGTACTGCTTCTTACTTGCTATTACATCAACTTATAATCTTATTCTGTGTTCTACTATGGTGCTTTTAGTGTCTCCGCATATCGCAGCACGCAACATAGCTTTGCACACGATAAATGTAACCGTTTCAGAGAGAATAGCGGCCAATGTGACCATCTGACATTAAGTCGAATCAATAGCAAATGACTAAAACGGGCGGATTTATTAAGTTGTTATTACATATGAAAACTTTTCACATTCACCCGTGCAACGTTTCTGCTAGTGCTCCCTTCATGCAAAATCGTAAGGTCCTAGCTCATGTCCAAGGCACCGAAGCCGGCTAAAAAGTCAAAAATCGATAACTAAATTTAGTTTGTACTGCTTCTTACTGGCCATTACATCAACTTAGCAGCTTCTTCTGTGTTCTACTATGGTGCTTTTAGTGTCTCCGTATATCGCAGCACGCGACATAGCTTTGCACGCGATAAATGTAACCGTTTCACAGAGAAGAGCGGCCAATGTAACTAAATGACATTAAGTTGATTCGATAGCAAATGACGAAAACGGGCGGATTTCTTAGGTTTTTACTACATATGAACACTTTTCACATTCTTTCGTGCAACGTTGGTGCTAGTCCTCCCTTCATGCAAAATCTTAAGGTCCTACCTCATTTGCAAGGCGCCGAAGCCGGCTAAAAAGCCAAAAATCGAAAACTAAACTTTAATTGTACTGCTTTATACTGGCTATTACTTCAACTTAGAAGCTTCTTCTGTGTTCTACTATGGGGATTTTGGTGTCTCCGCATTCCGCAGCACGCGACATAGCTTTGCACCCGATAAATGTAACCGTTTCGGAGAGAAGAGCGGCCAATGTGACGATCTGACATTAAGTCGAGTCGATAGCAAGTGACGAAAACGGACGAATTTCTCAGGTTTTTACTACATATGAACACTTTTCACATTCTCCCGTGCGAGATGGCTGCTAGTCCTCCCTTCATTCAAAATCGTAAGGTCCTAGCTCATGTCCAAGGCACCAAATCCGGCTGTAAAGTCAACAATCGATAATTAAAACTTGTATTGTACTGCTTCTTACTGGTTATTACATCAACTTAGAAGCTCCTTCTGTGTTCTACTATTGTGCTTTAATGTCTCCGAGTTTCGCAGCACGCAACAAAGCTTTGCGCACGATAAATGTAACCGTTTCAGAGAGAAGAGCGGCCAATGTGACGATCTGATATAAAATCGAATCGATAGCAAACGACGAAAACGGGCGGATGTCTTAGGTTTTTACTACATATGAACACTTTTCACATTCTCCCGTGCAACGTGGCTGCTAGTCCTCCCATAATACAAATTCTTAATTTCCTAGCTCATGTCCAAGGCACCAAAGACGACTAAAAAGTCAATAATCGATAGCTGCAACAATTATTTTACGGCTTCTTACTGTCTATTACGTCAACTTAGAAGCTTGTTCTGTGTTCTACTATGGTGCTTGTAGTGTCTCCGCATTCCGTAGCACGCGACATAGCTTAGAACACGATAAATGTAACCGTTTCAGAGAGAAGAGCGACCAGTGTGACGATCTGACATTAAGTCTTTTCGATAGCAAATGACGACAACGGGCGGATTCCTTAGGTTTTTACTACATGCGATCTCTTTTCACATTCTCCAGTGCAACGTGGCTGTTAGTCCTCCCTTGCAAAATATTAAGATCCTACCTCATGTCCAAAGCACCAAAGCCGGCTAAAAATTCAAAAATCGATAGCTAAATTTGAGTTCTTCTGCTTCTTACTGGATATTACATCAACTTAGAAGCTTGTTCTGTGTTCTACTATGGTGCTTGTAGTGTCTCCGCATTCCGCAGCACGCGACATAGCTTAGAACACGATAAATGTAACCGTTTCAGAGAGAAGAGCAACCAGTGTGATGATCTGACATTAAGTCTTTTCGATAGCAAATGACGACAACGGGCGGATTCCTTAGGTTTTTACTACATATGAACACTTTTCACATTCTCCCGTGCAACGTGGCTGCTAGTCCTCCCTTCATGCAAAATCGTAAGGTCCTAGCTCATTTCCAAGGCACCAAAGCTGTCTAAAATGTCAAAAACCGATAACTAAACTTGAATTGTACTGCTTCTTACTGGCTATTACATCAACTTAGAAGTTTCATTTGTGTTCTACTGCGGCGCTTTTAGTGTCTCCGCATATCGCAGCACGCGACATAGCTTTGCACACGATAAATGTAACCATTTCAGAGAGAAGAGCAGCCAATGTGACGATTTGTTATTAAGTCAATTCGACAGCAAATGACGAAAACTTTCGGATTTCTTAGATTTTTACTACATTTGAACACATATCATATTCTCCCGTGCAAGGTGGCTTCTAGTCCTCCCTTCATACAAATTCTTAAGGTCCTAGCTCATGTCCAAGGCACCAAAGCCGGCTAAAAAGTCAATAATCGATAGCTAAAACTATTATTTTACGTCTTCTTACTGGCTATTACGTCAACTTAGAAGCTTCTTCTGTGTTCTACTATGGTGCTTGTAATGTCTCCGCATTCCGCAGCACGCGACATAGCTTTGCACACGATAAATGTAACCGTTTCAGAGAGAAGAGCGGCCAATGTGACGATCTGACATTAAGTCGGTTCGATAGCAAATGACGAAAACGGGCGGATGTCTTAGTTTTTTACAACATATGAACACTTTTCACATTCTCCCGTGCATCGTGGCTGCTAGTCCACTCTTCATGCAAATTCTTAAGGTCCTAGCTCAGTCAAGGCACCAAAGCCGTCTAAAAAGTCTAAAATCGATAACTAAAACTTGAATTGTTATGCCTCTTAGAGTTTTTTACATCAACTTAGAAACTACTTCTGTGTTCTACTATGGTACGTTTAGTGTCTGCGCATTCCGCAGCACGCCACATAGTTTTGCACACGATAAATATAACCGTTTCATTGAGAAGAGCGTCCAATGTGACGACCTGACATTAAGTCGATTCGATATCAAATGACGAAAACGAGCGGATTTCTTAGGTTTTTACTATATTCGATCACTTTTCACATTCTCCCGTGCAACGTGGCTGCTAGTCCTTCCTTCATGCAAAATCTTAAGCTCCTAGCTCATGTCCAAGGCACCAAAGCCGGATAAAAAGTCAAAGATTGATAACTGAAACTTGAATTATACTGCTTCTTACTGGTTATTACGTCAACTTAGAAGCTCCTTCTGTGTTCTACTATGGTGCTTGTAGTGTCTCCGCATATCGCAGCACGCGACATAGCTTTGCACACGATAAATGTAACCATTTCAGAGAGAAGAGCATCCAATGTGACGATCTGACATTACGTCGATACGATAGCAAAAGACGAAAACGAGCGGATTTCTTAGGTTTTTACTACATATGAACACTTTTCACATTCTCCCGTGCAACGTGGCTGCTAGTCCTCCCTTCATGCAAAATCGTAAGGTCCTAACTCATGGCCAAGACACCAAAGCCGGCTAAAAAGTCAAAAATCGATAACTAAACTTGAATTGTACTGCTTCTTACTCGCTGTTACATCAACTTAGAAGCTTCTTCTGTGTTCTGCTATGGTGCTTTTAGTGTCTCCGCATATCGCAGCACGCAACATAGCTTTGCACACGATAAATGTAACCGTTTCAGAGAAAAGAGCGGCCAATGTGACGATCTGACATTAAGACAAATCGACAGCAAATGACGAAGAGGGGGGGATTTCTTAAGTTTTTTCTACATATGAACACTTTTCACATTCTCACGTGCAACGTGGCTGCTAGTCCTCCTTTTATACAAATTCTTAAGGTCCTAGCTCATGCCCAAGGCACCAAAGCCGGCTAAAAAGTTGATAATCGATAGCTAAAACTACATTCCTGGAAATGGAAAAAAGAACACATTGACACCGGTGTGTCAGACCCACCATACGTGCTCCTGACATTGCGAGACGGCTGTACAAGCAATGATCACACGCACGGCAATGCGGACACACCAGGAATTGCGGTGTTGGCCGTCGAATGGCGCTAGCTGCGCAGCATTTGTGCACCGCCGCCGTCAGTGTCAGCCAGTTTGCCGTGGCATACGGAGCTCCATCGCAGTCTTTAACACTGGTAGCATGCCGCGACAGCGTGGACGTGAACCGTATGTGCAGTTGACGGACTTTGAGCGAGGGCGTATAGTGGGCATGAGGGAGGCCGGGTGGCCGTACCGCCGAATTGCTCAACACGTGGGGCGTGAGGTCTCCACAGTACATCGATGTTGTCGCCAGTGGTCGGCGGAAGGTGCACGTGCCCGTCGACCTGGGACCGGACCGCAGCGACGCACGGATGCACGCCAAGACCGTAGGATCCTACGCAGTGCCGTAGGGGACCGCACCGCCACTTCCCAGCAAATTAGGGACACTGTTGCTCCTGGGGTATCGGCGAGCACCATTCGCAACCGTCTCCATGAAGCTGGGCTACGGTCCCGCACACCGTTAGGCCGTCTTCCGCTCACGCCCCAACATCGTGCAGCCCGCCTCCAGTGGTGTCGCGACAGGCGTGAATAGAGGGACGAATGGAGACGTGTCGTCTTCAGCGATGAGAGTCGCTTCTGCCTTGGTGCCAATGATGGTCGTATACGTGTTTGGCGCCGTGCAGGTGAGCGCCACAATCAGGACTGCATATGACCGAGGCACACAGGGCCAACACCCGGCAACATGGTGTGGGGAGCGATCTCCTACACTGGCCGTACACCTCTGTGATCGTCGAGGGGACACTGAATAGTGCACGCTACATCCAAACCGTCATCGAACCCATCGTTCTACCACTCCTAGACCGGCAAGGGAACTAGCTGTTCCAACAGGACAATGCACGTCCGCATGAATCCCGTACCACCCTACGTGCTCTAGAAGGTGTAAGTCAACTACCTTGGCCAGCAAGATCTCCGGATCTGTCCCCCATTGAGCATGTTTGAGACTGGATGAAGCGTCGTCTCACGCGGTCTGCACGTCCAGCACGAACGCTGGTCCAACTGAGGCGCCAGGTGGAAATGGCATGGCAAGCCGTTCCACAGGACTACATCCAGCATCTCTACGATCGTCTCCATGGGAGAATAGCAGCCTGCATTGCTGCGAAAGGTGGATATACAATGTACTAGTGCCGACATTGTGCATGATCTGTTGCCTGTGTCTATGTGCCTGTGGTTCTGTCAGTGTGATCATGTGATGTACCTGACCCCCAGTAATGTGTCAATAAAGTTTCCCCTTCCTGGAACAATGAATTCACGGTGTTCTTATTTCAATTTCCAGGAGTGTATTATTTTACCGCTTCTTACTGGCTATTACTTCAACTTAGAAGCTTCTTGTTTGTTCTACTATGGTGCTTGTAGTGTTTCCGCATATCGCAGCACGCGACATAGCTTTGCACACGATAAATGTAACCGTTTCAGAGAGAAGAGAATCCAATGTGACGATCTGACATTAAGTCGATTCGATAGCAACTGACGAAAACGGGCGGATTTCTTATGTTTTTACTACATTTGAACACATTTCACCTTCTCCCGAGCAACGTGGCTGCTAGTCCTCCCTTCATACAAATTCTTAAGGTCCTACCTCATGTCGAAGGCACCAAAGCCGCCTAAAAATTCAAAAATCGATATCTAAATTTGAGTTCTACTGCGACTTACTGGCTATTACATCAACTTAGAAGCTTTACTGTGTTCTACTATGGTGCTTTTTGTGTCTCTGCATATTGCAGCACGCACCATAGCTTTGCACACGATTAATGTAACCGTTTCAGAGACAAGAGCGGTCAATTTCACGATCTGATATAAAGTCGAATCGATAGCAAATGACGAAAACGGGTGGATTTCTTAGGTTTTTACTACATATGAACACTTTTCACATTCTCCCGTGCAACGTGGGGGCTAGTCCTCCCTTCATGCAAAATCTTAAAGTCGTAGCTCATGTCCAAGGCACCAAAGCCGGCTAAAAAGTCAAAAATCGATAACTAAAACTTGAATGGTACTGCTTCTTACTGGTTATTACATCAACTTAGAAGCTACTTCTGTGTTCTACTATGGTGCTTTTAGTGTCTCCGCATATCGCAGCTCGCAACATAGCTTTGCACACGATAAATGTATCCGTTTCAGAGTGAAGAGCGGCCAATGTGACGATCTGACATTAAGTCGATTCGATAGCAAATGACGAAAACGTGCGGATTTCTTAGGTTTTTACTACATATGAACACTTTTCACATTCTCCCGTGCCACGTGGCTGCTAGTGCTCCCTTCATGCAAAATCGTAAGGTTCTAGCTCATGTCCAAGGCACCAAAGCTGGCTAAAAATTAAAAAATCGATCACTAAAACTTAAATTGTACTGCTATTTACTGGCTATTACATCAACTTAGAAGCTTATTCTGTGTACTACTATGGGGCTTTTAGTGTCTCCACATATCGCAGCACGCCACATAGTTTTGCACAAGATAAATGTATCCGTTTCAGAGAGAAGAGCGGCCAATGTGACGATCTGACATTAAGTCGATTCGATAGCAAATGACGAAAACGGTTGGATATCTGTGCTTTGTATTACATATGAACACTTTTCACATTCTCCTGTGCAACGTGGCTGCTAGTCTTCCATTCTTGAAAAATCGTAAGGTCCTAGGTCATGTCCAAGGCACCAAAGACGGCTAAAAATTTAAAAATCGATCACTAAAACTTAAATAATACTGCTCCTTACTCGCTATTACATCAACTTAGAAGCTTCTTCTGTGTTCTACTACGGGGCTTTTGGTGTCTCCGCATTCCGCAGCACGCGACATAGCTTTGCACACGATAAATGTAACCGTTTCAGGGAGAAGTGCGGCTAATGTGACGATATGACATTAAGCAGAATCGATAGCAAATGACGAAAACGGGCGGATGTCTTAGGTTTTTACAACATATGAACATTTTTCACATTGTCCCGTGCAACGTGGCTGTAATTCTTAACTTCATGCAAAATCGTAACGTCCTAGCTCATGTCCAATTCACCAAAGCCGGCTAAAAAGTCAATAATCGGTAGCTAAAACTAATATTTTACGGCGTCTTACTGGCTATTACGTCAACTTAGAAGCTTCATCTGTGTTCTACTATGGTGCTTTTAGTGTCTCCGCATTCCGCATCACGCGACATAGCTTTGCATACGATAAATGTAACCGTTACAGAGAGAAGAGCGGCCAGTGTGACGATCTGACATTAAGTCGATTCAAAGACAAATGACGAAAACTGGCGGATTTCTCAGGTTCTTACTACATATGAACACTTTTCACATTCTCCTGTGCAACGTGACTGCTAGTCCACCCTGCATGCAAAATCTGTAGGTCCTAGCTCATGTCCAAGGCGCCAAAGCCGGCTAAAAAGCCAAAAATCGATAACTAAACTTGAATTGTACTGCTTCTTACTGGCTATTACATCGACTTAGAAGCTTCTTCTGTGTTCTACTATGGTGCTTTTAGTGTCTCCGCATTCGGAAGCACGCGACATAGCTTTGCACACGGTAAATGTAACCGTTTCAGAGAGAAGAGCGGCCAATGTGACGATCAGACATTAACTCGATTCGAAAGCAAATGACGAAAACGGTCGGATTTCTTTGGTTTTTACTACATATGAACACTCTCCACATTCTCCCATGCAAGGTGTTAGCTAGTCCTCCCTTCATGCAAAATCTTAAGGTCCTAGCTCATGTCAAAGTCACCAAAGCCCCCTAAAAAGGCAAAAATCGATAACTAAACTTTAATTGTACTGCTTCTTACAGGCAATTACATCAACTTCGAAGCTTCTTCTGTGCTCTACTAAGGTGCTTTTAGTGTCTCCGCATATCACAGCACGCGACAAAGATTTGCACACGATAAATGTAACTGTTTCAGAGAGAAAAGCTGCCAATTTGACGATCTGACATTAAGTCGATTCGATAGCAAATGACGAAAACGGGCAGATTTCTCAGGTTTTTACTACATATGAACACTTTTCACATTCTCCCGTGCGAGATGGCTGCTAGTCCTCCCTTCATGCAAAATCGTAAGGTCCTAGCTCATGTCCAAGGCACCGAAGCCGGCTAAAAAGTCAAAAATCGATAACTAAATTTTATTTGTACTACTTCTTACTGGCCATTACATCAACTTAGAAGCTTCTTCTGTGTTCTACTATGGTGCTTTTAGTGTGTCCGTATATCGCAGCCCGCGACATAGCTTTGCACGCGATAAATGTAACCGTTTCACAGAGAAGAGCGGCCAATGTGACTATATGACATTAAGTTGATTCGATAGCAAATGACGAAAACGGGCGGATTTCTTAGGTTTTTACTACATATGAACACTTTTCACATTCTTTCGTGCAACGTTGGTGCTAGTCCTCCCTTCATGCAAAATCTTAAGGTCCTGCCTCATTTGCAAGGCGCCAAAGCCGGCTAAACATCCAAAAATCGAAAACTAAACTTTAATTGTACTGCTTTATACTGGCTATTACTTCAACTTAGAAGCTTCTTCTCTGTTCTACTATGGTTCTTTTAGTGTCTCCGCATTTCGTAGCTCGCGACATAGCGTTGCACAAGATAAATGTAACCGTTTCAGAGCGAAGAGCGGCCAATGTGACGATCTGACTTTAAGTCGATTCGATAGCAAATTTATTTATTTATTTATTTATTTTTTTATTTAACCTGACAAGATTAGGGCCATCAGTCCCTCTCTTACATCTAACCAGGCATTCTACTTATTTTACAGTCATATGTTGTAGTAGGCATGTTAAACTACATCTAATACAAAAAGTGAGATAAACAATTAGAAAGGTACACCTCGAAAAATACATTATTGAAGAGAAAGATTTCAGATAGGAGTGCTGGCAGCAGGGAGTGTGGGGGGAACTCATGGTGAAGGGAGGAGAGGAATAGAGGGACATGATGAAACATAATTAAGGAAAATATAAAGGAAAAGAAGACTGCGTGGCTAATAGAGATAGATGAAGAGGAAGGCATCTCAGAAGCAAGATAGGAGATGCTAGCTTTGCTATTTGACATATGAGAGGATTGGCCTTGCACATTAATTTTGTGGAGAATTTTCATGCGGATGATAGTAGGAAATGCTTCAACTTCTTCTTAAAAGCAACAGGAGATTGAATTTTCCTCAAGGTGAGGGGCAGTTTGTTCCAGAGGCGAACAGCGGCAACTGAGAAGGAGTTTGCAAAAGTTTTTGTTTTGTGAGTGGGCACAGCTAGGATACCAGATAAGAGCGACCTCGTGTTTCGATTATGATGGCATTACACGTTTTTAATCTCTGAAGCTAGGTACTGGGGTGCTTTCGCGACGAGGAGTCGGTGAAGTAGACATATAGTGTGGTAGTCACGCAGTTTGTCCGGCCGCAGCCACCCTAGCTCGGAGTATGAAGCACTAACATGATCATATCGGCGAATGTTGCAGGTGTAACGCACACAGGCATTCATGGTTAGCTCTAGCCGTCTTTTGTTTTCACTACTCATGCCTTGTTGAATCACATCATAATAGTGGAGGTTCGGTAGAACGAGTGCTTGCACGAGCTGGCGTTTCAAGTTCTGTGGGAATATGTTCCGAAACTTTTTGAGAGCATAGAGAGAAGCAGACGTCTTTCGGCACACTGCGACTGTATTCTCCGCCCAGTTGAGATGCTCGTCCAAAGTTACACCCAAGTTTTTCACTGTTTTCTGATATGGTATTGGAGTACCTTCGAGCAGAATAGGAGGTAGCCGTTCGCGGAAATCTGAACTTATTAATTTCTGATGGGCTATTAAGATTACTTGCGTCTTTTTTGCGTTTAATTTAAGCCCCTGGTTTTTCGCCCATGTCACTACTGAAGACAGATCATCATTCATCAGAGCGATTGCAGTGTTTACGTCTTCAGGTCTGACGCTTAGGTAGAGCTGGAGGTCGTCGGCATATGTTTACAGGAGGACAAAACCGACGAAAACAACAGTGGTCCTAAGACTGATCCTTGTGGCACTCCCGAAGAAACATGTTTCGAGGAAGATTTTTCATTTGCGCAGAAAACACATTGCTGTCTGTCTTTTAAGTAGCTTTCAAACCATCTCATTGCACTATCAGAGAAATTAAGCTGTTGCATTTTTCTGAGTAATATGTCAAAGTTAACAGTGTCAAAAGCTTTGCTGAAGTCCAGTAGCGTCAATATTGTTGCCTTTCGATTGTCGATGGCATATTTCAGGTCATCAGTTACTTTAATTAGAGCAGTGTTTGTGCTGTGATGTTTACGGAAACCAGATTGAAATTTGTCATATAGACTGAATTCATGCAAGTGTTCAGTGATTTGGTCATGAACAATATATTCAAGTGCTTTGGAAACAGCTGGCTGTATGCTAATTGGTCGGTAATCACTAGGCAGTTGCGGGTTTTCGATCTTAGGGATGGGTCGAATTATGCTTCTTTTCCATGCAGTGGGGTATATTCCGTTCACGAGGGAAAAATTAAATATGTCAGTTAAGACAGGTACTAAGATATCGGCAACATTCTTAATCATGGTTATACCGATAATGTCGTTGCCTATTGCATCAGAAGAGATTCTCATTATTGCTATTCTTGCCGTATTTGTTGTTACATGTTTTAGATGGAAGGTATCGTTGTTAGTTATCCTGTTTGGGGATTCTTGTGGGCGGTAATTATCAGCCGTGCTGGTAATCAGAGGTGCAGAGAAGAATTCATTTAATTCGTTAGCTGACACATGAAAAGTAGTTTCCGATTTTGCCTTTCCGACCCCCAAGCTACGGAGATTCTTCCATAGAGTCGTGGGTTTCAGATCGCTGCATACAAGGGAGCGAGCGTGCCTGATTTTGGCATTGCGAATGCATTGTTTCACTCTGTTCCGTAGCTTTCTATATTCTTCGAAACGCTCGGTTTTCGGATCTGCCTTGAAACGCCTGTGGGCAGCATCATTATTAGTCATCCTTTGACGTAATTCAGCTGTCAGCCATGGAGCAGGAGATTTTCTTACACGGACTGTGTGCGCAGGTGCATGTTTGTCATAGAGGGCAAAGAGTTTATCACCAAGTTCATTAATTTTGCCGTCGATTGAAGGTTCTCTGATTATTTGATGCCATGAGATTTCTGAGCAATCGGCTGTTAGAGCGTCAAGGTCAATACTTTTCATGTTCCTACAAGTTATGTAACGCGTAAAGTCAAAAATCGATAAATAAATTTGAATTGTACTGCTCCTTACTGGCTGTTACATCAACGTAGAATCTTCTTCTGTATTCTACTATGCTTCTCCGCATATCGCAGCACGCGACATAGCGTTGCACACGATAAATGTAACCGTTTCAGAGTGTAGAGCAGCCAATGCGACGATCTGACATAAACTCGATTCGATAGCAAATGACGAAAACGGGCCGATTTCTTATGTTTTTACTACATATGAATATTTTTCACATACTACCGTGCAACGTGGCTGCTAGTCCTCCCTGCATGCAAAATCTTAAGTTCCTAGCTCATGTCCAGTGCCCCAAAGCCGGCAAAAAAGTACAAAACCGATAACTTGAATTGCACTGCTTCTTGCTGGCTAGTACATCAACTTAGAAGTTTCTTCTGTGTTCTACTATGGTGCTTTTAGTGTCTCCGCATTCCGCAGTACACGACATAGCTTTGCACACGATAAATGTAACCGTTTCAGAGAGAAGAGCGGCCAATGTGACCATTTGACATTAAGTCGATTCGATAACAAATGACGAAAAGGGGCGGATTTGTTAGGTTTGTACTACATATGAACACTTTTCTCATTGTCCCCTGCAACGTGGCTGCTAGACCCTGCATGCAAAATCTTAAGGTCCTAGCTCATGTCCAAGGCTCCAAAGAAGGCTAAAAAGTAAAAAATCGATAACTAATCTTGAATTGTCCTGCTTCTTACTGGCTATTACATCAACTTAGTAGCTTCTTCTGTGTTCCACTATGGTGTTTTTAGTGTCTCCGCATAACGCAGCAAGCGACATAGCCTTCCACATGATAAATGTAACCGTTTCAGAGAGTAGAGCTGCCAATGTGACGTTCTGTCATTAAATCGATTCGATAGCATATGACGAAAACGGGGCGGATTTCTTAGGTTTTTTCTACATATAAATAGGTTTCAAATACTCCCGTGCGACGTGGCTGCTAGTCCTCCCTGCATGCAAAATCTTAAGTTCGTAGTTCATGTCCAAGCCCCAAAGCCGACTAAAGAGTCAAAATCGATAACTTGAATTGTACTGCTTCTTACTGCATATTACATCAACTTAGAAGCTTCTTCTGTGTTCTACTATGGTGCTTTTAGTGTCTCCGCATATCGCAGTACGCGACATAGCTTTGCACTCGATAAATGTATCCGTTTCAGAGTGAAGAGCGGCCAATGTGACGAACTGACATAAAGTCGATTCGATAGCAAATGACGAAACCTGGCGGACCTCTTAGGTTTTTACTACATATGATCACTTTTCACATTCTCCCGTGCAACGTGGCTGCTAGTCGTCCCTGCATGCAAAATGGTAAGGACCTAGCTGATATCCAAGGCACCAAAGAAGGCTAAAAAGTCAAAAATCGATAAATAAACTTAAATTATACTGCTTCTTACTGGCTATTACATCAACTTAGAAGCTTCTTCTGTGTTCTACTATGGTGCTTTTAGTGTCTCCGCATATCGCAGCACACGACATAGCTTTGCCCACGATAAATGTAACCGTTTCGGAGAGAAGAGCGGCCATTGTGGCGATCTGGTATTTCGTCGATTCGATAGTAGATGCCGAAAACGGGAGGATTTCTTAAGTTTTTACTACATATGATCAGTTTTCACACATTCTCGTGTAACGTGGCTCCCAGACCTCGTTTCATGCAAAATCGTAACGTCGTCAGTCGTATCCCTGGCGCCATAGGCGGCTAATAAGTCAATAATCGATAGCTAAAACTTGAATTGTACTGCTTCTTACTGGCCGATTACATCAACTTAGAGCCGGCCGCGGTGGTCAAGAAGTTCAGGCGCTCAGTCCGGAACCGCGGGACTGCTACGCTCGGAGGTTCGAATCCTGCTCGGGCATGGATTTGTTTAATGTCCTTAGGTTAGTTAGGTTTAAGGAGTTCTACGCTCTAGGGGACTGATGAAAACAGATGTTAAGTCCCATAGTTCTCTGAGCCATTTGAACCAATAACTTAGAAGCTTCTTCTGTGTTCTATGGAGTTGCTATTAGTGCCTCCGCATGCCGCAGCCAGGGGCATAAGTTTCCTGACGATAAATGTAACTGTTTTATAGAGAAAAGCATCCAATGTGACGATATGTCATTACGTCGATTCGACGGCAATTGACGAAAACGGGACGATTTCTTAGGTTTTTACAACACATGAACACTTTTCCAATTCTATCGTGTAACGTGTCTTCCAGACTTCGTTTCATGCCAAATCTTAAGGTCGTCGGACATGTCTGAGGCACCAAAGCCGGATAATAAGTCAATAATCGATTACTAAAACTTGAATTTTACTGCTTCTTACTGGCTGATTACATCAACTTATAAGTTTCTTCTGTGTTTTACTGTGTTGCTATTAGTGCCTCCGCATACCGCAGCACACAAAGTAAGTTTGAAGACGATGAAGGTAACCGCTTCACAGAGAAATTTCAAATTCTGTGTCTGTGTCTATTGCCTGCTCATATTGTTTAAAGCAGGTTGCTCTAAATGCCCAGTGGATCTGATTCCATTGATACCTATTCTAAACAATCTCGGATTGGTAAAGACCAAGCTCTGCTTATACTTATAGTCTGGGAAGTTGACAGTAAAATATGATGGTTAAAGATGTCCACTGAGTATTCCCATATACACTGAAGTTAGCTTTGAACAACAAATTATTAATTGGCCACCTACTCTTGACTCAATAGCTACTAAGATCTTTCACTAGTGAAGGAGGTGACGTCGTTGTTACGTCCACTAGAGGCTTCTGTAGTTTGCTGAAAATGATGTGATATAATTGTGCCTTGTGATTTTCTGTGGAGTTCCAGAGTAAGTTCTATACTGGTGCAGGACATTCATTCGTGCTGTTCTCATTCGAGGCAATCCTGGATTCTGAATCTCAAGCACCAGAGGATTATAAACAGCAATGCAACCTCTGTCTTCCTGGCTGTGCACTATTTCAAAGTGCTCTGGTTGACAGTCTCTTCTCATTGTGCAGTGCTTGTAGATTATTGTAAATGGATTATCTGCATTATTTAGAACATCTCATTCTAAACTTTCTAAAGAACGAGACTTTTCTGTCATGACCACTTTTTGTGTGAGGTGATAAATACCAGGAATTTGATTGCATTTTGAGAACCTAATGGTAACTAACATTATTGTCTATGTAAATTAATGGAACTGGATTTTTCCTGAGGTCAGCAGTTTTCCGAAGGTCGTCGTTTCTCCCGAGGTCGTCGTTTTTCCCAAGGTCGGCGTTTTTCCCCGAGGTCGGCGTTTTTCCCCGAGGTGGGCGTTTTTCCCCGAGGTCGGCGTTTTTTCCCAACAGCGGCGTTTTTCCCCGATGTCGGCGTTTTTCCACGATGTCGTCGTTTTTCCCCAAGGTCGGCGTTTTTCCACGATGTCGTCGTTTTTCCCAAGGTCGGCGTTTTTCCCCGAGGTCGGCGTTTTCCCCCGAGGTCGGCGTTTTTCCCCGAGGTCGGCGTTTTTGCCCCGAGGGCGGCGTTTTTCCCCGAGGTCGGCGTTTTTGCCCTAAGGTCGGCGTTTTCCCCCGAGGTCGTCGTTTTTCCCAAGGTCGACGTTTTTTCCCGAGGTCTGCGTTTTTGCCCCGAGGTCGGATCAAAGATTTTTTTTCCCGAGGTCTAGAAATCTATCGATATATTGAAAATCCAAAGTATTTTCATGTATGTAGACTATACTGTTATGTCATGTCATCTTGAAACATTTATCCGACCACTAGATAATGGTATTTATCAAGATAGCGATATATTTCGTTATATCTATTTATTTCGATAATCGTTTTCTTAGGGGTACAGATTTATTTTGAGACGTCCATACTTTTCCCATTATCGATTCAATTCGATATATCGACTTACGTAGATGCGCACATTAAATCATGATATCGATTTATTTCGAGATATCTATCTATATTGAGGAGTCTATTTATTTCGAGATATCGATTGATTTAGAGTATCCGTTATATCGAGATATCGATTTATTTTGATATACCGACACAATTAAGGTTGTCTATATATTTCCAGGTATCGATATATTTCCATGTATTGGTGTACTACAGATATCGATTCTTATCGAGATATCTATATAATTCAAGGTACCTCCATATCTCTAGTAATCCATAAATTTCTAGATATCGCTATTTTGAGAGATATCTTTATATTACGTGGTACCAATATATTTCGAGATATCGATATATTTCTGTACCTCAATTTATCTCGATATGTCGACTAGCATCGAGATTTCGGTCTATATGGTAAGCCGAAATGCGTCTAGATGTCGATATACTTCGGGATATCGACTCATTTCGGTGTAGCGGTTTTTTGGAGGTGTCGATTTATTTCGAGGTTTCGATTTATTTCACGGTGTCGATTTATTTCGTGGTTGCGATTTTTCGAGGTTGCGATTTATTTCGAGGTGGCGATTTATTTCGAGGTGGCGATTTATTTCGAGGTGTGGATTTATTTCGAGGTGTCGATGTATTTCTAGGTGACGATATATTTCGATGTTACTTGTCGACTGCATCAGCTTAGAACCTATTTCGTACAGAGTGGTGCGACTGCATACCTCAGCAGGCGACATTGATATCCAGACGATGAATTTTACCGTTTCCGAGAGAAAAGCGTGCGATGTGATGAATTGGCACTACTTCATTATGAAAACAAATGACGAAAACGTGAGGTTTTCTTCGGTTTTTCTGACACTGCTGCCAACTTTCAGCCCACCCCCTCCTCCCCTTCCCCAGTCGTGGCGATCAGCTTTTGTGATGGAAATGGACACAGGAAAGTAATAACGTTCCATGAAATCCCATTCTAGGGACGTTCAAGGGTAAATGTTCCAGACGGTTTATTTGCATTAAGACACGCATACTGCGCATCTACAATGTCACATCTGCCAGATCGTTTCTATTGTCAACAGTGGAAAACAAAACAGCGTACTGAAGAAGCCATAGTGAGACGCGGTTTTTGGTAGACGAAATAATAGGAATACTCTAGCCATTGATAATGATGATCTAATGAGAATTCTGTTATTGTTTTGAAAGATGCATTTAAATATGCATTGAACGTAGCTCCAAATTATTTTGAGAATTATAATTGCGGTATTATGAATCTACATTGGAGATTTTGTAATGCAAAACATTTCGATCTGAGAATACTTTACGTGATAGTACGGCATTGACCTTGTGTGTCATTAGGGTAAAGTTAATTTGCCGCCATTCACATAAAATTTATCCGCCATTAACATAAAATCTATTTTTCAGCGTACTGCAATAAGGACTCACTTCAGATGATTGGACAATTAAAGAGAACTCAAACCGTTATTTTAATAGTATTCGTAGGTCCATTGCAGCATTTACCGTGGACAGTCCCTGAGCCTAGACTGTCAGTTTTATGTAGGGAGTACTACTTTAAAAAAGCACTCCGTGTTCAGGTCACAAGTGGCCAATCAGGACCATCCGACCGCCACGTCATTCTCACTGAGGGTGGAGGAGGAGCTGGCTCTCCCACTCGTTGTGGTAGTTTCCTTAGACTGGAGCCGCTACTATTCGGACGAGTAGTTCCTCAATTGGCATCGGAAGGCTGAGTGCAACCCGAAAAATGCCAACAGCGCATAGCGGCCCATATGGTCACCCATCCAAGTGCCGACCACGCCCGAAAGTGCTAAACTTCAGTTATCTGACGGGAACCGGTGTATCCACTGCGGCAAGGCCATTGCCCCTACCACTTTTTATGATATTTTTGATCGTAGTTCAGGTCTGATGGCTGGGAAGAATGGACGTTTACCATGTTATGCACATTTATATTTTCACTACGTCGACACAGCTGGTCCAATTACGACCACAGGTGATGGTAGCCATAATGATCGTGCCAAGCATCCCGTGTACATTAGTTACACCCAAGTGTGTGGGCATCACAGCATTCGTGACATTTAAATTTGTTACTTCTTTGCTACTATATTCGCAATAAATTTTGCAGACAGTATCCGCATATGACGCTGAATGTACCTACAAAATTATATCATTGTACGACACACGTTTCGGGAGATACGTCATAAAAACTCAGGACAAGGCCAGACGCTGCATAGTACGGACGTGGACGCACAGCTCTAAATAAATGCCTGGTCAACACCAAGCTTTTCCGCTAGTCATCTATAAAGATAAAAAATCCCCAATATTGTCTACCAGCGTATTTTTGAAAAACCTTTATTTTGTCATCCATTTTTTTCCTGTAAAAATCGTAAAAGCCGTGCATCATTGTGTTTTTAAAAAGCGTTTCTTATTGTCATCTCTTTTTATGTATTTTAAACCATCTATCGCTTGTGTAACCTGTGGCTACAAGTCCATTCCCTTTATGGTGTAATCGAAATAATAAACAACGCAAAAAAGTGTGGGTCAATTTCTTCCTCATTTTTCGGAACTTCTGATAATAGTAAATCGTTGGCTCTTTGAGGGCGTGGTAGGTACATACAAGAGATTAGTGTAAGATTAGAATTTGGGTTAGATGCAGTGCCAGGAGGTTCTGTTTCTATCTGGCTAGCTTCAGAGTACTTCACCATCTACTAAGTGATGCGTTTCATTGTGAGTGGTGTGTTCTGTGCTAGGTCTACCCTTTTACTGCACAATGCTGTTCCTTCGATGCTATTAAAACCAGGATGTTATCAAAATATATGCACAGTGGCAGACTTTAGCCTGCAGAAATATTTCCAGTGGTGGGGAGGGGGGAAGGCGGGTCGGGGCTGGAGTGCATGATTCTGAAACTGGCACTCTGTGTACAAATCAGCTGGTCAGTTACGAGGTGCATCAAGCTACAAGACCCTAACTCTATAAGCGCTACAACTGGTCAAAGCTAAGGTTTAGCAGTATTGTGGAGAATTCTTATCTGGAAGAGTATGAGTATACTGTAACGAATAAAAACTCTTTACTCCAGATTCCAGGGAGGGTTGGGGGCGATGGGTGAAAGTGCCCTTTTGCCTATCCTCCCCTCCCGACCTCCTCCCCTCCCCCTCCCCTTCACCCTCGCAGACGCCAATGGCTGGCCCGTTCATTTTGAGAACATCAGAGCTCCAGTAACCTTTCTGAGAAACTGTTCTTGTTGTCCTTGTGCGTCAATCTTACCACTCAGAACACCAGTGGGAATGTTGGTTATCGCTGAAATAACTGGTTTTCGGCTCTTATCAGTTTCCCAACCCTTCTTTAAGCTAATTGTTAAAGCCCGTCACAATACCAGTTCTTGTAATAACCGATTTTCAGTCTTTTATTTACATTATTTTCTCTAGCAAACGTAGAAATCAAGCAAAGATTAAACAATTTTTACTTTCTCAGTTTCTTGATAAATGGAATCAAAATGTCAAATTAAATACCCTTATGATGACCTGCAGCCGTTCAGAACGAAATTAGAATTATATTAATACCGTCAGCTGCTCACGTGTGTCGATATATATCAACGGCGACAGGTGACAATGTGTGCACGTCTGGGACTCGAACGCGGGATCTCCTGCTTACATGGCAGGTGCTCTGCCCATCTGAGCCACCGAGGGCACAGACGATAGTGTGACTGCAGGTACTATCTCGCGCACGCCTCCCGCGAGACTCACATTCTCACCTTGCATGTCCACACACTACATTCGTAGTGTCCCACACCGACACACTCATTACTCGTGGAACACATTCTTACCAAGTCCAGTTCGGGGAATACGTGTGCATCTTCACAGAAGAAGGTCATGGCTGGTATTGCCAGAACCATATACTTATATTGATATGGACATGTCTTCCACGAGGAATGAGTGTGTTGGAGTGGGACTCTACGACTGTAGTGTATGGACATTCAAGGTGAGAATGTGAGTCTCGCAGGAGGCGTGCGCGAGATAGTCCCTGCAGTCGAACCATACACTGTGTCCTCTGTGCCTCAGATGGATAGAGCGTCTGTCATTTTAGCAAGAGATCCCGGGTTCGAGTCCCGGTCGCGGCACACATTTTCACTTGTCCACGTTGATATTTATCAACGCCCGCGAGCAACTGACGGTATTAATATAATTCTAATTTCTTTAAATTAAATAGTCAAATAAAACTTTGTCCGATCTTCGCTGCTGGCGAGTGCTTCTATACTACAGAAAACTGGCAATATTATCCTACTGATTATAGTTTTTAGAAGCTCTGCTCAAAAATTATATTGTAATCGGTTATCACAGCACTATGCGGGCATTACGTATAATCCAGCGATAAAGAGTGAAAACTGCGGCAGGAGAACTCTCTTTTTCGTTTTAATTTATCTGTTAACGGCTAAAAGCAGATAACGTAGACACAGCAGCAGATCAGGCACTTTCTACTTTTATCCAGAACTATGAATGATTTGTTAAATTTTAACTTTTTTCCTTGTATGATGTCGCAAGTCGACCAAATCTAACTTTGTTCTTCACTCGTACCGCATATCGTAAAATACTTCCAGACTTCCAGATGGTGCCATTCTATGTTACAACTGACGTTCGACAACAGCGAGAAACTGTGTCCAGTCTCGCGCTCTGCTTGTATAACAGGCACAGTATTGTCTCGGCAATGTTGGACCAATCCATTTGTTGCTCGTTTCTATCAGCAGTGTTATTAAAGTGGCATACATAACTTTTCCCATTTTTTTCTGTAATAACGCCGTATTTCAGTGCTATGGAAATCTTACGAATAAAAATTACTCGTCTTTTTTTAAAAAGGTTTATTTGAAAACTAAAAATTTTACTACGACATCTGTGGCTAATTGATATATCTGTTTTTACGTGGTTATCAGGAAAAAATGAAAAGATACTTGTTATAATCGAGAGCAAACAAATACTGAAAGACATCGGTTATTCAGAACTAAAATACCCATGTCGTTTTAACTGATCGGTTTTTCTATCTATAAACTGCAGTGTCGCCATAGAAAAGTGTGTCGCTCCATCAATGTCCATAGCAACTTTGAGATATGTGTTTATGCGCAATATCGGCAAATGGAAACACGAAGAGGTAATAAGCACCTGAGCGATAGAATTTATTTCACAGTCAGAAAAGTCGAGTGACAGGCAAGACTGAATCACTGTAATAGAAATTATATGGAAAGCTGTGTAAAGGAAAATTTCCAGTTCTTTCGTGGATTCCAAAATTGAAGCAAATTCCGGGACACCAAGGTGACATAGTCTTATACGGATAGTATTCCATGACTAACGTATTGGCCCATATACTGTACTGGTATACGGATAATATTACACGACTAACGTAATTTACCTGAAATAATTTACAAACATGTTACTGTAACATTCGCTACTACTCATTACGCTAATTCACCTTCAGCCATTAAGCGCAAATCTCAGTTATGATACGTGCGCCAAACAAAAATTTATCAACCTAGTAACTCAAGACAACTACAAACGATCATTGTGTGCAAAATAAATAGAACACTTCATAAGAAGAACATGACGGGTTTGAATCATTCCCACCGCAAAGGATGAAAAATTCAGGCTCGCACACAAGACCACTTGATAACTAACCAGAAATTCAGATTAGTTGTAGCTTCGGTGACAATCGCCTTTTTTACATTTTCCCCGTAAACTAGATAATTATGAAACGTAAGCAACTACTGTAAAATATCTGCGGCAACGGCCTTGCCGCGGAGGTTGCATCGGTTCACGTGGGATCACCGAAGTTAAGTGCGTTGTCGGGCGTTGAAGGCACTTGGATGGGTGATCATCCAGGCCGCCATGCGCTCTTGCCATTTCTCGGGGTGCACTCAGCCTCATGATGCCAATCGAGGAGCTACTCGACCCAATAGTAGCGGCTCCGGTCAAAAAATACCAACATAACGACCGGGAGAGCAGTGTGCTGACCCCCGCCCCTCCTGTTCGCATCCTCCACGGATGATGACACGGCGGTCGGATGGTGCTGTCCCAGTAGGCCACTCGTGGCCTGAAGACGGAGTGCTTACAAAGCAACTACTCTCCAGTGCATGGCCGTACTACTGAGACCTTGATGCCTGGCATCAACAACAGATGGCAGCACAAGAGGTTGGCTTACGCCTACTGCCGAATTTTGCGATCTGTCGTAAGCCTGCGTAAGCACGTAGGGCCTTCCGTCTTAAGTGCAAGCATATCCATTGCGTTTTCTGTCAAGCGACTTGAGTGGAATATTTCATTATTTCTGAAATTTTATAGAAATGTTTTTCGTTGTATATCCTCACCATCGGTACTGAATTTACTGTAAAATTATTTGCTCACTTTTCGGAACTTCCGTTCATAGTAAATCGATACTATTTGAAGCCGTGGTAGACACGAGTCTAGTGTGCTTCACCTTCAGCACCTTCTGTGTCAGTCTCGGTTAATATGTCGCTGATTTCACAACGAACAGTTCGTTGTCTACTGAGTATACTGTCTGTTGCACGACACTATCCCTCCCACGCTGCTAAATGTAGGTCGTCGGCAAAATATGACTGCAGTGGAACAAGGGCGTCTGCAGAAATTTCCCCAGGAGGTGGTGGTGGCATTGGTAGTGGTGTGTGTGTGTGTGTGTGTGTGTGTGTGTGTGTGTGTGTGTGGAGGACTATTACTATGAAACTCACACAGTCCAGACCGCCAAGGAAAATAAACCTTGAGATTTGGAAAGAGTGTTGATCTTATACCGCTTATACTGCATATTTCAAAATTCCACCTCTAAGGGGGAGACGCAGGACATGAAAGGATTTCTGAATCATGTAGCTATTAAGGTAATTTTGAAGCTAGGCATACGAACATTTGTATCTGGTTTCTAGGTCAGAAATAAAGAAATATGTGTTCCAGTATCTTTGGGAATTTAACCTCTATGAGGTGAAATAGTGGATGAACATTTTATTTTGAGATAAATAATTATGGAAGAACTATGAAAGTATTTTTAAGGCTACATCTACGAAAATTGGTATTTGACTTCAAGGCTACAAATAAGAAAATACGTGTTTCGGTGTTTTTGGAAGTTCAACCCCTAAGGGGATGAAATAGAGTGAGCTGGTGCGTTTCTGGCGCCAGTTTCCGTCGATCGTTGTTTCGATCTTTGAGTCGCGGTCCAGAGGACACTGCTCCCTAAGCGACTGTAGTAGTTCTCTGTGCAGCCCAACATCGGGCTTACCACGCTTACACTGGACACAGTTGCCAACAAATCGCCTGCCATCGCGATATAGGTTGGGCCAAAACATGTATTCCTGAACTCGGTTCAAGGTCTTGAAGAACCCCAAATGACCCCCGTCCGCCGACTCGTGGAAATATCTGAGTGCCATGCTAACTCGTTCCTGTGGAATACAGACCTTCACTTGGCCACGGTTGGCTCCCCCTTTACACAAGAGGCCCGCACGAAGGCAACAGCTAGTGACGACGTCGCCATCCACAAACTGCTGCATATTCGGTCCCCATCCGGCGTCCTCGGCCTGTTTGCCGGCTAAGTCGAAGAAGAAGCCGGGTGTCTCGGAGAGAAGGAAATTCACCCCCAGATCCGGCTCCACGTTTCTGAAAATGGTTCATTATGAAAGCATTATGAAAGCATATCTGACAATTCGTATTCGGCTAATCTGTTACAATTTTTAAAAACTACGTGTTTCACTGGTTTTTAACTTCGAGCATAAGGGGATGAAAATTTTAATGAAATATTTATTGCGTTATATTAAAATATTTTAAATCTGCATCTACGAAAACCGGTATTTCACTTCTCAATTAGATATAAAGAAATATGCGTTATACAAACAAGAATACAAACGGCTTGATTAACAAAAACCTTGGACCCCAGCTGTCAGCATTGCTTTTTGGTCATTCAGCAAAAGACCATGCTTCAACGGCGTTAAGTTTAGAAAAGTTTAGAAAGTGTTGCAGTTTATAAAAGACATAAAAAAAACGATTAAAGAAAAAATGCTTTGCAGACCATGAACGGTCTAAGTAAGTAAAGAAGCGGATGATAAGCTAGCTCTTTATGCAAATAAGTTGGTCAGTTTAAGTTCCGAGACATGTCATGCAGCAGGAACGGAATCCTATAGTTGCTACGATTGGCTAAAGGAAAGGTTTTGCAGAATCACGCGAAATCACTTGTGCAAGTGGCTGAGAATCTCGTAATGAATAAAAATTCTGTACTGAGAATTCCAAGGTGGGAGAGGCGAGATTCCTCCCCCCCCCCCCCCGTTCCCCCTTCTCAGAATCCTATCCTTCTTTACCTACAGCAAAAAATAAATAAATAAATAAAACTAGAGAAATTTCTACTGTGAAACTATTTGCATACAAGAGAACGGCCATTAAAATTTAACTCTTCAAAGTTTTAAGCCCTGCCCCGTTCGAAAATTCAATTTCTTTGTAGTTGCATTTTTTAAAGGTGTACTTGTCTAGACTCCTGGAACGGAAAGGTTTTTTTTTTTAATCCGTGCTTTACAAAAGTTTCTACAGTCCATTGTTTGAAGCAGTGTCACGGCTGCCATGAGCCGCGCGGGGTACCCGCCATGTGTCCAACGCCTTGTCACGGTTCGCGCGGCTCCCCCCGTTGGAGGTTCGAGTCCTCCCTCGGGCATGGTTGTGTGTGTGTTGTCCTTAGCATAAGTTACTGTAAGTAGTGTGCAAACATACGGACTGATGGTTCAAATGGCTCTGAGCACTTTGGGACTTAACATCTGAGGTCATCAGTTTCCTAGAACTTAGAACGACTTAAACGTAACTAAATTAAGGACATCACACACACCCATGCTCGAGGCAGGATTTGAACCTGCGACCGTAGCGGTCGCGTGGCTCCCGACTGAAGTGCCTACAACCGCTCGGCCACATCGGCCGGTCTATCATGTATTCTAGAAGA
Organism: Schistocerca gregaria; assembly: GCF_023897955.1. Taxonomy (NCBI): domain Eukaryota; kingdom Metazoa; phylum Arthropoda; class Insecta; order Orthoptera; family Acrididae; genus Schistocerca; species Schistocerca gregaria. Next base: position 1,447,621 of record NW_026061723.1, on the reverse strand, counting down.
GTTGCAAGGTCGTCAGTGGCGCCTGTTCTTTCGAGAGCAGTTACTATCTTCATATCTATGGTTAAACGTTACCCAGCCATTGACCTTCGTCTGTGCGAATGCGCACAGGTTGCCGGAACTCTTACGGGAATCGTCACCTTAGTGTGAGCCAGTAATGAGTGGATGGACAAATACCTATTAAGTACATTACGTATGCGGATTGTGGACGGTTGGGGATGTGAGTCTCACGGGAAGCGTGCGAGGGATAAATTCCTGCAGTCGTGCTGTTCATGTGTGCCCTCGATGGCTCAGATGGATTGAGCGTCTGCCTTGTAAGCAGGAGATTCTGGGTTCGAGTCCCAGTAGGGGCACACTTTTCAGCTGTCCCCATCGAAGTATATCAACAACACCTGTCGGCAGCTGAGGGTTTCAATTAATTATCAGTTGTGAAGGTGATTCGATGAACCCTTTGCCAGGCACTTAAATGTGTTTTGCAGGGTATCCATATAGATGTAGATGATAACTCGTCCCGTGTCGCACGTGCTCAAAATGATTCATACTGCAGAATGCATGCAAACATACTCACCGAAAATACGGACGAATATCAAGTGCAGGCTGCCGAGTGCTGCATATCCAGCTTTGACAGATCGGCTTTTCCTGCCAAGAAGAACAGGAAGTTGCTGTCTAGGAACAATCAGAGGTAGAGGAAGGGTTGATAAATACTCCTTGACTTGCAGACTAAACGTAAATAACGAAAATACATTTTTGGTAAAAATTGGTCAAAACATAATCGGTTGCCCTCCGTATTGGATTAGCTGTTTTGAATATTGAAAATCTGACTTCAGATTCGTTTTCAGCGACATTAAAAATATATATGTAACACTCAGTTCATGCAAATCGAAGTAATAATATAACTAAATGTTTTCCCTAAACTTTGAACACATTTTTTTCGGGTAACTATTTTCTCAGAACGGCATGCAGCATAAATTAAAAGTGGTTCGTTCTCTTAACATCTACCTCTGACCCCTAAAAGTAAACACTTTTCTTAGGAACTTATAGCTATAATATGACATTTGTTAATATTAACTAATTTTTGTGTAGGCATAAGGAGTGAAACAAACCCTCAAAAATCGAACTCAAAGTTCGAATTAGCACTGTATCGTTAAATTTAAGGTTGTTTCATTGCGGTTAGGTATACGCTCCCATAAATTTTATGTTTTATCGACTGATGTTATCCATTTTCAATTTCAGAGGAATAATTTAGTATCAACTGATGTTACCCATTTTTGAATTCAGGTAACATATGAGGTGCCACACTGCACGCGCTCTGCGTACTCCAGTCTCGCAGGCCCTTGATCAAATCATAATTACGGGCGCCATTTTTTATTGAAAATCTAAAATTAAGCTCATAGTATTATCACTCGTAATTCCCAAACAGATCTTTCGAATGTATTTTCATTGTCTCAAAAAGAATTTCAAATGTACCCTTTTTTGCTCATTTGTATGAGAACCTGGCCGTAACGCCGGAATATAGTCACTAGATTTTTTTTCAGAGACGCTGTACGTTCGCGAGAAGACTTTCGTTCTGCGCGTGTCGAAGGACATTCCTCAGATATTACTGTGTGTGTGCTACTCAGTCGTGCCATTTAAGTGTACATCTTTGCATAGTTTTCCTTTCACGATGTAAACAGTGTTCCGCTCAGTTGCTAACTGGCCAGTGAGTGGTTCCGAAGGTGTCGGATTTGCGGTGCGTTTGGTCTGCTAGGACAACAGCAGACTGGCGTGGTGCGATGGCAGAAGCAGACACTGAGGGAGCTAGCTGCTGGGACGCCAGCGAACAATTTATGCCAAGTAAGACGAAGAGGACTATTCTAAAATTACGAGCCGTCTAAAAAGTGTTTACCATTGGTAAATCTTGCTGTTGAGTCTGACAAAACTGACAGTTTTTCCTAGAGATACAGGAAATCCCCCCACCCCCACTCAATGAATATTTGGTTGTGATGACAGGCCGATTGGTAGTGTAGCCCGAGATCTAAGTTAGGTTGGAAGGTGGTAATTTGATTGAGAGTTGTTTACGCCAACGATTATGAATGCCGACTAAACGTTGTGCGAGCAGATTGCCCTGTAGCGTAGCCTAGTGTTTCCGTCCGCGCCACATTTAACACACTTTCTCTAACTGTGTACAAAAGTCTCACAACAGCCACGATAACTACGTTTCTGGTGGGGGGAGGGTAGAGTCCACTATGTAACTTTCACGGCAAATTTTAGTAACCGCATAAACTAACCGAAATAGAAGCGTAATTTTAACTATATTTCCTTTTGTGGCAAAATAATGGTTCTCCTCTTTCGGCAGCAGCTGTTATATGTAGGCGACTTACTAGTTTTTTTTAACTCTGAATCATGATCTCAAGAGACGCAGTGCTTTTTTTACGTTACTTGATTTGTGGTCTATAGTAAACAATGCAACGAATTGGTAAATTCTTTGAAGTTTGACGTGTGTTACATAGACGACGTCTGCAATGTTCGTAAGGCCAAGTTTGCATATATTCGGTGTCTGTTTTTTTGGCCATGTACTGTATAATTAAGGGGAGGAGGATTATGTTCAAGGAGCAGTGCATTAGCAGTCTATGGAGAAATTGAGAATTTGGATCTAACGAACGGCATGCTCGGGCAGTTCGTGATATTCTGTTGACCACTGTGTAATTCGGACACAGTGATCATTGCCTCTCCCTAGTAACCAGGGGACTCGGGTGCTAATCCTGGTCTGGCACAAATTTTCAACAGTGCCCATTGACTAAAGTCTGTGCCCATTGTCAGCTAATATCATTGTTTCGGTGTTAAATAGTATTTTGTTCGCGATACGTGGTTTAGCTTTTTCATGGATAACAGCTTTGAAAAGCGTACAGGTTATATTGATATTCGCTCGACGTTAGTCCAAGGCAACTATAGCGATTTATAAACACAGTTGTAGTTCGTATTAAGCCCACATACGTAATTGTGTCCTGTGTTTCTTTACCAAGAACTACTCCGTAAGTAATTCCCCTGTAGTGGTTGTTTGTTATAGTATTTTGTTTAAATATTTATAGACTGCAGGCTTGGATGAAATATGAAACACATATCCGAAGTTCCTGTTGATATTGCAGATACTGTTTCATCCGTACTAGGGGCCAAAACATTTCATCAAATACAGAAGGACACAATTTGTCTCGAGATTTAGCAATTTTTCGTAATAGAGGCCTTGCGTCGATATGTTTTTCTCTAATTCTTGTTTGGATTTAATCTTAAAACACACTAACTCTTCCACCACTTATTCGATATGTGTTTTCATCCCTTTCGTAGCCTAGAGTTCCTAAACGGTTGATAATATTAATAATTTCCATTCTCAATTTTATTTTCTGTAAAATCTCCTGTTTATGGTTATTGCTAACATGTTTCACGTTCTCACTTTTATTATTTTTATTTTTCTAGTTTTGTGCCTTGTAGCCAAATTTTCTTTGAATCTGGTTTTCAATTCTGAAATAGTAACAGTTGAAGGTAAAGAGAAGATTGCGGTCTATTTGAGGAGAGTGGCTTGGAGATTTTTTATAACAGACGTATACAGGTCATGGGGATCCTTACCTATATACATTTACTTCGAGTGTGATGTAGCCCATTCTCTTGTCATGATCTCGGCTGTATCGTAGCACATTGTCTCGGTTAGGTTGGAGATTTCTGTTGAGTGTTGCCGAAGTCAACGAAAGTGATTACAAAGTAAAGACTGTGCTAACAGAACGATCTCTAGCGTAGTCCAACACGTTCTTTCTGTCCTTTTAAAGCCTCTTTTAATTAAAAATAACTAAAGCTGCAAGATACAATCACAAAAACTGTATTACGTAATAGAGTAATCCCAGACTATTGTTGTGTAAGTTGTGTGCGTACACTATTTTTTTTGTCAGTGAATATACACTTTTTTACTCATTTGCTGGGTTTCAGTTTTCCCCGTTTTCTGGCAAAAAACATTTTCCTGTGAAGGGCCCATTAGCTTGTCGGTTATATTTGTGACATTCTCGACGGTCAGTAATTTCGTGATAGTATATCCACCGGCGTCATTGTTAACATCGGATATAGATTTAAGTATTAGGAAGGCTAATATGAAGCTAATGCATGAGTAGGTCTAATAATTAATAAAAATAGGAATGCGGGTAAGCTACTACATACAGCATAGTGAACGCATTGTTGTGGCCAAGATAGCCACGAATCCCACGCCTACCAAAGTCGTAAAAGTAGTCCTCAGATGATGAAGAAATTGATGGAATGTGTGATGAGATAAAAGAAATCATTCAGATAGTGACGGGAGATGAAAATTTAATATTAATGGGTGACTGGAATTCGACAGTAGGAAATGGAAGAAAAGGAAACGTAGTAGGTGAATATGGAATGGGGGTAAAAAATTAAAGAGGAAGCCGCCTGGTAGGCTTTTGCCCAGAGCATAACTTAATCATAACTAACACTTGGTTCAAAAATCATGAAAGAAGGTTGTATACGTGGAAGAGACCTGGAGATACTGCAATATTTCATATAGATTATATAATGGTAAGACAGAGATTTAGGAACCATATTTTAAATTGTATGACATTTCCAGGGGCAAATGTGAACTCTGATCACAATATATTGATTATGAACTGTAGATTAAAACTGAAGAAACTGGAAAAAGGTGGGAATTTAAGGAGATGGGACCTGAAAGAACTGACAGAATCAGAAGTTGTACAGTGTTTCAGGAAGAGCATTAGGGAATGATCTACAGGAATGGGGGAACGTAATACAGTGTGATGGGGGATCTGAGTGGTGTACTGTCAAGGGGGAGGGGGTTCCTCAGGGATCAGTGTTGGGGCCGCTATAGTTCCTTATTTATATAAATGATATGCCCTCAAGTATTACGGGTAACTCTAAAATATTTTTGTTTGCTGATGACACTAGCTTGGTAGTAAAGGATGTTGTGTGCAACATTGACTCCGTTTCAAGTAGTGCAGTACATGACCTCAGTCCATGGCTTGTAGAAAATAAACTAACGTTAAATCACAGTAAGATTCAGTTTTTACAGTTTCTAACACACAATTCAACAAAACCTGACGTTTTAATATCACAGCATAGGCATATGATTAGTGAAACTGAACGGTTCAAATTCCTAGGTGTTCAAATAAATAGTAAGGTGTTGTGGAAAGCCCACGTTCAGGATCTTGTTCAAAGACTTAATACTGCCATTTTCACTATTCGAACGGTACCGAAAGTGAGTGATACTTCGCCAAGTAAATTAGTCTACTTTGCTTATTTCCATTCACTTATGTCGTATGGTATTATGTTTTTGGGTAACTCTTCCCATTCTAGAAGGATATTTTTGGCTCAGAAACGAGAGGTTCGGGCAAAAAGTGGTGTGAGTTCACGAACCTCTTGTCGACCTCTGTTCAGGGAGTCTGGGTATTTTGACATTGGCCTCTCAATATGTATATTCCTTATTGTCGTTTCTTGTTACCAATATTAGTTTATTTCCAACAATAAGCAGCTTTCACTCGGTTAATACTCGGGAGAAATCAAACCTCCATTTGGATCGGACTTCCTTAACTCTTGTGCAAAAATGTGTGCAGTATACTGCTGCATCCATTTTCAATAAGCTGCCACTCGAATTCAAAAATCTTAGCAGTAATCCACGCGCTTTCAAATCGAAACTGGAGTGTTTCCTCATGGGTCACTCCTTCTATTCTGTCGAGGAGTTAATTGAAAACTTAAGCTGATTCTCATTGTACTGCTGATAGCGTTTGCTTAAACTTATGGACTGATTTTCTCTCAGGTTCATGAACATGTATTTTTATCTGTTATTACTTTTATGTTGTAAGTTCATGTGTCGCCCTAACCGCCGTCTGCTTCACGTCTGCTGTGCAGCGAGCTACCTTAATTTAAGTATTAACTGTATTTTTCTTACTTGTCACTTCTTCTTCCGTGTGTTTTTGCTTTTGCTGCCTCGGAGTGTAGCGGCAGTGGGGAGTCTAGTGCGTCGCATGGTGCACCCCAGGTGTTAGATGCTTCACCCACTGTCCCTGCTGTCGAGACATCTTCGCGGGTACCGGGCGCGGCTGGCCACCCTCTCCCCAAGGGGAGTGGCGGGTTCAGCGGCGTTCGCGGCGCACGAGGCGGAGGGTCAATGTGGAGGCTGGCCGTGTGGCATCGCCCGCTCTGCCTGTGAATGGACATGTGGCTGCTCCTTCAGCAAGGTCCGAGCAGGCACACGGGGGGAGGGGTTTATTAGTTATTGGGAGCTCCAACGTTAGGCTGGTGATGGAGCCCCTTAGGGAAATAGCGGAAAGGTCGGGGAAGAAGGCCAGTGTTCACTCTGTGTGCTTGCCGGGGGGTCTCATCCGAGATGTGGAGGGGGCCCTACCGGCGGCGATAGAGAGCACTGGGTGCACCCGACTGCAAATTGTTGCTGATGTCGGCACCAATGACTCCTGCCGTCTGGGTTCAGAGGTCATCCTCAGTTCGTACAGGCGGTTGGCGGAGTTGGTGAAGGCGGAAAGCCTCGCTCGCGGGGTGGAATCAGAGCTAACTATTTGTAGTATCGTTCCCAGAACCGATCGCGGTCCTCTGGTTTGGATCCGAGTGGAAGGCTTAAACCAGAGGCTCAGACGATTCTTCGGAGAGCTGGGGTGCAAATTTCTCGACCTCCGCAATGGGGTGGAGAAATGTAAGGTCCCCCTGAATAGGTCAGCCGTGCACTACACGCCGGAAGCGGCTACGAGGGTAGCGGAGTACGTGTGGAGTGCACATGGGCTTTTTATTAGGTTAGAGAATTCCCTCCCTAGGCCCGACAAGACGCCTCCTGAGACGCGGCAAGGCAGGAGTAGGCAAAATGCGACAGGGAATAACAATATTAATGTGCTAATAGTAAACTGCAGGAGCGTCTATAGAAAGGTCCCAGAACTGCTCTCATTAATAAACGGTCACAACGCCCATATAGTACTAGGGACAGAAAGTTGGCTGAAACCACATGTAAACAGTAATGAAATCCTAAACTCCGATTAGAATGTATATCGCAGAGAAAGGCTGGACAGTAAAGGGGGAGGCGTGTTTATAGCGATAAGAAGTGCAATAGTATCGAAGGAAATTGACGGAGATTCTAATTGTGAAATGATTTGGGTGAAGGTCACGGTTAAAGCAGGCTCAGACATGGTAATTGGATGTCTCTATAGGCCCCCAGGCTCAGCAGCTGTTGTGGCTCAGCACCAGAAGAATAATTTGGAAAATATTTCGAGTAGATTTCCCCACCATGTTATAGTTCTGGGTGGAGATTTTAATTTGCTGGATATAGACTGGGAGACTCAAACGTTCATAACGGGTGGCAGGGACAAAGAATCTAGTGAAATATTTTTAAGTGCTTTATCTGAAAACTACCTTGAGCAGTTAAACAAAGAACCGACTCGTGGCGATAATATATTAGACGTTCTGGTGACAAACAGACCCGAACTATTTGAATCAGTTAATGCAGAACAGGGAATCAGCGATCATAAAGTGGTTACTGCAACGACGATTTCAGCCGTAAATAGAAATATTAAAAAAGGTAATAAGATTTTTCTGTTTAGCAAAAGTGACAAAAAGCAGATTACAGAGTACCTGACGGCTCAACACAAAAGTTTTGTCTCAAGTACAGATAGTGTTGAGGATCAGTGGACAAAGTTCAAAACCATCGTACAATATGCGTTAGATGAGTATGTGCCAAGCAAGATCGTAAGAAATGGAAAAGAGCCACCGTGGTACAACAACCGAGTTAGAAAACTGCTGCGGAAGCAAAGGGAACTTCACAGCAAACATAAACATAGACAAAGCCTTGCAGACAAACAAAAATTACGCGAAGCGAAATGTAGTGTGAGGAGGGCTATGCGAGAGGCTTTCAGTGAATTCGAAAGTAAAGTTCTATGTACTGAATTGGCAGAAAATCGTAAGAAATTTTGGTCCTATGTCAAAGCGGTAGGTGGATCAAAACAAAATGTCCAGACACTCTGTGGCCAAAATGGTACTGAAACAGAGGATGACAGACTAAAGGCCGAAATACTAAATGTCTTCTTCCAAAGCTGTTTCACAGAGGAAGACTGCACTGTGCTTCCTTCTCTTGAAGTCGCATAGTTGACAAAATGGTAGATATCGAAATAGACGACAGAGGAATAGAGAAACAATTAAAACCGCTCAAAAGAGGAAAGGCCGCTGGTCCTGATGGGATACCAGTTCGGTTTTACACAGTGTACGCGAAGGAACTTGCCCCCCTTCTTGCAGCGGTGTACCGTAGGTCTCTAGAATAGCGAAGCGTTCCAAAGGATTGGAAAAGGGCACAAGTCATCCCCGTTTTCAATAAGGGACGTCGAACAGATGTGCAGAACTATAGACCTATATCTCTAACGTCGATTAGTTGTAGAATTTTGGAACACGTATTATGTTCGAGTATAATGACTTTTCTGGAGACTAGAAATCTACTCTGTAGGAATCAGCATGGGTTTCGAAAAAGACGGCCGTGTGAAACCCAGCTCGCGCTATTCGTCCACGAGACTCAGAGGGTCTTAGACACGGGTTCACAGGTAGATGCCGTGTTTCTTGACTTCCGCAAGGCGTTTGACACAGTACCCCACAGTCGTTTAATTAACAAAGTAGGAGCATACGGACTATCAGATCAGTTGTGTGCTTGGATCGAGGAGTTCCTAGATAACAGAACGCAGCATGTCATTCTCAATGGAGAGAAGTCTTCCGAAGTAAGAGTGATTTCAGGTGTGCCGCACGGGAGTGTCATAGGGCCGTTGCTATTCACAATATTCATAAATGACCTGGTGAGTGACATCGGAAAGTCTCTGAGGCTTTTTGCAGATGATGCTGTGGTGTATCGAGAGGTTGCAATAATGGAAAATTGTACTGATATGCAGGAGGATCTGCAGCGAATTTACGCATGGTGCACGGAATGGCAATTGAATCTCAATGTAGACAAGTGTAATGTGATGCGAATACATAGAACGATAGGTCCCTTATCATTTAGCTACAAAATAGCAGGTCAGCAACTGGAAGCAGTTAATTCCATAAATTATCTGGGAGTACGCATTAGGAGTGATTTAAAATGTCGACTGTCAATGGTAAGAAAAGTGTTTCTAAAGAAGAAAAATTTGTTAACATCGAGTATAGCTTTAGGTATCAGGAAGTCTTTTCTCCGAGTATTTGTATGGAGTGTAGCCACGTATGGAAGTGAATAATGGACAATAAATAGTTTGAACAAGAAGAGAATAGAAGCTTTCGAAATGTGGTGCTACAGAAGAATGCTGAAGATTAGATGGGTAGATCACATAACTAATGTGGAGGTATTGAATAGGATACTGGAGAAGAGAACTTTGTGGCACAACTTGACTAGAAGATGGGGTCGGATGGTAGGACACGTTCTGAGACATTAAGGAATCACCAATTTAATATTGGAGGGCAACGTGAAGGGTAAAAATCGAGGAGGGAGACCAGGAGATGAATACACTAAGCAGATTCACAAGGATGTAGGTTGCAGTTGGTACTGGGAGATGAAGCTTCCACACGATACAGTAGCATGGAGAGCTACATCAAACCAGTTTGTGGACTGAAAACAACAACAACAACAACAACAACAACAACAAGGTATTTGTCTCATGTGTAACCTTCAACAGAAGTGGGGCAGACAAGAGGGTTAGATTATATGTACTTTCCATTGAAATTGATCCATAATGGGGAGATACTCAATGGGAAAATAATATGCTAATTTATTATCCACAGACCGCAAATGGACTGATCATGAACGAGGAATGAAAATTTGGTCACACTTCTGATAGTACACGTATTATTTGACCCCCCCCCCCTCTCTCTCTCTCTCTCTCACACACACACACACACACACACACACACACACACACACACACACACTCAATCGCGCGCGCGCGCTTGTTCTACTAAGTAATTCAATTCATTAATGGTGTCGGAAGAGATGGTTAGCAAGAAATCCTTTAGGCTCCTCGTAAACTGAAATCTGTCAGTAGTAAAGCTTTTTATGGCTGCCGGCAAGTTATTGAAAACATCGTTCTCCTTAATGATGGAGACTTTCTTCCACCAAAGTAATTAACTTACCAATTTTTGTGGAGATTATTCACTTCTAGTTATGACTTCATGAAATGAGCTGTTGATTTGAAAATATTCATTTGTTTTTAAACACAATATTCACGGGGAGAACGTATCTTCCATCTCCACCAGTTAACTGATCTATTTATATGACCCTTATCCTAAGTTGTGTTATATTAACGGTATAACACAAAACATTTCTTACATGCATTTCCACTATTTTCCAACAAGCTGACAATTTTTCATGAATAATATATTAATAGTGAAATTTTTAGAAAAATTTTGAATGACAGGTTTTGCGGGCAAATTTCAAAAATGAAAAGACGATAGTGTTTATTATAATACAATTTCTCCATGGTTTTTAATTCCTACTCCGAAGTTTTCTTTTGTTTCCTTTACTGCTTGCTCAGCAAACAGATTGAATAACATCGGGGATAGGCTACAACCCTGTCTCACTCTCTTCCCAACCACTGCTTCCCTTTCATATCCCTCGACTCTTCATGCCCTCGAGTAAGAAAACTGGTCGTTAGAATTCCATGGTTCTGGGATAAATGGTTTGAGAGGAATGGTACATTTAGTTAGAAAAGTTACGGAAAATTTAAAGTTGTATTGCACTTACCGTCGTACATGCACTCATTTAAATTCATAGTTTCTTTCACTTTCCAATAGTACGCATGCTGTACATAAACATAACATTTGTTTCATGATATTTACTTTTTTATTTCTTGCAAGTCTTCTAGAACTTCTTTCGAAAACTTTGTGGGTAGATCTTGGCATTTGTTTTGTTCAGAAACGTTATTACTCTAGCAAACAACTGACTACGAGACAAGAAAAAATGTATTCAATAGGTGAAAGCTCAAAGCTACGGGTAAAATGTCCCTAGGCTTATCATCTCAAAGAAGAGATGGCACAGAGAAACAAGTGGGCATGTCTTACATAGCAAGCTGCCATTTAAACCGACATTTAGAACCTTCAAATACGGATTTGGACTAAAATACTTTCATATTCACACTAAGTGTAAATAAAACTGGTACAATCACCAATAAACAAAATTATTTTCATTGTTTTCGGGGTTCCTTTTGCCTTTCGGAATAAATATATTGCGAATCAGTAGTTAAGATGCCTGGTTCCCCAAACAGTAGACGGCTAGAAACTTCCGAAATGTGGTGGTGTAGAAGAATGCTAAAAAAGTTTTGATCGAATAGCTGATGGGGAGATACGAAATCAGATTAGGGAGCAGAGAAATTAATGGCACAAATTGACAAAAAGAAGCGATCGTGGGTAAATGTCATATTTCGATTCCACCCATCCGCTGTGACCCACGACGTTCTGCATGACGTTGATTAGTTGCATTTCGAAGGATACCAGTGGCCTTATTAAATGTTAACTGCGATTGCCTTCGTTTCTAGAGCAATTTATAATATTCGTTAACTATGATTTTTTTCGGAATATATCGTGATGAACTCTGGGAGGAACCACAGAACACAGCTTAAATTGTCGTTGAAGAAACGAGTAGTGATTGTATTTTTATCTTTCTTATCCGACACGTTGGGGAATCCAAGGTATAATGGGGTACACAGTTGAAAACTTTGATTAAATGTACAAAATTGATAAATAAGAGAGTTACAAATTTTTATATGAACACATTATGATGTATTAATCACAAAAATACAAGAACATTGCCATAAAATAAAACAACAATATTTTCTCACTCAAAAACAGACATTTATAACATTTGCACGCGTCACAATGGGGTGGTAAATACAAGTGATTACAAAAACGTATAAAATTATCCGAAATGCAGAAAATATTGGCTTGCTCGTTATTTTTTTTAGTTTAAAGTGAGTATTAATGTCAAACTACAGTTTTCATGAATCGTATCCTTTTCTTGAGGCTGTTTACAAAATTCACACACGGGGAGACACTCATCATCTTCGCTATCTATTCCTGCACAAGAATCGTGTGTCAGTTTTTTGCAGGTGGAACAAGCGACCCAACTTCCAACTGATTTTGAATATAACCCACCACAATATACACATTGACAGTCAGAACTTTCCTCATAATCACTCTCGTTAGTATTGTATTCTCTCTCCTTTTTTCCATTTACCTTCAGAATCTTTCTCTCTTTTTTGAGTTCTTAATTTTATTCTCTTTCGCAGAAAGTTTTCTGTTTGCTCTTTCTTCTTTGTCAATGTTCTTTTTTCTATTTCTCCCATTAATGACTTTTAACTCTTTTTTTGTACGGCGAATCAGTTAAAACAACGTTGTTCCCCCTTTTCAGTCTCGCTCTTTTCTTGCTTTCGTTAACTTTTGACAAGAAAATCAGAATCTCAGGTGAAATATGAAATGAGGAGGTTGTGTTGTCAGTTGTCATCCAAGAGCAACCAAGATTAGAACAATTAGCCCCAATAACTTTGTTATTCTTAGGCGGCAGTTCATTGTAACAATTCGCTGAAACCTCGTCCCCTTGATTATCCAGCCAGTTTGAGTCGTCTTTTTCAGCTGGTGTGCTAGTTGGAGGCAATTCCAATTGTTCAGATATAATAACCCCTTCATCTGACGGCCTATCACGTCCGCTGTCAGTTGTGTGTGCCGGGAGGAAGTGTGCGTCGTGAATATGGATGGGTCCGTGGGCCATATTGCAGTAGCTTCGAAACCTTTAATAGCGGTTTTCATTGTTGCGCTTTAGACGAAAGCTGAACCAAAAAGCGTTGAAATTTCAAAGATAGTTACGACTTTCGCTGCATGGTTCCGTAGCCATTTTCGAAGCTGATCACTATAACGAGGATTTATAAAACAAACATCAAGCGGCTGAAGTCTGTGAGAGCAATGTGGTGGTAAAGAAACGCCACTCTCCCTCGCGTAGTCCATAACGTCAATGTTCGTGGTATGTGCTGAGTGGCCATCTGATATAAGGAGAACTGGGACCTGCTTTGATGCCTTAGAAAATACCACTAATTGTGGAAACCATACAAAGAAGGACTCTGTGGCCATACATGCTGTGCTGTGGACCTCAGCGCAACCTCCTGCTGCCTGTCCTAACTCAAATTCTTTCTGCTTCTTCTTTCGTGGAAAAATAATCGTAGGAGGAATGTCAGCTCCGCTTGCTGACGTACTAATGAGGCTGGTTGCAGTTTCGCCCCTTTCTGCAGATGTTAACGATCGCACTGGACGGTTCCCTTTGCAATCTGCGATGTTCGATTAGTTTTTAGCATTAACCGAGACGCCTGTTCCATCACAATTAGTTATTTGAGAAGTCATTAGTTTGTGATTGTCAGTTACATCTGTAAGCAACGAAAAAAACCTATCGACAGCTACTTTATTAAAATCCATGATTCTTGTACCAGATGTTGCTTCGGGCTTGCGAACAAACCCGCATTTGCTTCTTCATTGTTTCATGATGTAATAAAGATTTCGATTTGTTTTGCTCGAAATTTTCGAAAAGGTATCTGTGAAACGTGCAAAAATTGAAATGGCAAAACTGTGCACCTGCCGAAATACGAGTGCGTATACTCATTTGAAAAAATGTTCCTAAACTGCTTCTGATACGCTAGAGGTTACCTCACAGTAAACAGCAATTGTAGTTGACCATTTGCCTGCACCGTATAAAGTACGGCCAATAAAATATTTTTGTAGGGAGGACACATCATCTCATCCTAAATGGAGAGTTCATCTATACGTGTAAAAGTAACCACTTGTGCCAGAGGGAAGCGTGTTGGGAGCCTTACTGTTCATGTTGTATATTAACATTACAGATAATATAAGAAAGCTCACATATTTCGAAAATGATGCCGATATCGACATTGAGGTAACAAAGGTCGTGTGAAGCGATATGCACATACAGGGGATAGTAAAAATGTGACCACCTATACTTGCATCTACATGGATACTCTGCAAATCACATTTAAGTGCCTGGCAGGTTGTTCATCGAACCACCTTCACAAGTCTCTATTATTCCAATCTCGCATAGCACCCGGAAAGAATGATCACCTGTGTCTTTCCATACGAGCTCTGACTTCCCTTATTTTATCGTTGTGGTCGTTTCTCCCTACGTAGGTCGGTGTCAACAAAATATTTTCGCATTCGGAGGAAAAAGTTGGTGATTGGAATTTCGTGAGAAGATTCCGTCGCAAAGAAAAACGCTTTTCTTTTAATGATGTCCAGCCAAAATCCTGTATCATTTGTGTGACACACTCTCTCATATTTCGCGATAATAGGAGGACGTGCTGCCTTTCTTTGGACTTTTTCGATCTACTCCGTCAGTCCGATCTTTTAAGGATCCCACATTTCCCAGCAGTATTCTAAAAGAGGACGGACAAGCGTAGTGTAGGCAGTGTCCTTTGTAGGTCTGTTACGTTTTCTAAGTGTTGTGCCAATAAAACGCAGTCTTCGGTTAGCCTTAACCGCAACATTTTCTATGTGTTCTTTCCAATTTAAGTTGTTCGTTATTGTATAATAATAATGGCGTGTGACGAGGACCTCCCATCGGGTAGATCGTTCGCCTGGTGCAAGCCTTTCGATTTGACGCCACTTCGGCGACTTGCGCGTCGATGGGGATGAAATGATGATTAGTACAACACAACACCCAGTCCCTGAGCGGAGAAAATCTCCGACCCAGCCGGGAATCTAACCCGGTCTTTTAGGATTGACAGTCTGTCGTGCTGACCACTCAGCTACCTCGGGCGGACGTTAGTTATTGTAACACCTAGTTAGTTAGTTGACTTTACGGCTTTTAGATTAGACTACAACTTCTCTGATAGTGATTCGTCCATTCTGCTTCACCAGCAATATTGCGGGATCAGTAACGACCTGATTTGCGGATATTGCGGGCGTACCTTAACTGGCTTCTGTCTTCATTGATTAGCGGCTACCTTTGAAATGGTTGTACCACTCCTTTAGCCCTGCAGTACCCATTACTTTGTCCACAAACACACGATGGTTTCAACTTGAGAATCGCCAAGCTTGGAGCCAAATGTGATGTAAAGACGTCATTTTGCTCAGAATACTAAATCCAACGTGTACGACTTGCAAGTGTTCCGAAGTAGTGGAGAAAATCAGGTATGTGTGCTAAATATGCCTGAAAACATGAGCCCATGCGCGCCCTGATACCATTGTTGATTTCAACAATTAAGAAAGGTCGGATATTTTTTGAACAGCTCATGTATATAAGCCATCGCCAGTGATGTCGAAAGAGCAAGATACCCCTAACTACGCCAGTTGTATAGGTAGTTCGAATGGAGCGGTCTATTGTCTGACGTATCTCCATAACAGCTCCGAACCGAATACCCCAAAGTTCGACAAATGGTTCAAATGGCTCTGAGCACTATGGGTCTTAACATCTATGGTCATCAGTCCCCTAGAACTTAGAACTACTTAAACCTAACTAACCTAAGGACATCACAAAACACCCAGCCATCACGAGGCAGACAAAATCCCTGACCCCGCCGTGAATCGAACCCGGGAACCCAGACGCGGAAAGCGAGAACGCTACCTTCACGTCAGGAATCAAGCTGAGCTCAGAAGGGCGCAATTGCGGGGCTGTCTCAGGCCGATACTGATCTTCGGCCTGACGTGGCTGCTTGTCCTGTTCCAGGGGTTGCCCCTCAGTCTGCAAGATCCGAGCAGTCGCAGAGGGTGGTCTTACTGGTAGTTGGGAGCTCCAACGTCAGGCGCGTAATGGGGCCCCTTAGGGATATGGAAGCAAGAGAGGGGAAGAAAACCAATGTGCAATCCGTGTGCATACCGGGGTGAGTCATTCCAGATGTGGAAAGGGTCCTTCCAGATGCCATGAAGGGTACAGGTTGCACCCATTTGCAGGTGGTCGCTCATGTCGACACCAATGATGTGTGTCGCTATGGATCGGTGGAAACCCTTCCTGGCTATCTGATTTGGTGAAGACTGCCAGTCTCGCTAGCCGGATGAAAGCAGAGCTCACCATCTGCAGCATCGTCGATAGGACTGACTGCTGACCTTTGGTAAAGAGCTGAGTAAAGGGTCTGAATCAGAGGCTGAGATTGTTCTGCGACCGTGTGGGCTGCAGATTCCTCGACTTGAGCCATAGGGTGGTGGGGTTTCGGGTTCCGCTGGATAGGTCAGGAGTCAACTACACGCAACAAGCGGCTACACGGGTAGCAGGGGTTGTGTGGCGTGGGCTGGGCGGTTTTTTAGGTTAGATGGCATTGGGCAAGTACAAAAAGGGCGGCAGCCTCAACGAGTTCGGGGCAAAGCAGGACATGAGGGGACCAAGCAGCAATCGGTATTGTAATGGTAAACTGTCGAAGCTGCGTTGGTAAAGTACCGGAACTTCAAGCGCTGATAGAAAGTACCGAAGCTGAAATCGTTATAGGTACAGAAAGCTGGCTGAAACCAGAGAGAAATTCTGCCGAAATTTTTACAAAGGTACAGACAGGTAGAAAGGATAGATTGCATGCAACCGGTGGTGGAGAGTTAGTCGCTGTTAGTAGAAGTTTATCCTGTAGTGAATTAGAAGTGGATAGTTCCTGTGAATTATTATGGGTGGAGGTTACACGCAACAGCCGAGCTACGTTAATAATTGGCTCCTTTTACCGACCTCCCGATCCAGCAGCATTAGTGGCAGAACAACTGAGAGAAAATTTGGAATACATTTCACATCAATTTTCTCAGCAAGTTATAGTCTTAGGTAGAGATTTCAATTTACCAGATATAGACTGGGACACTCAGATGTTTAGGATGGGTCGTAGGGACAGAGCATCGAGTGACATTATACTGAGTGCGCTATCCGAAAATTACCTCATGCAATTAAACAGAGAACCGACTCGTGTAGATGACATCTAGGACCTACTGATAACAAACAGACCCAAACTTTTCGACTCTGTATGTGCAGAACAGGGATTAGTGATCATAAGGCTGTTGCAACATCCCTGAATATGGAAGTTAATAGGAATATAAAAAGAGGGAGGAAGGCTTACGTGTTTAGCAAGGGTAATAGAAGGCAGATTTCCGTCTACCTAACAGATCAAAACGAAAATTTCTGTTCTGACACTGACAATGTTGAGTATTTTTGGAAAAAGTTCAAGGCAATCGTAAAATGCGTTTTAGACAGGTACGTGTAGAGTAAAACTGTGAGGGACGGGATAAACCCACCGTGGTTCAACAACAAAGTTAGGAAACTACTGCGAAAGCAAAGACAGCTTCACTCCAAGTATAAACGCAGCCAAAACCTCTCAGACAAACAGAAGCTAAACGATGTCAAAGTTAGCGTAAGGAGGGCTATGCGTGAAGCGTTCAGTGAATTCGAAAGTAAAATTCTATGTACCGACTTGACAGAATATCCTAGAAAGTTCTGGTCTCAATTTAAATCAGTAAGTGGTTGGAAACAGCATGTCCAGACACTCCGGGGTGATGATGGCATTGAAACAGAGGATGACAGGCGTAAAGCTGAAATACTAAACACCTTTTTCCAAAGATGTTTCATAGAGGAAGACCGCACTGCAGTTCCTTCTCTAAATCCTAGCACAAACGAGAAAATGGCTGACATCGAAATAAGTGTCCAAGGAGTAGAAAAGCAACTGGAATCACTCAACAGAGGAAAGTCCACTGGACCTGACGGTGGTACCAATTCGATTCTACACAGTACGCGAAAGAACTTGCCCTCCCTTTTAACAGCCGTGTACCGCAAGTCTCTAGGGGAACGGAAGGCTCCAAATGATTGGAAAAGAGCACAGGTAGTCCGAGTCTTCAAGAAGGGTCGTAGAGCAGATGCGCAAAACTATAGACCTATATCTCTGACGTCGATCTGTTGTAGAATTTTAGAACATGTTTTTTGCTCGAGTATCATGTCGTTTTTGGAAACCCAGAATCTACTCTGTAGGAATCAACATGGATTCCGGAAACATCCATCGTGTGAGACCCAACTCATTTTATTTGTTCATGAGACCCAGAAAATATTAGATACAGGCTCCCAGGTAGATGCTATTTTTCTCGACTTCCGGAAGGCGTTCGATACAGTTCCGCACTGTCGCCTGATAAATAAGGTAAGAGCCCACGGAATATCAGACCAGCTCTGTGGCTGGATTGAAGAGTTTTAACAAACAGAACACAGCATGTTGTTATCACTGGAGAGACGTCTACAGACGTTAAAATAATATCTGGCGTGCCACAGGGGAGTGTTATGGGACCATTAATTTTCACAATATATATATAAATGAGGTAGTAGATAGTGTCGGAATTCCATGCGGTTTTTCGCGGATGATTCTGTAGCATACACAGAAGTTGCAGCATTAGAAAATTGTAGCGAAATGCCGGAAGATCTGCAGCGAATAGGCCCTTGGTGCAGGGAGTGGAAACTGACCCTTAACATATACAAATGTAATGTATTGCGAATACATAGAAAGAAGGATCCTTTATTGTATGATTATATGATAGCGGATC
The DNA here is from genome assembly GCF_023897955.1 of Schistocerca gregaria. Lineage (NCBI taxonomy): Eukaryota > Metazoa > Arthropoda > Insecta > Orthoptera > Acrididae > Schistocerca > Schistocerca gregaria. The sequence goes on along the minus strand of NW_026061723.1, from coordinate 1,429,093 downwards.
AAACACTGGTAGCAGTTACTTCTGTAAAATATCTCGGAGTATGCGTGCGGATCGATTTGAAATGGAATGATCATATAAAATTAACTGTTGGTAAGGCGCGTACCAGGTTGAGATCCATTGGGAGAGTCCTTAGAAACTGTAGTTCATCAACAAAGGAGGTGGCTTACAAAACACTCGTTCGACCTATACTTGAGTATTGCTCATCAGTGTGGGATCCGTACCAGATCGGGTTTGCGGAGGAGATAGAGAAGATTCAAAGAAGAGCGGCTCGTTTCGTCACAGGGTTATTTGGTAACCGTGATAGCGTTACGGAGATGTTTGACTAACTCAAGTGCCAGACTCTGCAAGAGAGCCGCTCTTCATCGCGGTGTAGCTTGCTCGCCAGATTTCGAGAGGGTGCGTTTCTGGATGAGGTAACGAATACATTGCTTCCCCTTACTTATACCTCCCGAGGAGATCACGAATGTAAAATTAGAGAGAGGCTTTCAGATAGTCTTTCCTCCCGCGAACCATACGCGACTGGAACAGGAAAGGGAGGTAATGACAGTGGCACGTAAAGTGCCCTCCGCCACACACCGTTGGGTGGCTTGCGGAGTATAAATATAGATGTAGATGAGTGTGGTGCGTGATGCGGCGCTCCCCATCCCTATATACCGATCAAATCAGTCACGACTTGAACCGAGCGTGCCCGAACATTGTCCTACAAAATGATGGCCGCCTCCTGCAGAAACCGACGCTGCTTCTTTCTCTCAGTTGCTTTTCAACTTTGTAACACAGTCTGTTTCGTTTTAGAGTCCAAACCGCTTAACAGATATTGTTCAAATTTGTCATGGAGACAGTTTGAACCCTTAGAAAGAACATAGCCCACTTTAAAAAGCAAGAATTTTTTTTTTGCATCAGTGAACGTAAACTACATTAAAACTTACTTATTTTGCTTGTATAACTTAAGAATTCTATAATGTATAAGTACTTCAGTAGTCGCCGCGCGGGATAGTCTCTCAAACGAAATTGCTCCCACGTCCGAGGCCTTTCAATATCACGTCTTCCATTCCGCTTGTAGTTCAGAATATTTTGGGGAAGTCTGGGACGTAGCATTCTCACCAGTCTTCACGATATTTTTGAATTTTTTAGTTTCTGTTGAAAATACTTAATTTTTCTCTAGTATCTTCATTCCTAATCATTTCTTGTTGTGCAGCTCTTCGAATTTCTTAGGAACCTCATCTCTGCCGTGTGATTTTTTTTGCTTTTTTTTTAACCATGTTTTCGCTTTCATAGCATAATACAGGAACCGCGACCACGTTATAGAATTTCGGGACAATCTTTTTGTACTTTATTGCCCAATATTCAGATAATAGTGTCACAAACTGCTTAGAATTTGTGTAATTTATTTTAAGTATCAGAGTAAAAATCAGATCTTACAGCGTAGCCTAAATGAAAGATTAAGAGACCAGTTCTAAAGCAGGATTATCCAAAACTAGTTTTAAACTGACTGAGTATTTTCCTCGGAGTGCACTTATTTTCGTTTTGTTCCTAGAAATTTTAAAGTTGTATTCATTGCATATTTCGTTCAGGTGGTATATAGATCTTTGGAGGTCATTTCGTGAACGTGAATCATGTCATCTACAAACAGAAGCACAATCAGGTATTTCTCATTCGTTATCCCAATTCCTTTGTCTTGTCATAGTTCCTGCTTTCATTTATGAAGAACGAAGTCAATGTAAATACTAAAAATGCTGACTTAATCTGCTCATTTAAATGTATACCGAACGAGCTGCCGCAGTGGTTATTACATGGTATGATGATGATGATGATGATTGGTTTTTGGGGCGCTTAACTGCACGGTTATCAGTGCCTGTACAAAGCCCCAACCTTTACACAGTCCAGTTTCGCCACCTTCACGGATGATGATGAAATGATGACACCACAGACACCTACTTCCCGGGCGGAGAAAGCAACCCAGCCGTGAATCGAACCCGGAATCCCATCACCAACAACGCTAGCTTCTACACGACGAGCTGTCAACTAGTACACTAGACTCGCATTCGGGAGGATGACGTTTAAATCCGCATCCGGCCATCCTGATACGTTTTCCGTAACTTTCCTGAATCGCTCCAAGTAAATGCTGGGATGGTTCCTTTGAAAGGGAACGGCGGACTTCTTTTACCCTTCCCTGACGCAGTGCCAACTCCTGCTCCGTCTCTAATGACCTCGACATCGATAGCACATTAAATGCAATCCTCCTTCCGTCCTTCATTTAAAGGCATAAGTTTACGCAATAAGTCGGGCGTTAAAAGTTAAAAACTGCGTACTCGTCTAAGGCAGCATAATTTCATGGCGCGCAAATTATCGAGACTATATTCACCGAGCATTTGTGAAAGGCAGCACGTGACGACTTCCAACAAACTTCACACATAATTTCGAAACTTGGCGAAACTTTTTTTCCCCTCTGACATCCCTGACATAATGATGAAAGGAAAAAGACTTTTATCACTTCTACATTTTCGCTGATCGTGCAGTAAGGTGTCAGCATCAGGCTTGATGTTTCACTTTATTACTTCTTTACTACTCACTTTATTCGCAACACATTTGTCAGACAGTATCCATAAACGTCGCCGAATGTACCTGAAAATTATAGAATTGTACAACACCTAGTTCAGTACATAAATATTGAGACGTTTTCGAAAAACTAGCTTCTCTTACAACTGAGCGTCTTCAACTGCAAAGGGTTATGTTTCTTCAGGTCAAGTTTTAACACATTAACTGATACGGAATGTGAACGAACTTCTGAAGGTGTTTTACAAATGGGACTTCCAGTTTTCAGACAGCAATTTGGAGGGGAGAAGGGGGCCGTGGTTACGCGGTCTATTTGGAACTTCAGTGTTTTCGCAAATGATGCTGTTGCCTGTAATAAAGTTCTGTTTGAAAGAAGTCACGCCTTCATAAGATTTCAGTGTAGTGCAAAGCATGACAACTTAGTTTAAATGTTCCCGAAATGTAAAATTGTTCGGTTCACAAAACGATATAACCTTATCCTACGAGTATAGTGCAGCGAGTCAAATTCGCTATCGCTCAACCCACATGAATACCTGGGTGTAAAAATTTCTAGAGATTTGAAATGGAACCGTCACATAGTCGCAGTCTTAGGGAAATACGGTGGATGGCTGCAATTCGTTGGTAGAATTCTAGGAAAATACAATCAGTGTACAAAAGAAATTGCTTACAAATCACGCTTGCGACCCATCCCCGAATATTGCTCGAGATTCTTGGCTCCTAATCAGATACAACTGCCCGGCGATACTGAATGTATACAGAGAAGGGCGGCACGAATGGTCACAGGTTTTTTGACCCGTTGGAGAATGTCACACAGTTTCTGATCAAATTGAACAGGCAGGCGCTTGGAAAGAAACGTAAAATATCCAGAGAAAGTCTACTTGGAATATTTCCGGAGGAATCCTTAACTGTTGAATATAGGCGAATGGTAGTCAATGGAGGGAATGACTGCGAATGATCGTTCGATTTGCGTTCTCTTCCGTAGGCTGCGATGCAAACCAATCCTGGTCATATTCCCGGTGTGAGATGTAGTTGGCAGCTCTGTAAATGCTGACCGGTGAGTCGCTTAAAGCCCAGGTGAAATTAATCTCGGAGGGACACATCACGCTCTCAACCGACTAAGCTTGTCCCCTAAGGATCGCCTAGAGCCTGTGACTAGTGCATTGAATGTAAATACGGAAAACTGCAAAAACTCACTTTTTCAACTATTTGTAATTCCATTAACTAGTTTTGTAACCTTTACAGACTCATCTTCAAATGTGGCACACAGAATTTCCGTCTCTCTGGCGTGGAGACAGAGCGACAGTTACATGGCGACATGTGTCGGAAAACCAGTTATTCCATTTACTGACTAACGGACAGTTCATGGTAGACACAGACTATCCCGTGGAAGAGTAAAGTATCTCGAGGAGACCTAATTAGAAAGTTTCTAGAACTGACGTTACATGATGAAAGTAGGAATGGAATATACTGAAACCGCCTACGTATTGTAACTGTAGGAAGCGTGAAGACCAGAAGAGACTACGCACAGCACGCACAGAGGCTTTTAAGCAGCCACGGTTCGCACGCTCCATACGTCAGTGGAGTGGGAATAAGTCCTAATAACTGGTATACTGGCAAGTTCTATCTGTCACGCAATTCACGGTCGGTTATAGACTACAAATTATAAGCTGCCTATGTTTTGTTTAAATTTGGATTACAAGAAAATGGGCGTTTTGCAAAATGTCCTACATAAGTCTCCTCTTCATCAACACCACCACCATGAGTGTTCTGCCCTAGGGCAGGTCTTCACATGTAGTTCTCCATGCAGTCCCATCATTTGTTACCCTCTTGTTTTCTCACAACTATTTTCTGTTCTTACGCTGTCCACCACCTGGTATGTTCTGCGTCTTCTTCTTCTTCTTCTTCTTCTTCTTCTTCTTGCATTCACCATTTCCTTCATACCATCAATAAACAATCTCTTCTCATTCAGTGTCCATGCCAATTGTGTTTGCTCATCCTGCTACCTTTAAAATTTCTCTCTGTTCTCCCAATCAACACCACCTCATTTCTCAATGTGCCTGCCTATTTTATCCCCTATCAACGCTCCCACATAAAAGCCTCCTGTTATGAAACGTCTCGTTGGCAATTGCTATACGTATTTTCACCTCCTTATTACTTCAATTGTCGTCCATAATAGCACGTCGCAGTTATCTAAAAACACTAAATTGTTGTGTATCTTCCTGCCCAACATTATAGTTGTTCTTGCTTTTCTTGCACCTATCACCGGACATTTTGCGTTTTTCTTATTATTTCTCATTCCAATTTACTCACGTCTCTTGTTCAATTCTTTTAACATTTCAGTCATACTTTCGCTCTCTGCCAATAACACCACATGATCCGCGAGTCTAATACATTCTGCTCTCCTAACAACAACCCGCTCCCGTCTATGTCGTTTCAAACGTTTTTGAATGACATGCTCCAAATATATTTACACACTAAGGAGAATAAACGTATCCCGGAGGACTTACCCCAGCGCGATGGAAATCGATACACGTGATGTTCATTCATGCCCAATAGTATCCGAACGACCTGAATTGAAATTCGCCTGATTCACATGCAACCCACATAGCGCAACTGTCTAGCAGGTCTCCTTATCGCTCCTTGGTACAGTCGTTTGACTATTGAAAGTGGTTCCAACAAGTCACCACGAGAAAAAACTGTTCTGTATCGCAATAACTCAAGATGTAAAGTAATACCACGATACTACAAATATCACGGAACACCTTATCACAGATAAGACTGCCCTTAAGGCTTGTAGCTCACATTTATTACAATAAATGACATACCTGACATTTTACCACTCTCATTATTACGTCAGATAGGTAATGCACGTGGTAAATTCGTCGTATTCATGATTTACTCTTCAAAGTAACATACCGTACTTATTATTTAACACAAAATAAGATTAAAAATTAAAGATATTCACGAGCAGCTAATTGAGAATATTTATGAACTTCAAATGACACGACGAACCGTCTCGTTCTTCATATGGATGCAAACTCAGGTCATGCAGACTAAGCAATGATTTCGTGCCTGACGGATACTGACTGTCACTCCTGATTAGGCATACAGAGAGTGATATACCTCGATTTTAGACAGAGCCAGTTTGCAAATTCCAACTTTAAATTATATATCGCAAGTATTTTTGCCGGACGCGAATTCCTACCCAGCACCTATTGTCCCTGTTAACGAACGACGAGAGATGTTGAATCTTGGTTCTTAACAAGTAACTTATTTGAATTGCCGTGAGGTAAGGCTTTGTGTTGGACAGGGGTTCGAACTCAGAACTTAATCGGATAGATATCGACGCACAATCAACTGTGACATTTCGGGTTTTCTCGGCAGTAGCTAGATGTTTTAACTGAAATGACCAGACGAAACATACATTTTTTTCCTTCCCAAGACTCCAACCCGGCATCTATCGCTGTCATATTCTAGAGAAAACGAACGTTAAATATGGGTTTGTTGCACCAGCAGCGACATGTGAGCGTGTTGGAACTAGAAATAATATGACGAACAGTTCGGTGCTCACTGGGAATACAGCTCCACACATCATATCGCTTTTGACTACACACAAAGATACGTCAGCTTCCGAATTTTTGTCCAGCTCGGACTAACATCTTGAACTTACAGTGATCTCGCAAATAGTTCTGTGTCTCACTGGGTGTCAAAAACGTCACATATCGTTAGTGTTGACAACGAATGAAAATACATTAAACATTAAAATAATTATCCACCAGCAGATAGGTGTTCTCATGCTAGAGCTTGATAATACATAATGAAATCTATAGTGCCGGGCCAGGATTCGAACCCATTCACGCGCAGTATGTGGAGATGTTGAGGAATCTGCAGTTCTGAACAAACAACAAATTGTAGACGTGCTGTATTCTCACGAAGGGATCAAATTCAGCGTTAAGTACGGTCTAAGTTGCATTCCCAGATCAGAACCGATTTTATCGACATACAGAAGCTCATATAAAATATGGACTAAATGTCCTGTGAGCCTACATAGCGTTTGTTTCGTCACTAGAAATAAATAACAAGTATAAGAAAGGTTTCTACGTGTCGCCGCTCCAGTCTTTATTGTGATTCATCCTAACGTCTACTTTGTAGTAAAGGAATATCATTTTTCATGTTAATGTCAGACCACAATGTCATTATATCTTCTTCACTTCGTGTAGCCATAAGAGAATGGAATCTGTCTCTCCTTATCTAAAATCATTGACAGAAGTTGGAATCGAACCCAGTCCATAGATATACAAGCATGTTATAAGTATGTAGCTCATTTTTCTATCGTAACGCCGTTGCACCTCTCTGGACGAGAATTGACACACAGGCTTCCTGTAGTAATTTGCAGCAGGTTCAGTAAATTCATTTACTTGGTTGACCGAATCACAATGAACTAGCTGCCTCGACTACCCAGTTCATAAATTCGACTTTATTTTGTAATCACCGAAATAAAATCACGTACCTGCCACCTACACAGAACAGCCAACAGTGTAGGATGCACAAATTTGAAAAGGAAGTGTTTCTTTCCACTTGAGCTACTGTATTGCGCCATCTCTTTGTTGAAAACGTCGTGCATTGCAAATGTCGCATTTCATAAGTAAAGTTTTGTATTCCTAGAAACCCAAAATTTGTTTGTCAGCTGCGGGAAGAGGAGTTACCTGTTGTGCAGCATTGTAAGTTTTCACCATTGCACTATGAGCCGAAAATATTTTTTTGCGATTTCCTTATAGATGTTTTATCTGACTGCTTGTAGCTCTTTCACAGAAGGGATAAAAACGTTACAGTCAGCGAGACTGGAAGTGCGAACCATAACAGATGCTATTTCTCAGGTCAGCGCATTACCATAGAGCTGGCGTAGAAGTACGTGTCTTAGCTTACTCTTACGAGTTCGATAATGTCTAGCACTCGTAAACCGCTATTTAAAGGACGAGATTAGTTGCGATTTCCACGTGCAACGACTTTCCTGGGCTGAAAACCGTAAATTTACAATCTTTTGTTACACCTAACGTGATAATAAATCAGATTATTCAATGGAAATGACAGGTAAAATCAAGTGAACTTTGAGGATAAATTCCGTGCGCACCAGGAAGGAACTCGTCGATCACAGAGTTGCAAAACATACGTTGCCTTGTTGTCAAATCTCAGTTACAGTACCAGCAGAAAGAAGACGAACTGATGTGATCGTACAGCGGGCTGGGAAGTGACCATAGCTGGTGTCTCCAAGTCGCGGTTGCTACGGCCTGGAATACGTAATGCGTCTGATTCGCATTTCTGTAACTAGGTTTAGGGACTGGAGCGTGGTTACTAATAATACTCCAAACTGACTGAAAACTAAGCATCATATACCAGTAACTCTCACAGTTGTTTTTATATTTATTTCGTAAGTGTACTAAAAACTAAGAAGCTCATTCAGAGACGTTTTGATGCCTCGCCGATAGTCGAGCAAAACAAACAAATAAAGAAAAAAAGAATGTGTGTGTGTATGAGAGAGAGAGAGAGAGAGAGAGAGAGAGAGAGAGAGAGAGAGAGAGAGAGAGAGAGAGAGAGAAATCAAAAAGAATGAGAGAGAGTAAGAAATTGTTGTAAAGAAATTGAATCATGTTACGTAAAGAAATCTTTCATTAAAATTACACGTTACACATCATTACAAAATATCGTATTCATGATCTATGAAACAAAAATTGATCTAATGTAATCTAATCATATCATATTGATGGCTATCCATGAAGAGTCATGAATTACCGAAATTTTTGCCAATACCAGTAATGAAATCTAAACTTGAAAATAAAAGACGACAATTTTTGTAATAAACCTGGACTCCTAAGAAGACAATTTCGTCCCTGTTAACTAACCACGAAAGATGTCTGATATACCTCCAAGCTCAAGTAACAAAGTGCGCATGCATTTAAAGATTAAGTGCATGATGTGAAGTTATATGACGGAGATACGAACCCAACACGTACTCGTATTGTTAATTAAGTAAAATCAAATGTTACGTATCGGTTTTCCTTACCAGCTGCTAGGTGTTTGAATCTAAACTAAGGATACAAACTTTTGTACCTAAGTGACAATCTAACTACACGCCTACCGTGCATCCACAAATATAGCTTAAATATCAGTTGCTTACTCACCAACGGTAAGGTGTGTGCGTGTTTGACAAGAAATAATGACACCTATTGCGATTGTTGGCAACACATGAATAGACATTAAAAGCGCACGTTGGTTTTCACTAGCGGGACGGTGTGCACGTTATAGGGCTTGAACTGAAACTATGAATATTTTTGTATTGGATCAGGATTCGGACCCACATCCTTACCTTTGGAGGAGACCTAGAGAAGGTTGCAGTCTTGCGAAAAGGGACGAAATGGTTGAACTATAATGTCCCGAGAGATTCAGATCCTCGAAAGAGGAGAAACGAATTCGAATCACAGTCCAGCACCAAATTTTTCAACGTCTCTAGTTGAATCAATTACAAGTAAAATAAGAGCCCCCATCCTTTAAATGGCTATCGGTTCATAAAATAAAATAAAATTTTCTAATGTAAGTAAGTTTACTGGCGACTGTATTTCTGTTTACGATGACTTCCGCTATGTCATTTCCCAACGTAACCTGGCTCTGCCCACTTGGTAATGATGGAACGTGATTTGTATTGCGAATTCTGGATTATAACGTCTTTCTTTTGAGGTTACCAGACGCAAAGTAAATCTGTTTGTGCTTCTTAAAAGTAAATGTCTGAACCCACGCATTGCTCCTGTGATAGTTCCACCAGGCCACTGTGCCCACATTTCCCAGCCCCAGGAGTGAGCTGCAATGGATGATGTGCTGAGCTTACAAAAGTAGTCACGGTGGATAAAACGCGAGTCTATTAAATGTTTAAGTAGAAAAAAGCTTCTGACGCGGAGATTATGCTATTCTCATGTCAGCAGGATGTAAAGACCCTTGTAGGCATCATAGGCTCGATGTGAAGCCATTTTGAAATGTTCACAAATTCAGATATTTTCTTAGTTCGTGAAGATCCACTGGGAAGTGTGAAGTTACCGGATAATTGGATTATTACCGACATTATTACTATCATTTTCTTCATGCCGCTGCTGGAACACTGTACTTGAATATAAGTTCGTGCCTTTTGGTCACTATACAAGTAGTTTCCCAAGAAGAGGTTCTTTCTCTGTCTACAGAATTCTTTTCATGTTAATATCAAACATCAGCAATTACTCATAGATTACATTAAAACTAAAGTAATCGATGAAGACGTTACTTGATAACAAAAACGCGCTGCCATTCTTCTATTACTTGCGCCTAGAAATGGCTGTCGAGTGCTGCCAAACCAAAAGCTAAGAGATGTTACTGCCTGCCGATATACGTTCGAATCCCTGCCCAGTACAAAGCCTTACCTCACGGCAATTCAAGTAAGTTACTTGTTAAGAACCAAGATTCAACATCTCTCGTCGTTCGTTAACAGTGAAAATAGGTGCTGGGTAGGAATTCGTGTCCGGCAAAAATACTTGCGATATGTAATTTAAAGTTGAAATTTGAAAACTGGCTCTGTCTAAAATCGAGGTATATCACTCTCTGTATGCCTAATCAGGAGTGACAGTTAGTATCCGTCAGGCACGAAATCATTGCTTAGTCTGCATGACCTGAGTTTGCATCCATAAGCAGAACGAGACGGTTCGTCGTGTCATTTGAAGTTCATACATATTCTCAACTGGTTGCCCGTGAATAACTTCAATTTTTAATCTCATTTTGTGTTCAATGATAAGTACGGTATGTTACTTTGAAGAGGAAATCATGAATACGACGAATTTACTACGTGTATTACCTATCTGACGTAATAATGAGAGTGGTAAAATGTCAGGTATGTCATTTATTGTAATAAATGTGAGCTACAAGCCTTAAGGGCAGTCTTATCTGTGGTAAGGTGTTCCGTGATATTTGTAGTATCGTGGTATTACTTTACATCTTGAGTTATTGCGATACAGAACAGTGTTTTCTTGTGGTGATTTGTTGGAACCATTTTCAATAGTCAAACGACTGTACCAAGGAGCGATAAGGGGACCTGCTAGACAGTTGCGTTATGTGGGTTGCATGTGAATCAGGCGAAATTCAATTCGGGCGTTAGGATAGTTTTGAGCATGACTGTACGTGTAGGGTCAAATGAATGATTAGAGTTGAAGAAAAACTGGATGATTAATTCAAGACAAAGAGCTTCACAAATTGATAAGTCGATAACGTGTTGGGCCACCTCTGGCCTTTCCGCGGTCAGTTACTAGGCTTGACATTCACTGATAAAGTTAGTTTATACCCTTCTGACGGATATCGTACCAAATTCAGTTCAGTTGGTTCGTTACATCCTCAAAATCGCGAATTGCTTTAAAGAACCTGCCCATTGTGCTCCTGATGTTGAAAATTGATGAGAGATATGGCGATCTTGATGAGCAATTTATTGCCTTGCGTGTACAAACACGTAGATACGATATCCGTGTGTGGTGCGTAAATTGTCGGTAGGCACCTCACTTAGTGTCCCGAGCAGAGTTCAAGCCGCCATAAAGACAAAGGGTGGACGCACTGCATATTAATGTCCACTAACAGGTGTCTGTACACTCACTGATAGGATAGTGTATTTCGAAATGTTAGCAGAGGCCAGAAGTTGGAGCATTTGGTCTTCCTTTTTAAAGCTTACGTGGGGCGAGTCGTAGAATCTCTAAAAAGAGACACCTCTGGCAACACTAGTTGAAAGTGGACTTCAAACTAGCCGTCAGAGCTGCCGTAGCCGAGACGCCCCCTGGGTAAACGCTACGGATTTCTGCAGTCGCGCCTCGCGATCTGTCATGAATTATGGAATGTATTCGCAGATACCAATTGTAATACGACAACGGCTATACAGTTTGCTGGAAACGTACAGGATGTTGTGAAATTCCCATCACTACCTGCTACAACTTGTAGAGGGGACTGAGTACATAATACTCTTATTTTAAATTGTAACCTGTCTCCCGAGACGTACCGTATACTAGAACCACTTGAAAACATGTTGGTAACGCTGTCACTTTGATAAGTAATTTGTTACATTGAGGAGCCAAAGAAATATCGTTTAAGGTCCCCGCGAGCACGCAGAAGTGCCTCAACACGCCGTGGCATGGACTCTACTGATGGCTGAAGTCGCGCTGCAGGGAACTGACACCATGAAACCTGCAGAGCTGCCCATAAATCCGTAACAGTAAGAGGGAGCAGAGATCTCTTCTGATCAACACGTTGCAAGGCATTCCAGATATGCTAGTTAATGCTATAAAATTTACTAGAAACGTACAGTATGTTTGGGGAGTTTGGTGGCCAGCGAAAGTGTTTAGGCTCGGAAGAGTGTTCCTGCAGCCACTCTGTAGCAACTGTGGTTGTGTGGGCCGCTCCATTGTCCTGCTGGAATTACCCACTTCCGTCGGAATCCACAATGGACACGAATGGATTCAGGTGATCAGACAGGATGTATCTAGACGTATCAGGGATCCCACATCACTCCGAATGCGCACGCTCTACAACGTCACAGAGCCTCCACCAGATTGAACAGTCCGCAGTTGACATGCGGGGTCCATGGAGTCATGATGTTGTCTTCATACCCATACACGTCCATACTGTATATACATTTTGAAATGAGACACGTCCAACCAGGGATTATGTTACGAGTCATCAACAGTCCAATGTTCGTACCGATGGGCCCAAATGAGGCGTAAAGCTTTGTGCTGTGCAGTCAGCAAGGGTACACGAGTGGGCCTTCGGCTCTGAAAGGCCATGTAGATGATGTTTCCATGAATGGTTCGCATGCTGATACTTGTTGATGGTCAAGCATTGAAATTTTCAGTTATTTTCGGAAGGGTTGCACTTTCGCCACTCTGAACGATTCTCTTCAGATTCCATTCTTGCAGGATTTTTTTTCTGGCCGCAGAGATGTTGGAGATTTATTGTTTTACTGGATTGCTGATATTCAGGGTGCCCTCGTGAAATGGTCGTACAGGAAAATCCCCACTTCATCGCTACCTCGTAGATGCTGTGTCCCATCGGCCTTGCGCCAAGTATAAAACCACGTTCAAAGTCATTTAAATCTTGATAACCTGCCATTGTAGCAGCAGTAACCGATCTAACAACTACGGTAGACACATGTCTTACATAGGCGTTGCCGGCGGCAGCACCATATTAAGCCTGTTTACATATCTCTGTGTTTGAATACGTATTATTATAATAGTTTCTTTGGCATTTCAGTGTAGATGTGACCGAGTACATCTATTGTTCTACAGTTTCACTCTTTAATAACCAAAGAATCAAAAAAATCGGTCTTCAGAGACACTGGTTTTACAGGAGGGCGTTTTCCAATTTGAAATTACAATGATATTATTTCCTTCAGCTGCTGACGGGCGTTAATAGATATCAACGAAGACAGGTGAAAATGTGTGCCCCGACCGGAACTTGAACCAGGGATCTCCTGCTTAGATGGCAGTCGCTCTATCCATCTGAGCCACAGACGGCACAGAGGATAGTGAGACTACAGGGACTGTCTCGCGCACGCCTCCCGCGAGACCCACATTCTCACCTTTGTATGTCCACACACTACATTCGTAGCGTCCTTTCGCACATGTCCGGAAGAACAGACACAATATCCATATAAATATATTTTCCAATTCGCGTGCCCTGCGTCTCCACGGGGCACCACAGACGCACCTGCTGACGGTGAAGACACCCATAGTCGAAGACGTTGTGCAATGGCAACGAAAAGCGTGTGGGGAGGAGTCAGACGTTGTGGACAACGATCTTGATAAAGGCGACCAGCAGCTCTTCCAGTACTGTGCGCTTTGGCCACACAGGATACTCGTGTCGGTGTATTCGGCAAAAGTGTGCTCAGAAATGTTGCTCTAACACTCACAGACACATGAACGAGACTCGATCCAGGTCAGAGAGGAGACAGCCGTCAAATGACATCATAGGATCAGACGTAAGTAACCCCCCCCCCTCCAGTGATTATAACCCTGTTGCATACCACATTAGCGAAGGTGTATTTATACGGCTGTAGCACGGATATACCTTTCCATACATGGGCTCCTCTTCAGAATATCGTCACTCAGTTCCCTAGAAGTTTTTAACGGGAATTTTGCAACATCCTGTATCTCTCCACTAACTATACAGTTCTTTCCAGAATTAGATCCCTCTGCAGTGGAGTGTGCGCCGATATGAAATTTCCCGGCAGATTAAAACTGTGTGCGGGACCGAGACTCGAACTCGGGACCTTTGCCTTTCGTGGGCGAGTGCTCTACCATCTGAGCTACCCAAACACGACTCACGTCCCGTCTAAACAGCTTTACTTCTGCAGTACCCCGTCTCCTACCTACAGCTGTTGTACGACATTCGAAATATACGGATGTATTTCAGAATTTCGGCGTAATGCAACTTCGCAGAAACATGGCTGAATTTTCCTGTATATTGTTATCATCAAAACCAAGCACCGTCTCAGTACCTAATACTTTTTGATATGGAGACAATTTTCATCATTTCAAGCACTATTAAAGTTGGTAGGTGTAGGAAAAAAAAATACCAGTACCATACTGAAAATATCGGTGAGAAGCGATAGAATTCCTACAAACAACTTGGAGAAAATCATTTTGGGTTCTAGGCCATGTCATTATAAAACAGTGAAACAACTAAAATAACTACATTCCGACCATCGTTTGAACGATCCTCTTCAGAGCGAATAAATGCCACGAAATTTCAAATCAGCAGCAGCGAAATGAAAGGTCGATTTGGAAACAGTTCCTATTTCTTCTTTCTTATCTTCGATTAATTTCCCAAATATCTTGTTCATTTCGTATGTTGCTTTCTTTATACAAGGTGTTTCACATTTCTAGAGCTTGCAATTTTACCTAGTAACTCATGCATGCAAACGTCATCTAACGAGGCTACAGAGCATCAAAATACAGGCACCAGCCCCGGCGAATGTATGTAAGTAGAGTGTGATGCCGTGATTATTTATCAATTTGATCATGTATCATGTTCCGGAAGTTACAAGGGAATATCGTTATCATACCTCTGACGGCGGAATACAAGTACTGGTACTGTTGTTCCTAACTTTCATAGGTGGTAGTATGGATCAAAGTAAGAAAAAAAGTCCGGTAAACATGGGCTACAAAATGCATACCTGAGGCGCTATGAGCACTTGTTCAACAGTGGAGATATGTTTTATGCTAGCGAAGATGAACAAGTCCTCACAGCTCTTAAGGTATGCATTTTACAGCCCATGTGTACTGGACATTCGGTCCATACTACCACCTCTGAAAGTTTCCTGCCCTACATCTTAGCTGCAACACTACTGGTACATACTGTCACACGCAACAGGAATGTCTTCTCTTCCAATTTTCCGTTATAGGGACATAACCTCAAATTTATACATTTATCCATCTCCATCATCATAGAAAATTGGTAACATCTTCATTGAATCTTTCTGTGTACACATATTTTACAGACTCCAGCGCCTGTAACTTCGATACCCTGTAGCGTCGCTGGATGACGTTTCCAGACATCGATTCCTATGTAAAACTTCATCTGGTAGGTCCCCTCTACAGACGCGATAAGTGTGTAGCACGACGTGTGAAACATTCTGTATGCAAAGTGAATAACATGGGTGAATGGGCTAGAACCGAACCCCCCCCCTCCCATTATCTCTCTCTCTCTCTCTCTCTCTCTCTCTCTCTCTCTCTCTCTCTCTCTCTCTCTCTCTCTCTGTCTCTCTCATTCTCTCACTTTCATTCTCTCACTCTCTCTTCTCAACTATCAACTGCCAGCTTTCCTTTATGTCTTTTAAGTCTTAAAATTGCTGTCTGATTTCTGGCAGAGCTCTAGATAACATGCCGCTCACTGTATTTTATCGCTGGTTGCATCATCTTAAATTCAAACTGTATATTTTGCTCAAAATTGTCAGAAGTTATTTTGTAACATCTATAGATGTTATAAATATGGGTTGAATTTCTTCAACCGATCTCTAGCGGCTAGTGTGTTCTCTCAAAATCGATTTTCCTCTAGCTCGTCTCCTCTAATTCCTGTGTAAATATTTTGGATCAGTATTTTCAGCCAGGACGTATGAAAGTGATGGTTCGATAGTATCCGCACTTATCACTATTTGCCTTATTTGGTGTTGGTGTTATTTTTTTCGTTTAGTCTGAAAATTTAGCAGTCACGTCAGTTAGCATAGATGTTGAGGAGTGAAGCAGCAAACGTCGACAGAGTGAGTCCTCGCCGGTGCTGATAGAGCCTTCTGGTGGCGAAGCCCTGCACTACAGACAACTGAGTGTGTGAGGAACTAGTAGCGACATCTAGCAGCGAAGTGATGAACAGCAAAATGGCCGCGAAAATTGAGTGACTTAAATGTCTAGTTGCTGTTTATTTCTTCCTTTACACTATTATTACAAAACAGATTACGGATCACTGCTCGGTTTGTCTGTTACCGTATTTTTGTGTATTTCACACATTACAAAATAGTTCTGTTCTGATAACATATAATGCAAACTACATCTCGAGCGACATTAATGTACGCAGCATGTTACATTCACCATTCCCTCTTCGTAATTTAGTATTACTAATAGTTTTGTCCACACTTTTAAGCATTAAAAATGGATATGTGGCTCGGAACAGGACTACTGTTACATTAAATGTTAACAACATAATCGCACGGTATTGTGAGTTAAAGAATATTGAACAGCAACGAGAACTGTAAGTAAGTTTATGCAGTGCAACGTTAGTGATATAATAGTACAACAGTAATAGGCGTTTTTCAGCCCTTATTTCTATTTTACAGTTTCACTCATTACTGATGGCAAATGCCTTGCAGAGAACGTAATATTCTGCATCAGCGGTACGGCCTTTACAATCTCTTTCATTGAACTGCACTTAACCTGGAGAGGTAGTAATACAATTTTTTTCTCTGATCTACAAGATACTTTCACAAAAAGTAGAGGCAGAGAGGTAGTCATGTAACTATTAATCGAAATATTATATGAACTATATGGGCGTGTTAGTAAAATCACCAAGAAATTCCTCTTATTAATTTTAAGTGTTATCTGTTTGATACAGCATTCAGCTCACATAAAACCACGAGAAATATCGTTTTTATAAAAAAAACAGTTTGTCATTAGTGACCTGTGTAAAATCAAACATCTCATTTTGACACTAGAATAATTTGAGATAAAAAGGCCTGTTTTAGTTTTTGAAAATGCAATAAGTGAAAACAATGTATTTTTAAAAGGTATTGTCAATTGTTACGAAACGATTTATTATACAGAATTTATTAATCGCATAGTAAATCATGATACAAAAAAGAACACCTTGTTGGCTTATGATACAATATTTTGCATTTTCTTATGACTTTGAAATAATTACTGCTTTTTCAGCACTGAGAATGAGTAAAATACATTATGTAATATATGAATCAGTATGATAAACTTTTTTCGAATATTCATTGTTAACTACAAGAAAATGGCAGATGTTTGGGTATTTACCTCAGAAGTATTCAGCACACGAAGGATAACCAAAATCATTTTTTTGGTAAGGTTTTTGTTTCATAGTTTCCTACAAATATTACTGATACCATAGTGAGATATATTAAGTACCTTAAAATATATGTAGATGTGGTCTGGTGAAGAAAGTGTGTGAATTAAAATTTAAAATGCTTGCACCATCATAACCAGGTTTAGTTTGTAGTGTGGGAGTGAGCTCCACGTGGGACCCGAAGCACGGACCCCACGGGGGTACCCGGCATGCGCCACATGCCAAGGCAGAGGTGGAGGCTAGTGTTCGGAAGTCTGAAAATTCCAGCGCCGGCCGGGGATTGAACCCCGGCCCGGCTGGGGCGAATAGCCCCAGCCGAGGCGCTGGAACGTTCCAGACCCCCTTACCACTAGACCACCGGGGACCCCGGCTGTTTCTTGCTCCATAGTCCAGCTAGTGGTCGTAGAGCACTTCCTGTTGTCCTCCGTGTTTACACCGAGGCAGCAGTGGCGTGGTGTAACAGGAAGTGTTTACTTGCGTCCGCTGGATGTCCACTTAGTGTACGACTTATTTACCCGGCTGACGTTCGTGTCGCTATAATCTCCTTAGTTCCGTTACAATTACATGCAGGGACTGAAAATCTGCCTATGCAGTTGCACGCAGTCGCATCTCACTATTTGAACCTCTGTAATTCGATCGTGTTGTCAAGACCCATGTCAGAACTGTTTATCGAAGAATGCTCATGTGTTCTGTACATTTCATAAACGGAAGCGACTGGGATAACAGACAGCCCGTAAACATTTTGTAATGAAGTGTCAGCCGGTACGTAATACTCGATATCTGGAGTTGTTTTATCGGTTATTAAGATAATCGTTTCACCCCTATACACTTAAAAAATTCCCGTGTTTTCTTAATAAAGCATAAGCACAGTACATAAATCCCTCGCGAAAATGACATCGGAGAAGTACAAGTGTTCGAGTGCCACAGAAAACAAGTGGGTCCTTGAAGGTGTGGAACGGAGAGCAGAACTAAAATAAGATGTAACGTTTCGGGATTCCCTCATAGTCGCGTAGACACTCCAGAAGCAGGAAGATCCGTTTGATGACGTCTCTTGAGGAGCGAGGAAAAAATTCACTCTCAAATAACTACTGTACAAGATGCCTCGCCGCCTCTTGAAGGGTGTCATGGGATTCTGCAGCCGTGGACTCGGCGACCTGTGAGCCAACGCGGTGTTTCTGACCACATACATTTTAGCTGCGGGTTCTCCGACGTGCAAAGGAAGCCGCGACAATGGGGAGGCTCTGCGTGCCGTTTTGTAATAAGAATGCCTCTCTACATTTTATCGTAGGAATGATATAAATTTTAAACTTCTTAGATCCACCGAGTCATTATGTATTCTTAAAATATCTTTTAACTCTTTTTCAACACATATGTATCTTTTACCTCTTTCACTGAAGAAGCTGACCAACAGATTTTTTTTTCAATTTCAGGTATTGGTTTTATTGCATTCTCCTTTAGCGTATTGATCAGAAATTGTAGGTTAAGATACCTTTGCCTTATTGAGTATCGTTTGCTATGCCAAACTTCGACAGCATTCATGGTCCTGTGCATCGAATTGATGACGGTAGATAGCTGACCGAAATCACTTTGAAACAAATTCTCTGAACGCAGATAACTTTGATACAGTAGTGTTAGGTATCGAAGTATTATCTAACGCAACTGAAGCCAACCTAAGAGTGAATTTATTTCGAAATAATTTTAGTCGACTGTCTGTCTTCACCAATTCCACATTTCAGGTTGTGTACTAGCATTTTCCATCTATTGACTGATTAAATAATCTACGCCACTGGGCACTTGCTACGCTGTTACTCTCCATGCTTCATCAAGGCAGTCCGGTGGAAGATGGACTCTACAGCACACGTGCGGCAAGACAAACGAACTACTTCTTCATCCCTGTATTGCTCCACTAATCGCAGTTCTTGTATGTCTTCCACAGGCATTGCTTGAAATGAAAATTACAACTGTAAAATAAATGTCTCGGATAACACTGTTTTCATAGTTTAATTTGCAATCATTTCGAAGTAAAGCAATGCAGTTTTAAATGACAACCAAGTTATGACATTTCTCGGTTGAGAAAAAATATTTCACAATTATTTTGACTTTCCTCTGGTAAAAAAGCTAGTCTTCCGTGCTTCAGGTATCAACAAGTTGTTTCGAACACCTCTGAAACGTCCGCCCATAAGAAGAGCTTTATTTTCAAACATTTTCTCCCCTTCTTCGTAACTGATCACCAGGATTCATTTGTCAGGAACAGGGTTATTATCAGTCTCCTTAAAAACTTCAGTCACTTTCAAAATATCTTCGTGCTGCCGAATCCCTGAACTACTGCCGTCTTTCTCACAATTCGTTATACTTGCGACGTAATCTAAATCTTTATCTCGCAAATCTTGAAATTGCTCTTTAAACCCTCCAAAAAAAGGCACTGTCTACTCACCGCAGACTGTTTCCCAGCAGTTATGCATTCGTTTCTTAATATCCACATCTGTTTCGTCAGGTTGGGCGAGAAACTTACTGTTGAGCCGTGATTCTACCATTTACAATTTTTAAACTGCCGCTGCTCCTATTCCGTTCGGAGTTCCTGTACAAGCAATTCGTATAATTACCACATTTCCGGTGCTCCTGGCACCGCTTACCATCCTTTCCCCTTTCTGTTTCCTTTTCCTTTCCTTTTTCTAACCACAGGCTCCAGTCACATTAACGTGATCACCGCCTGTGTCCGACGCTAATGAGTAGGGTATGCGTAACGCGGAAACTCAGCCACTTATGTGACATCCAAAAGGACGTGATCATTGCCTTTCGGGCCACAGGTGGATGCATTTTCGAAACGGCAGAGTTCGTAAAATGTTGGCGTGTTGCCATATTTAAAGCACTCCGCGCATGGCGCTGTCGAGAGCCGACGCTGAGGCCGTTGTGGTGCCCCACGGTCCACAGAGGACAGGAGTTAAAGGAGACCGCAGGTGAATAACGTGCAACTGCTGAGCAACTGACCATGCACGTGAACCGAAGAGCCTACCGACAGTGTCTCCTCTAAGACCACTCAGCGAAAAATGCTATGTGTGGGTCTCCACAGCAGACTCCTGGTCCACACACCTATGCTGACAGCTGTTCGTCCTCGACAAAGGCTGGAATTTTTACGCCAGTTCTGCGACTGGGCGTCCACTGAACGGTGACCTGCGGGCTTTCCAAGTGACAGACAGACGATGGCGTGTAGGGCGCGATTCACCTGAAAGTGAACACCCTGCAACAGTCGGCGGCAGGGTTAGGACAGGAGGAAGGATCGTTACGATCTCACAAACGTTATCGTGACACTCCCGTCGTTCTGGAAGGCACAGTGGATGAGCAGAAATATCGGTCGGAACCGTTGCCACACCTACATCGAGTCTTTTTTCCCTCGGTATCTACCAGCAGAACAACTAAATCTGTGACACAGCTTGCAGTGTGAAAAGCACCAGGATGAGTTTGCTGTACTCCGCCGACCACCAGGCTTCCCGGAATCGAGAATATGTGGGACCACCTCGATGAAGCTCTTCGTATCCTGGGTCCTCAACCGAAAAACGTAGCGCAGCTAACTAAGGCACCGGCGTCGGCATGGCTCAGTACCTCACTGACTCCTGCGCGTTTCTCAGTTGTCCGCGCTTCCCGTTAATCGTACCCCCCTACAGTGACTCAATGACGACACTCTCCCGTACACGTCAGCATCATCAACAGCCGCAGACTGCTGTTCACTCAGCCTGTCACCTCATTTATGTCTATACAGCATAACAGCTGTCTGTTACACTTCCTGGGACACTCCTGACGATATCCTTGTGTCTGATCAACGCTCGCCGTCGAGAACGTACTGTTGTAGACTTGAAGCCGCTCTCATATCTGGGAACCGACTCCGTATGCTCATACGAGGCCCTTGGTTAACAGTGTGCAGTGGACCACCGTGCCAAAGGCTTTTCTCAAATATAGGAGAGTGCAATGTGCTTGGGACCCTTCGTCCGTGGTTCGCAGTATATAATGTGCGAAAAGGGCAAGCTGCGTTTCACACGAGCTTTCTAAAACCGTGCTGATTTCTGGACGTAAGCTTTTCGGTGTCTAGGAAATTTATTATAATCATATTTAGAATACGTTCTAGGATTCTGCAGAAAATCGATGTCTGTAATTTTGCACATCCTTTCTGTTACTCTTCTTTTACACGAGTGTCACCTGCGATTTTTTAAACTGCCTTAGGTTGGACCCATTACAGGTGTAATATTCAGAAGGCAAATGTATATTGATCTCGTTATATACGGCTGCAACTTGCGCTTTTGCCAGTCCTTTGCGAAATACTGCTGGGCAAGAGAAAGGCGATAAATGCGAATGAAGTAAGTAAAACTGAAATTGTTTTAACTTCTTCGCTGTCGCCGAATCCTTTCCAAGCGATGCGTCCTTGAGCGGGTCAAACAGGTAGCAATAAATGCTCTACAAGTGAGGTTGACTTTTGAAGTTTCTCTTACCAGTCAAGTACAATGCAGACAGCTTCCATTCTCCATAATATCAGCAATATGAAAATGAAAATTCACGAAAGTCAAATCTGGACTGTAGCGATAATGACGCAGAGTCTCCCAACCCATTACTGTTTCTTTTCCCTTCCAGTGGTTTCTTGGATCAGCTGCGCTATGTTTGGGCGAGCGTTGTTGTGTAATAGTATCACGTCTTTTCTTTGACATTGGCGACCCTTTCCTCTCGTTTTCGGCTTTACTTTGCTCATCACTATGTGTGAGTGGTCAGCGCTGCATCCTGTACGCTGATCTTCCAAATAATCACCAAAATACAACTACTTTGGCATCCAAATGATGGCCAGCATCACTTTCCTCGCTGATGCTCGAGTTTGAATTCCTTTCGGACAGGTGAACTAGTGTGCTTCCATTTCACTCCTTGTCTTTTCGAGTCGGGTTGCCCATTTTGAACGAAAGTTTAATCACACGTTAAAATCTCGTTCGAAAAAGGTTCACCTTCACGTTCATAGCACTCTTTGTTTCCTTGTGTTGTGTGAATTCTCTCGGGACCCACGTTGGACTTGTTTCGCTGTACTTGAGCATGTCAATGACGACGTTGTGGACTGTGCCACTACCTGTTGCAGCTATTTTGCTATTCAGTTCTACTGCAACACGTCGGCCATCAGGAGTAATGTCGTCAGAGCCGGCTTTAAGCGAAGGAGGAGACAGTTCAATTGGCCGGCCACGGTGTTTTTTTATTAGTCACTGAAGTTAGATTGTTTTTGAACTGTCCTACGTATTTATCAAAAATTTCCGTCTTTCGCACAGCTTCGACCATACTGAAAAAACGTTAGAGAAAATAT
Source organism: Schistocerca gregaria (assembly GCF_023897955.1). Classification (NCBI taxonomy): domain Eukaryota; kingdom Metazoa; phylum Arthropoda; class Insecta; order Orthoptera; family Acrididae; genus Schistocerca; species Schistocerca gregaria. Next base: position 1,406,589 of record NW_026061723.1, on the reverse strand, counting down.
TTCGGCCGTTTTCTGCCTTCTGAAAGGGAAAACGCATCGTTGAACGTTGCTCAGTTAATGTGGAAACTTCAACCAGACACGCCATTCTCAATTGCAACATTAAGGTTATAAATAAAACAATTATTTTTTGTCAGCCGCTCTTAGCTCATCACAGTCATGCCATCCTAAAGTCATGAAACTACAAAAATTCTTCCTACGGACTATTCGACTTCATTAATTTGCTTTGCAGGGGAAACTCACGAAGGAGTATGCGCTTAGTATTTAGTCGGTCATTTCTAGTTGATGAGAAAGTTAAAACAAACAAGTAGCAAACCATTGCTCATTTATTTAGGAACAACATTTATCAGATACAGCTGAGTAACGTTTAACCCAAACCTTAAATGTCATATATATGACACTGCTCGTAGCTGCATCATCTGGCAAGAGTACGCACTAACACCAATAACAAGAAAATGCACCATGACTTTCGTAAACTGTGCATTCTTCATGCCACTGTTGGGAGCAGACATCACACTCAATACAGTCTTCCGTGACAGACTCGTTTTAGTCTTCACCACACCTTGGGCAGTTCAAAACATGAAGTGGGAATAATAGACAATTGTGAAGGTGATTCGATAAACCCTATGCCTGGCACTTAGATATGATTTGCACAATATCCATGTGGGTGTAGATCCCTCCTTGGATTGTGCCCTGGTTGTTGCTGAAGATGATGGAGCAGTTTAATCCAGATTAGCCACAGAGATTCTACGTTGTTCGTTACTGATATTTTGTCCCTCCTTGGTTTAGTTTGTTTTCCTAACAATGCATTTTTGTACGTAGACTCAAACAGAATTCCGGATGTTTTTGCAGCTTGCTTTAGATGTTCGAAAACCTAAAATTGTGCAGTTCACAAAACGAAAAATCATAGTGTCCTATGACTACAGCATCAATAACTCTCATTTTCAGTCGGTCAGCTCACACAAATACCTCGGTGTAACACATTGTAAGGATACGGAATGGAAGCAGGACTGAATAAAACTCAAACGATTTCTACACCTGGATAAGCGTTCGACAATGTAAAATGGTGCAAGATCGAAGTTGTGAAGAAAATAGCTCTAGGCAGAGACGGGTATATATTAGTACAAGACCCAAGAGGAAATAAGAGTGGAAGACCAAGAACGAAGTGCAAGGATTAAAAAGAGAGTAAGACTTTGATGTAGTTATTCGCCTATACTGTTCAATGTTTGTATCAAAGAAGCAATGAAGAAAATAAGAGAGAGGTTCAAGATTCGCACTGAAATACGGGTTGAAAGGATATCAGTGACAGTGTTTGCTGATAATATTATCGTTGTCAGTGAAAGTGAATTACTACAGGATCTGATGAATGAAATATACAATATAATGAGTGTAGAATTAGGGGTCAGAGTAAATCAAAGACAATAGTGATGAGATGAAGCATAAACGGGAAAAGCGAGAGTCTTAACATTGGTGATAACGAAGTAAGAAATGGAACCATCACATCGTGTCGGTCAAAGATAAAGGTGGTGGCGAACTGTAATTTATTGTTAGAATTAAAGAGAAATATAATCAGTGCACAAAGATGATCTTTTTTGAACTATTGGTGCGACCCATACTCTAATATTGCTCCATGGTGTGGGACCTGTCCCATATACGAGTAGCAGGGGATATTGAACTGTTCATAATAAAGACAGCACAGGTTTGTTTGGCTCACAGGAGAATGTAACAGAGATGCTGAAGAAATTGGGAGATGCCTGAAGATACACATAAGCTATCCCGAGAAAGCTTACTTGCCAAATTTCTAGAACATACCGTAAATTTTGAATATACGAGGTGTGTTAAAAAAAATTGGGAACGTTCGTAATTTCGCGCCAATGGCGTGTTGGGGCGAAATGCAGTTGACATCCCTGCACGCGCGTGTGCTTAATGTGTAACTGCGGGAAGTTTCACTGTTGTATGTCTGTTAGCTTATTGTTCAGTGCTGTATTGACTAGAACGTTGTGTCGCACAGTTGGCGAACTTCGAGAGGGTATAGTTAGAGGAGCAATGCGCCTGCAATAAATTTTGCGTGAAACTCAAGAAAACCGCCGCTCGGGGTAGCTGCGCAGTCTAGGGGCCTTGCCACGGTTCGTGTGGCTCCCCTCTGTCGGAGGTTAGAGTCCTCCCTCGGGCGTGGGTGTGTGTAAGTGGTGCAAGCCTAGGGACTGATGACATCAGCAGTTGGTCCCATAGGAACATAAGAGCTAAACTAAAGAACACCTCTACAGAGACACGCCAAATGATACAGGAAGCCTACGGTGATGAGTGCTTAAGCCGCACTCGGTGTTACGGATGGTTCACACGGTTTAAGAACGGCCGGACGGAAGCTAAAGACGACGCTCGTCCTCCGACTTCTGCCAGCAACGCTTGTGTCAGGAACGTCAACGATCCTGTGCGTGCTGAACGAAGACTGACTGTCCGAGAGATTGCAGAAGAATGTAACATTGCAGTTGGATCGTGAAATCCTAATACAGCATCTTGCAATGTATCGTGTTGCCGCCAAGTTCGTGCCACGGCTCACGAGTCAAGAGCAGAAAGACCTCCACCTCCCAATCTGAGAAGAGCCTTAGGATCACCCAAATGAGAACGAGATGTTCCTTAAGAAAATTATAACTGGTGATGGGTCTGCAGTTATGACGTTGTCATGAAGGTTCAATCTTCACAATGTGTAGGGAAATGTTCTGAACGATCAACATATAAAATAGCTTGTCAGGTCAGCTTGGCCCTTGCAGACATTTATTTTCAAAGTTGAAAACCAAGTTGAGAGGACGAAGATTTGTAACGATAGACGCACGGTCCAGCGAAAGGCGAACCAAGTCTGCTCCCAGAAGTGGAAACGGTTTATCAGTCGTGGGGGTGATCATATACAAATATGTGAAGGTAAGCGTAGAAAATTTTTGTGGACAAAGTTCCGGAATTTTTTAAACAGACCTCTTAGACGAAAGGTAATGAATACAGGCAAGTGGTCTGCAAATGTTCGTACGCTTGAGTTCGCTTCCATTCGCTGCTGTTGAAACTGGGCTTAATAATAATATTCCCTGTGTGAGATGTAATTGGAAAACTATGTAAACGCTGAGCTGTGCGCCGCTTACAGCCCACGCGAAATTATTCTCGGAGGGACACATCATTATCCCCTTCGTGCCTAAAGTTGCTTCGGCCAAACTCAAACTCAATTGCCAGGCCGATAGCTCGTTATCCTACTGCTCTGCAAGTAACACTTGGTCTGAAACCATCTGTACGGTTATGTAGGTTAAGACACTGCAGCCACTCAAAATGGTGGCTCCACGTTTGCGAGTAACTGACGAGAAAAGAAATTCTGAATTTTGTGTGACACTCCGTAGCATTAAGAAAGCTGAGTGACGTTAGTTGGTTGTGAGGTGTAATGGAAAGGATAATAGCTTCACATGTTGTGTTCGGATACCAAGATTTAAAAGCCTGAAGTCTTATATTTCAGAAGCAAGGAGCGTAACAATCAAGTGATTTATGAACAGTACGTGCACACATTTTTGCTCGGTTGATTTTAATTGAGGTTGCAACGTGCAGATCAAGCAAGTACCGTACTGTAGAGAGGTTGAGCAAGAGAAGCGTTTGGAACATGTGTTTATCCTTATTTTGGATAGTTAGCTTTCTTATCTGAGAAGTAATTGTGGCTAGCCCTTGACATGCATCACGAATTCCTTCGTCGTTCAGTCTAATATCGCCTTCCCCCCCACACACAATACCCTCCATCTCTCATGATTTTGAAAATAAAAGTGTTCCTAGAAAAGTTGTTCACTGTACAGTTTATTTATGTGCCAAAGTTAGTGATAATGTGGGGGAGGGAAGGCCACAGACCTCAGGGAGGGGGGGGGGGGGGGGTAGGACAGGGGGTACTGGCAAATGTCTGATGACACTCAGGAGCAACGGTCTAAGAAAGGCTGGGAACCACTGTTCAACTGCCTGTGAATGTATACTGAACATAAATGTGGAAAACTGACACAACCTACTTTTTGAATTTTTTTTAATTCGAGTTAACTAGTTTTGGAACCGTTTGAGGGACATCTGAAAATGTGGCGCACAGAATTCGCGTCTTTATTTCTTTAGATTGAATCTGGGTACTGGCTCTTTGACAATAAGACAGAGCACTCTTTAATGTATCGCCACGAGCGGCAGTTAAACGGCGACATGTATCGCGAAACCAAAACACCTACTTACCGTGGCAGCGTGGGCGCTATTGCAGTTAATATCCATCTAGCAACTTGCGTTTTAGTTGTCTGTTGGCCACTGGTCAATCTCTTTCCATTGTAAATATAAATACGAATTGTCACCATATATCACAAGCATAACGTTTACCACAGATGTACGTTACAAAGATCTTCACTTAAAAATACAGCATACTTTGCTCTGAAACAATTTTTTGGATTTTTGTGCTTATAACACGACGGCGTGCTGAGAAGATAATGACTCGGTCTGTTTTATTTGAAGTCAGTAACATTCTACATCTTTACTATGGATATCTGCAGCCCTCTGCTTCGTACCGCGTTACATAGCGGTGTGTGACGTGACTATGTTGGGGGTGAGAAAAAGCTCACAACACTAAAAGCACGAATTCGAAGACTTCGTCCGCATGTGGAGCACACTCTCCTTGAGCACGGCAGTGCCAAACTACACACGATCGCTGCGGCATCTGCAGCAAGCCGACGTCCTTGGTTCACTGCCGTCGATCATCCTACACACAGTCTCGATTTTCGTCTATGTGCAAAACTAAGAAAACCTTCGAGCACTTCAATTATTTCAAGCGGTGCAAGCAGAGGTAATGTTGTGGCTCTGTTAACATAGTCAAACAATATACTGTGACGGTGTCAACAAAATAGTATCTAGTTGGGGAAATTGTGCTGGTTCCGAGGGTGAGTGTGTTGAAAACTAAATTTATTGACGTGAAGAATACCGATGCAGAATGTTCATGAAGTTTGTTTTATTTAAAAATCTTTGTGACTTTTCACTCAAAACTTGTCAACATTACTTTTCTGTACGTCCTCGTACAATGGATGTCTCAAAAAATACGTACATTGATCAAAATAAGTGTTAACATGAATGCTTTTAACAGCACTAGGTTCAAAAAATTTTAACTCTATGCCAATTGCAGATTAATTTTAATGGCAGCTAGCGCGATTATATGAGTGGACTGTTAGATTTAATGGTGAGCATTTATGTAATTTTTAAACATTCTCTGCCTTGTCATTCTTCCTCTCTTAAGTGCCTCGTCTTCCAGTAACACTGTCGATCGATAGCATGATCTGTTGTCCGTCCATGGTTTTTCAGACCATTGATTCAGTGCTGAACCCAAACTGCTGGTCTGAGTTATTTAGCCTGGATAATCCTGTGCGTCGTGGGTCACGTATGCCATTAATCTTTCAAAGAAATGGTTCAAATGGCTCTGAGCACTATGGGACTTAACATCTGAGGTCATCAGTCCCTTAGAACTTAGGTTTAAGTAGTTCTAACTAACCTAAGGACATCACACACACACACACACACACACACACACACACACACACACACACACACACACACACACACACACACACACACACCCGAGTCTGGATTCGAACCTGCGACCGTAGCGGTCGCGCGGTTCGAGACTGAAGCGCCTAGAACAGCTCGTCCACAATGGCCGGCCATTAATGTTTCATTGAATTATTAATTTCAACAAGTTTTATTTATTGTTGCGAAATTGCGCTACCAAAACAATCGAGTTTTGCTATGTGGATGCTGTTGAGAATTTCTGCATTTTCGTACCGCTATATTTTTGACTATATCTGTCGATGGTGTTGTTGTTGTCTTCAGTCCTGAGACTGGTGTGATGCAGCTCTCCATGCTACTCTATCCTGTGAAAGCTGCTTCATCTCCCAGTACCTACTGCAACCTACATCCTTCTGAATCTGCTTAGTGTATTCATCTCTTGGTCTCCCTCTACGATTTTTACCCTGCACGCTGCCCTCCAATGCTAAATTTGTGATCCCTTGATGCCTCAAAACATGTCCTACCAACCGATCCCTTCTTCTAGTCACGTTGTGCCACAAACTTCTCTTCTCTCCAATCCTATTCAATACCTCCTCATTAGTTACGTGATCTACCCATCTAATCTTCAGCATTCTTCTGTAGCATCACATTTCGAAAGCTTCTATTCTCTTCTTGTCCAAACTAGTTATCGTCCATGTTTCACTTTCATACATGGTTACACTCCAAACAAATACTCGGAGAAACGACTTCCTGATACATAAATCTATATTCGATATTAACAAATTTCTCTTCTTCAGAAACGCTTTCCTTGCCATTGCCAGTCTACATTTTATATCCTCTCTACTTCGACCATCATCAGTTATTTTACTTCCTAAATAGCAAAACTCCTTTACTAATTTAAGTGTCTCATTTCCTAATCTAATCCCCTCAGCATCACCCGATTTAATTTGACTACATTCCATTATCCTCGTTTTGCTTTTGTTGATGTTCATCTTATATCCTCTTTTCAAGACACTGTCCATTCCGTTCAACTGCTCTTCCAAGTCCTTTGCCGTCTCTGACTGAATTACTATTTCATCGGCGAACCTCAAAGTTTTTACTTCTTCTCCATGAATTTTAATACCTACTCCAAATTTTTCTTTTGTTTCCTTCACTGCTTGCTCAATATACAGATTGAATAACATCGGGAGAGGCTACAACCCTGTCTCACTCCTTTTCCAACCACTGCTTCCCTTTCATGCCCCTCGACTCTAATAATTGCCATCTGGTTTCTGTACAAATTGTAAATATCCTTTCGCTCCCTGTATTTTACCCCTCTGTCGATGGTATCCTTAATATTTTTCGATACGATCGCATTTCAAATGCCTAATAGAGTCCATGACTCAGCTCCATAGAGTAGGACACCGAACGTGTAACATCGAAGTAGTCGACTGCTCTGAAGGTTCTCAGCAGTCGCCGCGGACTAAATGACTGCAGGGGACTCGATGCATTGGCCATAAGTTTTCTAGTAATTCTGGAGATTTTCCTTTGGACTAAGTATGAAGTCGTTCCTTGTTGCTTAGATCGTGCAGGTTTCAGACCGATTGTGTTAGTATTGCTACACTACTAAATGTGTATCCACCACCATATCAGGGTATATAATGAAACGGCGGCCCTCTTTCGTCATGCCTTACAAGGAGATATCTCCAGCGGTAGGATCGACTTTCTGGAACCATCTATACGGTTATGTAGGTTAAGCACCCAAGTATCGCACACTGCAGCCATTCATCCTGGTGAGTCGACGTTAGCGAGGAAGTGACGAGAAAAGAAATTCGGAATTTTGTGTGAGACTCGATAGTATGAAGAAAGCCGAATGACATAAGTTGGTTATGAGGATAATTGAAAGGATACTAGCTTCACATGCATGAGGTTGTGGGTTCGAATCTCACCAGAGAAATAAATCTATTTTAGGTCTTTATCGAAGTGACATTGATAATCATATTCCTTCAACTGATGTAAATATATATATTTATTTTTTTAGTTCCACTCCTGGGTCACGTGATTCAATAGTGATATGAACTTCTTCATTTGGTCTAGTTTTTCTTCTTATCATCCCTTCTCCACTGGAAATATTTGTTTGTGAACTTTTAATTATCTTCATGTATCAATTCCGATTTAATGCCTCCTGTTTTTATTACCCTGTATTTTCGTCTACGTTATTGTGTACATTATATCGATTTCTCACTTTGCTTGAATTTTATTTTACTTAGAAAACATTCTCTCATTTATGTCCTCATCTACACTATAATTTCCATAGTGCACAAAGATTTTATGTTATGTTTTAAATATTTGTATGTCGATTACCATGCAAAAAAAGGCACGTCTCCCAAAGAAAAACGTTTTTCACATTAATGCACAGTCAATATAAATAGATTATTTCGTCTTTTGTTTTTTAATTCATTTATCGGAGTTTTGAAGTAATTCAATAGTCAAACAGATAGGTATAATAAATTACACTTTCACAAAAATTCCAATTGGAAGAAAAATTAAACAAATGGAAAAGTTCATACGGTGACTAAAACGATGTGACAAAAGAATAGAACGAAATAAATTACATTTAAACCAATAAATAGAGTACAAATAAACATCAAAGTCATTTCTATAAAGATTTAAAAAAAAATTACTGCACCTGACGAGGCATGGTTAAGCTTCTATCGTAACCATTATGACACGTAACCAGACTGTGGAATACGACTTCCTTCACGCTATGTAGCATCACGCAAAATTTTGAAATCTTTTCCGTCAGTTACTTTCAAACCGAGGGCCACCTGGATGCAGGGATCTTAAGTTGCACTACGGCTTATTTGGATTCAAAAAGTCGATCCCACCGCTGGGGGCTCTCCTTGTTAGTTTTAAGAGTAACAAACGGCTCATTTTGAAATAACAGTAATATCGCAGTCCAGTAGCGCCGGACCCTGCAAACTTGAAAGACAACCCCAGCAAAGGCAAAGAAAATGTTACTGTAGCAAGTAAATTACTGTAGGCAACTGAACAACAACGAAATAATAACAAAATAGGTTCGCAGGAGAGCTTCTGTAAAGTTTGCAAGGTAGGAGACGAGGCACTGGTAAAGCTGTGAGGACAGGGCGTGAGTCGTGCTGGGGTGGCTCAGTTGGTAGAGCACTTGCCAGCGAAAGGCAAGGGTCCCGAGTTCGAGTCTCGGTGCGGCACCCATTTTCAATCTGCCAGGAAGTTTCAATAATAATAATAATAGATCCAGTCATATTAATATGACCAACTCCTATTTTCGAGGTCAACGTGTAATAACCCATAGACTCCAGGAGATAGCATTAGTAGGTGATGAATGGGGGTGGGGGGAGGAGGCTGGAAACAGTGAAGTCGTTGTCATAATGCGTAAAAGGGGCGATTTATGTGACGTCCAACAGGGCATAATCGTTGGCTTTCTTCCCAAGGGTGGAAGCATTTCCGAAACGGCAAAATCTGTAATCTTTTCACATGCCACTGTATGTAAAGTAAACCGTGAGTGGCAAAATCTCGGTATTCTAATCCGGCTCCAAGGCAAGTGTGTTGGACTACGGGCAGTAGGCGACACAGGTGAACGATAGCTGCAGATGTGTGTGCTGGCGAGAAGACGTGCAACTTTTGTGCAGCTGACAGCCCAGGCGAACCGAGGGCTGCCCCCAATGTTTCCTCAACAACTTATGGGCTTCCGCAGTGGGCACCTGGTCCCTGCACCCACGCTGACTGCTCTTCATTGGCGTTGAAAGCTTGCATTTGCACGCCGGTACCACAACTGAAAGTCCACTGAGTGCTACAGGTGGCCTCTCCATATTCATCACATTTTGTGCTCCATCGGACAGATTGAAAGCAAACGCCCTGCAACCCTGAGGGAGTGTTATGGTGTGGGCAATGTTTTCGTGGCACTCCCTGGGTGATCTCGTTGTTCTGAAAGGCACAATGGATCAACCCTAGTACGCACCTATCCTTGGGGACCAAATACACCCCTAGATGCACGTGTAACATAGCTCGCAGTGTATGTGCGTGGTTCTGAAAGCTCTAGGATGAATTTACCGTACTGCCCTCACCACCAAATTTTCCGCCTTTAAACCCAATCGAGAATCTGAAAGGTCACCTCGATCGAGTAGTTTGTGCCACGGATCCTCAATCGATAGAATTCTATCGCAGCATGACAAGTACTGGGGTAGGAATGGCTTCTTATGACTGTCGTTACATCATTGACTCTATTCCTGTGCGTCTCGTGCTGCAGAAGGTGTTTATTGCGTATTTTAACACGTGGTCAGATTACTGCGACTGGACAGTGTAATAATAATATTAAATTTCGCTTATTTCAGTGCCCTCGTTTAAGTCTTTCAATTGGACGGCACTTTGAAGACATGCTTATCATTAACGTACTCCAGTTGTCCAACCGGGGAAAGGGAATCGGCAGTTTAACGTGGAATCCGCACCACATGTTGTTTCTACCGACTCCTCATATCATTGAGAGGTGAAGGCTGTATTAAAAGCAGACAGAAAAATTTATTTGTTCATCTTGGATTCGATCCCGAGATTCTCGATTTGCAGGCACTCGCTGTGCCGGTAGACCACCAGGTCCAACAGTTACGAGACGGTAATCGAACTGTATTGGCAGAGTATTTCGTCGTATTTTGCGTCAAGTAAATGTGCTGTGGTGCAAGCCAAAGTACATTCACGCTAAGGGCATCAGTTCCGATCCCAGAAAAATGTGCAGCCAGAGCAGTATTGTAAGTAAAAATCAAACTCTTCCATTTTTCTTACCGAGTTGCTATACATCTAGAAAACAAACCAAAATTGTGAAAACATTTCATACAAGATTACTGACAAATTTTTATGAGTAAAAATAAACGGGTATGGTAATATACATGGAGGTGAATAAAAAATAGTGGCAGTTTGGCTGTAATTCATGTCAGTCTTCATTGACTAAAATTCACTTTATCACATTTGCGTCTCGCGTCTCGATCACTTTCCACACCCACATGAAAGATTTCATACACTGTCTGTGCATCCATCTGTGATGATGTCTCGCTAGGACCGCCATATGGTGTCTTATCATTTGCTGTAAGACGTGCCACGAAATACTTCGTTCATTTGGGTGATCAGGCCATAATTGGGGGGACTCTACCGGATGAATACGGTGGATGTCCCAGTATGTCCCGCTGCCACGTATGCGGTGCTCCTGCACAGGGCTCGTCGTTTGGCGTCGTGTAAGTTGATAGAATGCAGCACTGGAAGGAAAGATTGTTGCGCGCTCCGACCACGTGCCCTTCCAGTCTGCACCCAAGCACGTTTTTCGTGTTTCCCAAACATACTATTAAGGCACTCGAGCTAGCCTCTCCATCTCTGAGAGAGTACACACTGCAACTGACTCAAACACGACTTGTGCTGCTGACTTCACTACTTCAGCCCACCATCTGTCAGCAACAGAAAGTGTGCGTACCGAATGACTCACATCCGTCATATTATGGCATTGTGCTACCACTTTTTATCCAACACATGCAAAGACGCATGTGTGACTACTTGTTGTCTCCCATCTTGGTAGTGGCCTAATTATTGGGAGGTTTTGAAGTGCATTATCTATACGTGGTGTATCAAAAACAATCATCCGACCTGGGCCGTCTATATTTCTGGAACTAAGAAACATATACAATGAATACAATGAATTTTGTCCTTTGATGTACGAAAACTAAAAAAGTTATTTTCATCCTTTTCATTGGTGTTCAATATGCATCGTTGAGATGCACGGAACATGTCAATGCGGTGTTCAAATTGTACCAACACTGCAGCAAGCATGTCTGGAGTTACAGTTTCCACAGGTGCTGTTATGCGATGTCTCAGTTCATTTATTGCTGTTGGTAATGTAGGTACATAAAGAGTCTCTTACAAAACCATACATATATAATCACATATAGTCGGGTGCGGTGACCTTGGAGTCTAGTAGTCTAAGGGTGAGTGATTTAGTCCAGTGTGAACGATCCATCGTTCAGCAATCGTTTGATTTAGAAATTCCCACACTTCCAGATGCCACTGTCGCGGTGCCCCATCGCATTGGAAAATGAAGTCGTTCGAATCAAACTGTGGGAAGAGAAAGTTTTCAGGCATATCGAGATATATGCTTACTGTAACAGTGTTTCCGGCAAAGAAATATGAATCATACACATTTTCCCTCTAAACTGTACAAAATACATTAAATTTAGGAGAGTCTATTTTATGTTGTACACCTTCATGTGGTTGTCCCGTACCTCATATTGTCACATTATGACAGTTCACCTCTCTGTGTAAATGGAGTGTTGCCTCGTCACTAAACACTAACTGTGGGAGAAAACGGCCATCCTCCACCTTGACAAGAGTGAAATTATGGAACTTCACACGATGTATCGCCCTCACGAACAGCTCGCATTAGCTGAATTTAATATTGTTTGATGCATAAACGTCGACGCAGAGACGCCAGACGGACATCGGGGACGTGCTGAGCTCTCGAGCTGCACGGCGAACGGATTTCTGCGGACCCCTCGTGAAACTGTGGCTGATGCGTTTGACGTCTGTGTCAGGCATTCGGGGACGGCCCGGCGATTCGCCTTTCCGCAAACCTTCTCTTTCTCTTAATCGTTGATGCCATCATCTAATGCTCTGTGCTGTAGGAGGATCATCATCGTACCTTGTACGAAAGTCACGTCGAACACTTATTACTGCCCACACTGCGCAAAATGCAGAACACAAAACGCTTCCTGTCGCCGCGACACCATTTTTACTAGGACTGAAATGGTCGGACAGTGCTGCTGCCAAGCGGTAACCATGTAAAGCCGTAGGGTTTGCTCTTTCCAGCAGTACGCTATTCACGCACATGTGTCGAATAACATAATAGTTACTTTTTAAAAAAAAATCGGTTGATCCTTTTTGATACACCCTGCATATTTACACCCTAAGCAGTACCACCAATAAATTATCCCAGTGTGAAGGAAATCGTTAATGTGATGTACGTGTAAAGGCAAACAAATGATAACAATTGCTGTTAAATTGGGTGACTCATTCAGGAGAAAGTCATAACGCGTTGGGCCACCTCTGGCCCTTAAGGAAGCAGCTATTCGACTTGATCTTTATTGATAAAGTTGGTGGATGTCCTCCTGACGGATGTCGTACCATATTCAGTTCAATTGATTTGTTACATCGTCAAAATCTCGACCTGGTTGCAAGGATAATCCCATATAGCTCCAAAATTGGGGAGAGAGGTGGAGATCTTGTTGGCCAGTGTATTGTCACGTACGTGCACACAGATGAAACTCTCAACATGTGTGATGCATAAAATATCGTCTACACTGAAAGCGTTCCCAGCAGAGGTTAACCCCTCGTAATGGCCAAAGGTGGTCATACCGCATATTGAAGTCCACTACCAGGTGTCTGGATACTTTTGATCCGATAGTGTATTTCAGAATGTTAGCAGTGGCCAGAATTTGGGACATTCGGCTTTGAGCTTAAAGCTGGTGCGAGGCGGTTCAAGATACCTCTAAAAATAGACACATCTGGCAGCATTAGAGTGAAATGTCCATCAAAGAAGCTGTGTTGCGCTCTCTACCTACAGTTGTTCTCGTGGGCGTCAGAGCCCCCGTACGCAAGAGGCCCCCTGGGTTTTATACTGCGGACACGGTAGTCGCGCCTGATGAGCTCTCAGAAATTATTAAATGTATTCGAAATTTCTATTATGGTGGAACAACAACTGTAAAATATACCGGAAACATGCACGATGTTCCGAAATTTCCGTTACAAACTCCTAGTGTAGATGGGGAATGAGTACACAATACTCGTATTCTGAATTGGAACCCATCTCCTGTAACGCACCGTTTCCTCGCTACAGCCGTCGGAAAACATGTTAGTAACGCGACCACTTGTACAAGTAAGTCATTAGCTGTGACCCAGTACATCGATAGTTCCACAATTCCACTCATTGAAAGGAAACTTGATAAGTTTTCAGAAACACTCTTCTTTACAATACGGCCTTTTGAAACTTAGGTGCGCTGCGTCTCTTTGTAGCACTGCAGTCACCCGTGCTGACGGTGAACGCACCATTATCTCAAAGTCGTTGCGCAGTTGTGGCGAAAAGCGTATGCCGTGAAGTTGGACGCTGCTGAGAACGAGCTTGATAAAGGCGACGAACTTCGCCATACAGTAGGATCATATCGGTGTATTCGGCAAAAGTGCACTCCGCAATATTTCTCTAATACTGAGAGACACTTGAGTGACGCACGAACCTTGTCAGAGTGGCAGGGCTGACGGTGAATGACATCCGACGTAAGCATCTTCCCCCACCCCTTCCGCCATCCCACGATGGCTACCCTGTTGCCTACCCACGTAGCAAACATGTATTCAAACGGCTGTAGCACGGAAAGTATACGTTTCCGTACGGGGGTTCAAATTAAAAATATTGTCGCTTAGTTCCCTCTAAAAGTGCTAGAATTTCGGAAAACTCTGTATCTGTCCAGTAAACTGTACAGCTGGTGTCGTACCACATTCGAAATATCCGATTATGTTTCAGGATTTGGGTGTTATGGCATTTTGCAGAAACATTACTGAATTTTGCTGTATATTGTTATCATTAAAGTGAACTACCGTTTCTGTCTCCATACCATAAATCATAAGTACCATTTATATCGTTTCAAGCACTATTCAGCTGCTAGGTTTTAGGAAAAAATAATTGTATCATTCTCAAAATATCGGACAGAAGCGATATAGTTCCTACAAAGAACGCTAGCGAAGATGAACAAGTGCTCATGGTTCCTGATGTATGCATGTAACAGCCTATGTGTACTGCACATTGTTTTCTTCTCTCGTTCCGTACCACCACACCTGAAAGTTTCCTGTCCTACATCTTAGCAACAACGATAACGGTACATACTGAGGTAACAGAAAGGTTCTCTGTTATAATTTTCCGGTACAAGGACATAATCTCAAATTTATGCATTTTTCCATCTGCATCATCTTAGAAAGGTTGTAACATCTTCGTGGGATCCCTCTATTTTTGTAGGCACCGGTATCTATAACTTTGACGCTCTGTAGCGTCGCTGGCTGACGTTTTCAGAAGTAGATTCCTATGTAAAACTTCATCAGTTACGTCCCCTGAACAGCCCTGAGTAGTGTGAAGCATGATTTGTGAAACACCCTGTATAAAGAATGAATAACATCAGGGAATGGACTAGAATCCTGTCTCACTCACTTGTCACGTATTTCCTTTCTTTCATGTCCTTCAACTCGTACAGCTGCTGTCTCGTTTCTGGTGGAGTTCTAAGTAATGCTTCGCTCGCTATATTTTATTCCTGGTTGCATCTTAAATTCAAACTGTATATTCTGGTCAACATCGTCAAAAGTTTTTTCTGTATCGAAAGATGTTATAAATATGGGTGCTGTACCCTCCAAATTGATTTTCCTCTAAATCAGCTTCTGTAAGGTGCTCCATTCCTCTGCAAATAGTTTGTATCAGTATTTTCAGCTAGGAGTTATCATAGTGGTGGTTTGAAAATATTCGCACTGGCCACGAGTTGCCTTATTTGGTATTGGTGCTATTACGCTTCTCGTTTAGTGTGAGGATTTAGCGGGTATTTCAGCCGGCGTACTCGTTCAGGAATGAAGCAGCAAATCCCGGCAGAGTGAGTCGTCGCCAGCTCCGCTAGAGTCCACTGGTAGCGAAGCCCTGCGCTACAGACAACTGACTGTGTGAGGGACCAGTAGCGACACCTAGCAGCGATGTGGTGAAAAGGAAATAGTATTGCTAAAAGTTTATCCACGATTTTTAGCATTTAGAATGGAGTTATGGCACGGAATTTCATAGAAAAAGAAAACAGCTATAGTAGCAGTCTCTCTCTCGCAATGCAACAATAGTACAACAACAATAGACCAACTGAATCTCGTACAGTAATAAAATTTATTTTCTGACCTGCAAGATACTTTCATATAAAGCTGAGCCTGAGAGGATGTCAGCTAACTACCGTCAGAAATATAATATGAAACATGTAGACCTGTCAGTAAAATCGTCAAGAAATTCGTTTTTTAAATGTTATCTGTTTAATTTAACATTCAGCTCACATAAAACCAGGATAATTATCCTCTTTCATACAAAGAAAGAGAGTACCTCATTAGTAACCTGTGTCATATCATAATCTCATTTTGACTCTTGAATAATTAAAAACAATTTGATATAATATTTTGCATTTCTTTTGACATTGAAACAATTTATCCTGTTCCTGCACTGAGAATGCACTAAGTAAATATGTAACATATGTATCAGTATTATAGCCAAATTTATTTTTCTAATTACTGATTATTAAATACCAAAACAGCTTCCAATTTCTTGTAGTTATCTTAGCAGCATTTAGAACAAAAACGAAAATAAAACGTATTAGTTTTTTTAGTAGGGATATTATTTCATTGTTGTAATCCTACAAATGTTCATGATACTATGCTGTTTCTTTTGACAGTGAGATATAATATGTAGAAAGTACCTGGAAAATATATGCAGATGTGGTCTGGTGAAGAAAGTGTGCGTATTAAAATTTAAAATAAGTGATTGCAGCAGCATAATGAGGTATATTTTGTAGTGTGGGAGTGAGCTCCACGTGGGATCCGAAGCACGGACCCCACGGGGTGCCCGGCATGCGCCACATGCCAGGGCAGAGGTGGAGGCTAGTGTTCGGAAATCTGAAAATTCCAGCGCCGGCCGGGGATTGAACCCCGGCCCGGCTGGGGCGAATAGCCCCAGCCGAGGCGCTGGAACGTTCCAGACCCCCTTACCACTAGACCACCGGGGACCCCGGCCGTTTCCTGCTCTGAACTCGGTCTGGTAGTCCTGTCACACTTCCTGTTGTCGGCTGTGTTTACATCGGACGCTGAGTGGCATAGTGTAGCCGGCAACATTAGAACGCTGTGAGGGGGAAGTGTTTACCTCCGACTGGTAGCTGTCCCCCCTACCCAGGTGAAGTAGCTTTACAGTTACCAAAGACATTTGAAATCAGCCTTTGCGACTGTATGCAGTCGACGGTTGTTAATCGTTTGTTTCAACCTGTTCCCAAATGCCTCGAGAAAACCGAAGCAACTTCTTCACTAATCGAGTCGACTGTCATAACAGAGCGACCCGCAGACATTCTGTAATTACAAGTCAACGCCTAGCTTACACCAGATAATTCTGTCTGTTTCATCAGTTGTTTTAACAGTGCACGAAATACCACAGCATATCATTAATCCGTTGCAAATAAATTTCTGTGTGTGCAGTTCAGGTCTGCGCCCTAGATTTTTCGTGAAAACGTCGGGATAAAATCGTAACATGTGTTTCATATTAATATGAAATTTAGTTATCAATATCTTTATCACAGTGGTCACACTCACAATTTTGGACTTTTCAGTGGCTGGGGTACGATATAGCCTTTGAGTACATTATCGCGTTGCGCAATTTCTTCCTTTTTTTCCGACTCTGAGGGAGCTGTCGCCTTCTCTCAGCGCTGCCCTTTTTAGGCTTTTCTCGCGTTTTCTGTAATTTAGAGCATATTTACAAGTCCTGAGACGAACTCTTCCTGTGTGTCGTAGGTTTAAACTCAATATAGATTTTCGTTTATATTCCGGCAAATACTTTTATTTTCTATTACTCCTAGCGGCGCTCCCTAAGCTGTTCATCGCAATGACACACGAATGAGAATCCTAGCTTACAACTTTACACAAAGATGATTCCTAACAATGACCCGCATATGCCAACACAGGCAATAAGCGACAACCACGTGACTTAACCTTTGTTTGCGCACTGTCGGTCTCGTAATTAATAGTGATTCAAATCTGACGCCATTTTGTCATATAAGAAACTCCGACCAAGGAGAAACTAGACGTTTTCACGTCAGAATACCTTCCAGGAAGTTTTCGACTTTCGTAAAACAGAAACGAGTTTCGACGCTGTGGAATGCTTCGAGAAGTAGTAGGTGACGAATTGTTTCGGGATTTTACTATCCATGCTGCAAACGATCATCGAGCAGAAAGATAATGTTGCTGATAATTGTTAAAAGGCGGGAGCAAGCAGACCGGCGAGGCGAGTTCCCGCCTCTTGCTGAAAGCTTATGGAATTGGCTTACTCAATGCAGGGTAGCAAGGGTATTTGTCTGAGGTTATAGCTTAACGGAACGCTAAATCATTAACGGTTAGTCTGGGAACCGAAGTCTCAGATACAAATAAGAAGTGACACGCTAAATCCAAAGGCATAAGGTGGTTTATAAGAAATTTAGTTCACAAAATGCATCCATTCGTAACAGTTTGTTCAATATTGAAAAATGAATGAAGCTGAATTTATGTATTTTTGAAGATTTGTGCGTGCCTTCCGTTTCAAATACAAAAGGAAATAACATGTAAGAAAACTGGGGATACAATAGAAAAAAAGTCGCAATTTTATTTCGATTTTTCCTGATTCCATCTGGAATAAAGGCGAGTTAAATAGAATAATTAATTCTAACTTTTTCTTACATCCTTCGAATTGTGCGGACTCGATTGTAACTGGCCCTTGGGCTTCGAATTTTCTAGAGTCTGCAAAGTAAAAATAAATCTCCTCGTGCTACTATCCACTTTTCAGCGGATGCTGATTTGGTTGTCCTTCTTAGTATATCAATATGATTCTGGAGCCCTAATCCACGTACGCAACGCTGTTACGGTATAAACGTACGTTTATTTTTACCAAATTTGCGTAAGAATGCGCTTTTGCTATGCATACCCACTCCTTAAATCCGCCATCAGGCAAAAGAAAGTGAATACCCTTTCCTTTGTTTTTCACCCTTCATCGATGACAAGTGATAATGACTTGGCAGCAGAGACCTGTTTAGCTTGAGTGAGTGCTTAAACGAAAGGCATGGACGAATAAAAATACAAAACAGATATATACGTAACGTCACGTAACCATGAAGAAAAGCAGACTTGGTTTATTTTACCATATAAGTTAATTCTTTTAGAATCTCATAAGTGGAATTAACAATTTCGGTCGCTTTCTACATCTAGGAACGTTCTTTATAATAGATAAGTCTCTGATATTCACTTACAGCATTGTTGTGTCTTTTCCCCTTGCATTTGTGAATTGTCTTCTCAGACTGCAGATTTCTGAGCAGCACTGGTGCCATTAGCCTAAATTTATGTTGGTCTACAGCGCTGACGTTGATCCCTCACCTGTGGTCGAGTGAGAGATCATTCCAAAGTGTGGCAGGCAGCGAACGACTTTGCGAGGGGCTGATCGTAGGGCCTCCAGAGGAAGCTTCTTGGAACGCAAATTCTGGGCGTTCACAGAAGGTGAATTTGCTGGTAGTTCGGAACTCCAATAATAGGCGAGTAATTGGGCCCCCTTAATAACATGGCTGCCAAGGAGGGGAAGGACGGCAGTGTGCACAAGGTGAGGGAGTCATTCCTGATTTGTAAAGAGTGTTCCGGATGCCATGAAGAGTACAGGGCGCAGCCAATAGCAGGTGGTGGCCCCAGTCGGTTCCAATGGCTTGCGTCGCTTTGGATTGGAGGAGATTCTCTCTCGTTTTGTTTAGCGGATATGGTTAAGCGAGTTTAAGGCGGAGCTCACAATCTGCACCATCATCGACAGAACTGACTGTGATCCTTCGGTGCAGAGCCGAGTGAAAGGTATGAACCATAGGCTCGGGCGGTTATCTTACTGTGTAGGCCTCAGAGTCCTTGACTTGTGCCATAGGGTAGTGGGTTTCTGGATTCCGCTTAATAGGTCAGGAGTCCACTACACACAGGAAGCGGCTACACGGGTAGCGGGGGCGGATTTGTAGGTTAGAGGGTCTCAGGAAAACATAGAAATGGCGTCTGTCTAAAAGGGGGCAGGTAACACACAGTAAGGTGGTTGTAGAAACGATCGGTGTTGTAAATTATCGTAACTGTGTTGGGAAAGAACCAGAGCTCCAGGCCCTAATAGAAAGAACTGAAGCTCTCAAACAGTTATAGGTACGGAAAGCTGGCTAAAGCCGGAAATAAGTTAAGCCGAAATTTTTTCAAACGACCTAACAACGTTCAGAAGGGATAGATTAAACATAGTTGGTGCTGGAGTATTTATTGCTGTCAGAAGTAGTTTACCTTGTAGTGAAACTGAAGTAGATAGTTCCTGCGAAATAGTTTGGGTAGAGGCTGTACTTGTCAATCGGACTAAACTGGATCGTTTTACCGACCCCCGAGTGAGAGGATATAGTTGCTGAACAGTTCAAAGAAAACGTGAGTCTCATTTCAAAAGGTACCCCACTCACACAATTATAGTCGGTGGTGATTTCAATGTATCCTCGATATGCTGGAAAATTTACACGTTTAAAGCCGGCGGCAGGCTTAAAACGTCACTTGAAATAGTACTGAATGCTTTCTAAAAAAAGTATTTTGAACTATTAGTTCGTGAGCCCACTCGAAGCATAAATGGTTACGAAAGCGTACTTGACGAATACAGGGATTGGCGACCACAAGGCAGTTGCCTGTACACTGAATACTGTAACACCTATAACCATCAAAAAGAAACTTAAAGTACATCTGTTTAAAAAAAGCTGACAATGCTCTTAACGATTTTTAAGGAAACAGCCTCCACTCCTTCCGATCTGATCATGTAAGCGTAGAAAAGATGTGGAATGATTTCAGAGAAATAGTATCGATTGCAATTGAGAGATATATATACCACATAGATTAATAAGTGATGGTACTGATCCCCCATGGACAAAACGGGTGAAATCGCTGTTGCAGAAGTAACGAAAAAGCATGCCAAATCTAAAAGAATCCAAAATCCGGAAGACTGGCAATGTTTTGCAGAAGTTCTAAATATAGCGGTTACTACAGTGCGAGATGCTCTTGATAATTTCCGCAAGAAAACTCTCTTTCGAAATCTGGCGAAAAACCCAGAGATTCTGTTCATGCATAGAGTACACCAGTGTCAAGACGCATTCCGTACCTTCACTGCGCGAAAGTAACGGTGGAGTTACTGATGACAGTGCCACTAAAGTAGAGTTAAGAAACGTGGTTTTCCGAAACTCCTTCAGCAAAGAATACGAAGTAAGCCTTCCCGAAGCCCAGTCAACAGAAAGTGCCAAAATGAGAAGCATATGTCCTCGGTATAGCAAAGCAGCTTAAATCACTTATTAAAGGCAAGGTTTCCGTTCCAGATTGTATACCAGTCAAGTTCCTCTGAGTGTGCTGATACAATAGCTCCATGTTTAGTAATTATATACAACCGCTCACAGAAAGATCCGTACCTAAAGACTGGAAAATTGCTCAGGCCACACCAATTTGTTAAAGTACTGCCTTTTGTGATGTTTAACAATACTGTTGGCAAGCGTACTTGTTATACAAATGGGCACGGCATAGGCTTACGGTCGTAAAATATATTTCAGCGTTAAACTGGAAATAGTTGTAGGAGAGTATCAGAAGTAATAACCTAATGAGATCTTTAATTTCTTGTACATTAGGTTTATGTGTTGGAGAAGATTCTCATCAGTAATTTTAATAGTCTCAAAAATGTGAATGTTAGCAAGTAAATTAACTACGTTAAAGGATACGGAATTACCATCATCAGAAATGGAAAAGTTTTTAATTTTAGCTGTTAGTTAAAGGGAATTTTTGACAGTGTAGTTTTCTGCAAAGACATAATACTCTTTAAATGGTGTATGAGATTTTTTGCCGATTTCATAGAAGCGCCGTCTGTATAGTTAACACTGTGGACAGGAAGCGAAGGCGGTGTGCAGTCGGAGGCGATGCTGGGTTCGTAGCGGTGGGCACCAATTGTCGGCTACGACGGGACTGCCCGGGAGGCACACTCACACTCCAGTGGCCGCACGTGTCACGGTGGATGCAGCAGAAGGTCCATAGCAGCAGTGACCCTGTCGCGGATGCGTGCACCACCTGTTCTAGTGTCTCGTGTACACGAAGGACCTCTGCGGACCGAGCTGCAACTTTCTTAGCTCGCTGGACTGTGCAGTTACTGATATACAGGGGCTATGCTCTATGCAGCCTGCCTGGCAGAGGTGTGTTGCAGGGTGGCATTAGAGCCTGACGGCTTCCGCGACTGGACAAATGAACTGGCGATAAAAAAAAATCATAGCAACAAACGAACAAAAAATCATGTAGAGTAATGAAATTTCGGGAATACGTCTGTCTATGTAGGATATTTAAGTAATTAACATTGCAGCATCACAGGGCAACGTAAGCGCGAAATAAGCCGTTGCAAAAGTGACATGCTGGTAAGTTAATAACAGATGTAACGATCAGAATGTTGAATGCAAACATTGAAACGGGCACGCATTGTGTTGTAATGGTGTGCGATGTCAGTTTTGTGTCGCAAATGCCGGTGGTTTGGGGGTCAGTGAAATGCATGCTACTGGGCGCCTTGGCTCGGGGCTGTCCCTGAAGTAATCGATTTTTAATTCGTTATGTCGCCGACTGCTGTTCGAATTGCTACTGCAGAAGAAATGTGATGTGCCAGAGACGTACGCCAGACACGACTGCCTTCCCTCTTGGTAGCGCCACGTGACCGGTCGGAGCTCGAGCTTTTTGCGACCGTACATTCTCGCGGTCACCGCTGCCACTATACAGTGCTAAATTTCTGCCAAGTCTCCTGCGAAATCGCTGGAGGAACATCCAGCTTCTCGTGGCCCTATTACACGACCTCGTTCAAACTCGTTAAGATGATCGTAATGGCGTCTCTGTCTCCTCAAAGGCATTCTTGGCTAAGATCAAACCACCACGTCCAATCTAGAAGGTAACTAACGCTCACAACCGCCACGGCGTGTATTTACAGCAGACCTGATCTGCACCCTCACAGTGCCCCCCCCCCCCCCTACTAACACCATTCTTATGCGACTGGCGCGAAATTTAAATCGACACTATTTTTCAATTGTAGAAACACGCCTACCAACTTTTGTTTATCTCTCACAACTGCTTGTGGTGTTGCGATTTTTTCCGTCGCTGTATGTTCAAGAATTCTGCAGCAAATGGATGTTAACGATATTGGACTGTAATTTTGCAGGTCCGTCCTATTACTGTTCTTATACACTACTGGCCATTAAAATTGCTACAGATGATAAACGGGTATTCATTGGACAAATATATTATACTAGAACTGACATGTGATTACATTTTCACGCAATTTGGGTCCATAGATCCAGAGAAATCAGTACCCAGAACAACCACCCCTGGCCGTAATAACGGCCTTGATACGCCTGGGCATTGAGTCAAACAGAGCTTGGATGGCGTGTACAGGTACAGCTGCCCATGCAGCTTCAACACGATACCACAGCTCATCAAAAGTAGTGACTGGAGTATTGTGACGAGCCCGTTGCTCGGCTACCATTGACCAGGCCTTTTCAGTTGGTGAGAGATCTGGAGAATGTGCTGGCCAGGGCATCAGTCGAAAATTTTCTGTATCCAGAAAGGCCAGTACAGGACCTGTAACATGTGGTCTTGCATTATCCTGCTGAAATGAAGAGTAGAGCCACGGGTCGTAGCACATCTGCAATGTAACGTCCACTGTTCAAAGTGCCGCCAATGCGGACAAGAGGTGACCGAGACGTGTAACCAATTGCTCCCCATACCATCACGCGGGGTGATACAGCAGTATGGCGATGACGAATACACGCTTTCGTGATGCTGTAAACAGAACCTGCATTCATCCGAAAAAATGACGTTTTGCCATTCGTGCAGCCAGGTTCGTCGTTGAGTACACCATCGCAGGCGCTCTTGTCTGTGATGCAGCGTCAAGAGTAACAGAGCTCATAGTCCATGCTGCTGCAAACGTCGTCAAACTGTTCGTGCAGATGGTTGTTGTCTTGGAAACGTGCCCACCTGTTGACTCAGGGATCGAGACGTGGCTGCACGGTCCGTTACAGCCATGCGGATAAGATGTCTGTCACCTAGACTGCTAGTGATACGAGGTCGCTGGGATCCTGCATGGCATTCCGTATTACGCTCCTGAGCCCACCGATTCCATATTCTGCTAACAGTCATTGGATCTCGACCAAGCAGCAATGTCGCGCTCCGATAAACCGCAATCGCGATAGGCTAGAATCCGACATTTATCAGTCGGAAACGTGATGGCACGCATTTCTCCTCCTTACACGAGGCATGACAACAACGTTTCACCAGACAACGCCGGTCAACTGCTGTTTGTGTATGAGAAATCGGTTGAAAACTTTCCTCATGCCAGCACGTTGTAGGTGTCGCCACCGGCGTCAATGTTGTGTGAATGCTCTGGAAAGCTAATTATTTGCATATCACAGCATCTTCTTCCTGTCGGTTATATTTCGCGCGTGTAGCAGGTCATCTTCGTAGTATAGCAATCTTAATGGCCATTAGTGTACATAGGAGTCACTTTTTTCCAGTCACTTGGGACTTTGCGCTATGCGAGAGATTCACGATAAATGCAATCTAAGTAAGGGGCCAATGCCGTAGAGTACTGTTTGTGAAACCGAATCGGTATTCGGTCAGGACCTGGCGACTTATTTGCTACCAAATGTTCCAGCTGCTTCTCTAGGCTAGGAATGTCCATTACCGTGGTGTCGACACGAGAGTGTAACGACTGCATGTTTCTACGATTCTGCTGCGTGAAATATTCCTTAAACATGAAATTTAAAACTTGAGCATTCCTTTTGTTGTTTTCTACTAGCACACCAGGCTGACGCTTCGCCCCCCACTCAGCGGTTTTACGCAGGACCAGAATAGTCTCGCGATCTCTTCAAGATAATTTGTTGAGGTATGACGGCGGCAGCTTTATGCTCGAGCATCGATCTTTCCACAGACGCACGAATCACTACTAACCTTGAATTGTTGTTAGCGTGCTCTCTGTTGAACTGAGTGTGCAACAGTCTCTGCTTCATCATCATTTTCCGCAATGTATCTTCTCCATCCTTCATTCGCTTACTAGGCACATACTTTTCCACAGCACGATTTAGAATCTGTTCAAACTTGGCTTATAATTACTCTACACCCATCATACTGGAACTAAATAATGTCCATTCACTGTTAGAATTTCAAACAACCGCTTTTCTGCTCAACTACTCTCCTAGCTTTCTTGATTGATTTAATAACTTAAGTAACCATCGTCGCTACGGCGACGTCATTATCACTAACGCCTGTCTCTGTAGTGACACCCTCGGTGAGTCCAGGCATCTTTGTAGCTACATGCTCTAAAATTCTTACATCAAAAAAAGTTTAGCATCACTTCGGTTGGTTCCGGAAACTATTCCAATTTTTTGTACAGAGATCGATATAAACATCGTTTCCGCCCTTATTATTGCTCATAAAAATAGCACATGGCATGTTGTACCACCGTATAGCGAGACCTTCAGAGTCGGTTGCCCAGATTGGTGTACACACCGGAACCTGTAATACCCACTACCACGTCCTCTAGAATTAATGCACGCCTGTATTCGTCGTGGAATACGATCCACAAGTTCATCAAGGCAGATTGTCCCATTCCTAACGGTGATTCGGCGTAGATCACTCAGTGTGGTTGGAGGGTCACGTCGGCCATAAACAGCCCTCTTCAGTCTGTCCCAGGTATGTTCGATAGGGTACATGTCTGGAGAAAAATGGTTCAAATGGCTCTGAGCACTATGCAAATTGACTTACGAGGTCATGAGTCGCCTAGAACTTAGAACTAATTAAACCTAACTAGCCTAAGGACATCACACACATCCATGCCCATGGCAGCATTCGAACCTGAGACCGTAGCTGTCGCCCGGCTCCAGACTGTAGCGCCTAGAACCGCTCTGCCACTCCGGCCGGCACATGTCTGGAGAATATGCTGGCCACACTAGTCGGGCGATGTCGTTATCCTGAAGGAAGTCAGCCACAAGATGTGCACGATGGGGCCGCGAATTGTCGTCCATGAAGACGAATGCCTCGGCCATATACTGTATACTGCCGATCTCGTTGCACTAAAAACGAAATTAAAAAATCGGTCGGAGGATGGCATTCACGTATTGTACAGCCGTTGCGGCGCCTTCCATGACCACGAGAGAGTACATCGGCCCCACATAATGCCACCCCAAAACAGCAGGGAACCTCTATGTTGCTGCACTCGCTGGACAGTGTATTTAAAGCTTTCAGCCTGACCGGGTTGCCTCCAAGCACGTCTCCGACGATTGTCTGGTTGAAGGTATATATGAGACTCATCGGTGCAGAGAACGTGATGCCAATGCTGAGAGGTCCATCCGGCATGTTGTTGGGCCCATCGGTACCGCGCTGCACTGTGTCGTAGTTGCGAAGATGGACCTCGCCACGGACGTCGGGAGTGAAGACGTGCATCGTGCAGGTTACTGTGCACTGTTTGAGTCTTAACACGACGTCCTGTGGCTGCACGAAAGGCATTATTCAACATGTTGGCTTTGCTGTCGGGGTACCTCCGAGCCATAATCCGCAAGCAGCGGTCATCGATTGCCGTAGTCGCCCCCGGGCATCCTGAGCGAGACATGTCATCGACATCGCTTTCGTTTACTCCGACTCGCCTTGACAATTCACTTGTTGAGAGCCCTTCCTGGCACAAACGAACAATGCGGACCGCTGTAGGCACGGTTGAACTACAGACTACACGAGCCGTGTACCTCCTTCGTGGTGGAATGACTGGAACGGATCGGCTGTCGGACCCCGTCTGTCTAATAGGCGCTGCTCATACACGGTTGCTCACATCTGTGGTCGGGCTTAGTGACATCTTTAAAAAGTCAAAGGGACTGTGTATCTGATACGATATCCACAGCCAACGTTTATCTTCCCGAGTTCTGGTAACCGGGGTCACGCAATTTTTTTTTTTTATGTGTGTATTTCCATTGTATGTGCTCTCTCGAACTAGGTGCTCAAGACAGTTTTCGAAAAAACATGTTCAACAGTACTCTGCAAGGCTACTTATGTGGAAACCTTGTAATGAATCCATCGGTGTCCTTGTCTATGCTCGGAACTAATACTGCACGATTTGGGTACTTCCGCACTACTGAGCGTAGACTTTCTTTGAATAACTCTGTCTCGACGGAATCGGGAGGCCGTTAATAACATCCAACAATTACCTTCTTTTCACCTAGACCTGTTGTGCGTTACCAGATAACTTCACAGCCACACTGAAATCCGACTTGAGTAGAAACAACATTTTTGTCGCCCTCGGTAAACGCTTCCCCATCAGTGGCGTTTAACATGTCTTTTCGTTACACGTTTCACGAATCGCTAAACATTTCAGAGCTTTATACAGCTCTCGGTCCCGAGAATAATTTGTGTGTGACGAATTTCAGAGAGGGCAGTAAAGGCGAAATATTAGGGATACGCAATGTCTGTTCTTTGTGACGTGTTTGAATAAACGGACAGCACGCTTTCATATAACTGATTCGCCTCTACGAGCAATGAATCATGTAGCAGCGGACCCCGGGTTCGAGTTCCAGGGTTGCATACATTTTTTTCTCATTGCCACTGATTCCGCGCAAGGTCTCAGTGCAGCTTACCTTAATAGTTCCTTCCGTTTCCTTTCTCCTCGCTTCAGTCTACATAAAAAGGAAAAATAGCCGGCGGCGAAGATGAGCCGGAAGACACAGATGACCTCATTATACAGGTTGCACGAGAAATATTAGGCATTGACATAGGTAAGGTAGACACTGGATGGTACGTGGATTATAAGGTGCTTCGAAATCTCATCCAATAATTGTCAAATTTGTCTCACACCGAAAAAGGACGCAGATCTTCAGCCACGAGAAAAAATAGTTAGCAAGGGCAGGGCTTAAAATAAGACAAGATCTTACACTCCTGGAAATTGAAATAAGAACACCGTGAATTCATTGTCCCAGGAAGGGGAAACTTTATTGACACATTCCTGGGGTCAGATACATCACATGATCACACTGACAGAACCACAGGCACATAGACACAGGCAACAGAGCATGCACAATGTCGGCACTAGTACAGTGTATATCCACCTATCGCAGCAATGCAGGCTGCTATTCTCCCATGGAGACGATCGTAGAGATGCTGGATGTAGTCCTGTGGAACGGCTTGCCATGCCATTTCCACCTGGCGCCTCAGTTGGACCAGCGTTCGTGCAGACTGCGTGAGACGACGCTTCATCCAGTCCCAAACATGCTCAATGGGGGACAGATCCAGAGATCTTGCTGGCCAGGGTAGTTGATTTACACCTTCTAGAGAACGTGATACATGCGGACGTGCATTGTTCTGTTGGAACAGCAAGTTCCCTTGCCGGTCTAGGAATGGTAGAACGATGGGTTCGATGACGGTTTGGATGTACCATGCACTATTCAGTGTCCCCTCGACGATCACCAGAGGTGTACGACGAGTGTAGGAGATCGCTCCCCACACCATGATGCTGGGTGTTGGCCCTGTGTGCCTCGGTCGTATGCAGACCTGATTGTGGCGCTCACCTGCACGGCGCCAAACACGCATACGACCATCATTGGCACCAAGGCAGAAGCGACTCTCATCGCTGAAGACGACACGTCTCCATTCGTCCCTCCATTCACGCCTGTCGCGACACCACTGGAGGCGGGCAGCACGATGTTGGGGCGTGAGCGGAAGACGGCCTAACGGTGTGCGGGACCGTAGCCCAGCTTCATGGAGACGGTTGCGAATGGTCCTCGCCGATACCCCAGGAGCAACAGTGTCCCTAATTTGCTGGGATGTGGCGGTGCGGTCCCCTACGGCACTGCGTAGGATCCTACGGTCTTGGCGTGCATCTGTGCGTCGCTGCGGTCCGGTCCCAGGTCGACGGGCACGTGCACCTTCCGCCGACCACTGGCGACAACATCGATGTACTGTGGAGACCTCACGCCCCACGTGTTGAGCAATTCGGCGGTACGTCCACCCGGCCTCCCGCATGCCCACTATACGCCCTCGCTCAAAGTCCGTCAACTGCACATACGGTTCACGTCCACGCTGTCGCGGCATGCTACCAGTGTTAAAGACTGCGATGGAGCTCCTTATCCCACGGCAAACTAACTGACACTGAAGGCGGCGGTGCACAAATGCTGCGCAGCTAGCGCCATTCGATGGCCAACACCGCGGTTCCTGGTGTGTCCACTGTGCCGTGCGTGTCATCATTGCTTGTACAACCCTCTCGCTGTGTCCGGAGCAAGTATGGTGGGTCTGACACACCGGTGTCAATGTGTTTTTTTTTTTCCATTTCCAGGAGTGTACAAAGGACCATCTAAGGATTTAAAACAACGCCACACCCCATTTCGGCCTTCAGAATGTATGTACTCTGGGCGGCAGCATAATTAAGACCGCCCCCCCCCCCCCTGAAAAGAATGCGTTTAGAAACGTGTCAGAACTGAACAGCATCAAGAGAAACTATGCGAGCCAAAGCGAAAACCTAGCACCTCTCACCTTAATTTAATACTAATCTTTTGCAACATCTCTCCTTCTCTGAATGCTATCTTGAAATTGCATCTACTCTCCAACTATCTCTGTTTCTGTGCCTTTACCTATTGTTCTTGTAACTGTAATTCCGTAATTATCTTCCTGCTAGTGTCTTCGACTGTTACCGTTAACTGTAGTATTACTTGATCTGAAACTATTTGCCTGAAATTCTTTACATTGTATGCTATAGCATACAACTGTAGCTATTGTTATTTTCCTGGTTACCTTACTCGCTCACCTACTCGGTTTAAACTGCCGAGAGAAATATCGCAATCACTATTATTGTAGTAATTCCTAACTTGTTGGCATTCTTCGTTAATTTTATAGCGAACTGCTTTTCGTCCCCTGACACATCGTATCTATTTTCGACGGCACCCCTTCACAACGAATACTCTCCGCTCCTCTCTACTCCGTACTGTAACTGGGTCTTCTCTGTTTGTGATGGTCATCTGTCAGGATGAGCACTACTGCAAAGGGCATTTGATTCTAAAGCATTATGTCAGGGTGAAAAACACTAAATAAATTACTTTTTCTCTCTTAACAACATTTTTGCAGGGTGGGTTCATCCTTGGCTCAGGTATGAGGTAGAATGAAACAGCAGTTTTACATAAGATAACTTTTATTGAAAGTTTTGTACAAGGGTTTCTGGCTGGGATACTGGCAACTGTGTCGTTTGCGAAGCCTTCTGCTTGCGTGAGCGGCGGCGTCTGATTACGCACGGCGGTGTGTATCTCGTGTCGCCGTTTCGCCCAGTTGACTGGAGACGCGCATCGCGAGGTGGTCCGTTTAATTATTGAGGAAGAAGTCGTGAATCGGACGGTGACGACTCGGATGTGCGCTGTCTCCTTCCCGTCCTCACGAGTCACTCGGGTACATAAAAATCTGGCCTCAAATACCTTCTGTCTTCTGGCGCCGAGGCTGCTGCTTGCTATTCCATTACAGCGGCGGACTCGGTGCTTCTGTGTACGATGTAGTATCTTCCTGCATGACGGTCTTGAGCACCGACTGTACCGGAACTGAACTGAAAGCTACTCCTGTCGGGCCCACTGCGTCTCGCGTACTTATTCACTTCACTTCACTGGAGGTGAACAACATCGCTGTCGTTGCCTCTTTTGTCACGTCGAAAAGCTTCGCGAAGAATCTTCTTAACGTCGGTCATTGGCTCTCGGAATGTAGGCGAGAGCCTTTGATCACGTGTGACAATTGAGAAACACGTGAGCCGGACGGGCGATGCCCTGACGGCTGAATCGACAGCTTCTGCTTACGTGGGGGAGGACGATAGCTTCTCCTGAATGTGCTGACTTCGCGGTCATTGCCTCTTCTGCTCTGCCCGTTGTTTGCCAGAGTGTAACTCTTCTAAGCTAAACGAAGTTTCTCATTAATTTTAAATTTCTACTTCACTTCACCTTGATTTCACTAATTTATTTCCCTATCTTAAGTACCACTCAACAGTATTTGCGCCGATCTCCGTGCACTGTTTTAGGAAAGTGTAATGCCGTCACTACACGGACGGTGTTGTGAACATCAGTCTTGAGCGTGCCAAGTTGAAAGTGCTGCCGAACGCTCTGACTTGTGCTTAAAGCATGTGCGTGTCAACGTGGTACACGCGACCGCAGCGGCAGCATCTGGGTCACACATCACCCGGTTGTCCGCCCCGGTAGCTGAGTGGTCAGCGTGACAGACGGGTTCGATTCCTGGCTGGGTTGGAGATTTTCTCTGCTCAGGGACTGGGTGTCGTGTTATCCTAATCGTCATCATTTCATCTCCAAGGACGCGCAAGTGGCGTCAAGTCGAAAGACCTGCACCAGGCGAGCGGTCGGGAGGCCCTCGTCACACGTTTCTCTCTATCACCCACTTTACAAAATGCATGGGCGTAAAATTCTTAAGCTAGCGCTATTAAAACGCGCCTTTCCTCTCTTGTCCACGTGAGAGTCACGTTGTTCTGCGTGTAGTGTCCACGGACATGTTATAAGGCAGAAAGAGAAGCTCCGTAACAAATAGCGCGATTCAAAGTCTTACTTTATATTTGTTCCTATTCAGCAGCAGAATCTTCACAACATGTGAAATAAAAAAGAATTGTTTTACACTTTCTTGTTATATCTTACTGCATGTAGTGCAATCTGTCTTGTAGATTAAACCATTCGAACAAACTCCATCCTCAGATGGAACGTACATATGTAACATCGAATATACTTTTATTGCACTGAAAAGAAAGTATCAGATCCTAACAGAAAAAGCGAAGACTAGTAATAAAAATATTCGGATCCACTGAGGCGCAAACAAGAATCACATTACCAGCTACCTCATCATTTCGCTCTACCGACTGTGACTGTCGAATGGCCATACATTGAATCTGACCTACTGAAAGTTTTAATGGTAGATACGTTATTAACTGACACTGAAATATGACAGATTGTATCAACGACAATGCGTTTCTTATGGATCCTCACTGTGCCCGTTTACAGTCTGTCCCCACTCTGGCTACCCAGCCACGTCACCGGGCGCCTCCACAGGCTGTCTCACGACGCAGTACCGCCCTGCCGCGGCGCGCGCTTTAAGTCGGCGGCGACGCCGTCTGCATACACGGCCCGGCAGCGTTAATTTTTAGACGAGTGTTTTAGTACCGTAAAGAATACAAAAGACGATAGCTTCTTCCGAAACATAACGCTATAGAGTAAATAATATTAACATATGAACGTAAGTCGGGATTTTACTACAAACATGGAACCGAATGCCTGTTCATGTGAATGTACGTTCCTCTACTGCTACCCCATAAAGCGCAATGAAACTGTAGAATTTAAGAATTATTCTCACTTTGTGTTTCTACTAAAGGATAGAAGTTTCCTTTGAAGGATTGCGTTGAAACTTAACAGGTCTTGCAACACGATGAATGTTTAAAAAGTAACAAGAAACTTACAATTTCTTGTGTTGTACTAGTCCGATTTGCACTACATTTTTTGTCACTGCCTTCGTAAACGTACGTGAAAAGTATGTGGACAATGTTATATCCATTGGCTATTTGCTCTATTGTCAGCTGTCAAAAAGGATACATGTGTTTTGGTAGCATCAACGATTATTTGTTTTGTGTAAAAACAGATTAGAGAATCTTTCTTACATAAAGAGTATGGAATTTTAGAAAAGTTAAATATTCCTTTTGGCGATCCTGTTACGAGTAAAACTGGAGTTTTTTGTTTCACGACAATTTGTAGTTTCCGTAATGTCGGCACTATTTTTAGATTGATGTAAAAGCCCTCCATCGTTTGTGGAAGGATCGATTTTATGAAATTGTCTACGACGACGGGTTTCCTCCCAAAATTACTAGTTTTCCTTCGTGGCGATCCCTGTAAACCACGCGGTTTATTTTTGCGTTCCTTCCTTAGGCGTGACAGACGTTTGCATAAATTGGAGCCCTTTGCTTGGAACGGGTAACAGTTCTTTTCGTGTCACCTCCTTAACACACGCTGTAACATAACAGACGATCGAACGCT
Source organism: Schistocerca gregaria (assembly GCF_023897955.1). Taxonomy (NCBI): domain Eukaryota; kingdom Metazoa; phylum Arthropoda; class Insecta; order Orthoptera; family Acrididae; genus Schistocerca; species Schistocerca gregaria. Next base: position 1,374,142 of record NW_026061723.1, on the reverse strand, counting down.
CGTTACATCTACATCCATTCTCTGCAAGCTACCTGACGGTGTGTGGCGGAGGGTACCTTGAGTATCTCTATCAGTTGTCCCTTCTATTCCAGTCTCGTATTGTTCGTGGAAAGAAGGATTGTCGGTATGCCTCTGTGTGACCTCTAATCTCTCTGATTTTATCCTCATGTCTCTTCGCGAGACCTACGTAGGAGGGAGCAATATACTGCTTGACTCCTCGGTGAAGGTATGTTCTAGAAACTTCAACAGAAGCCCATACAGAGCTACTGAGCGTCTCCGTACAGAGTCTTCGAGTTTATCTGTCATCTCTGTAACGCTTTCGCGATTACTAAATCGTCCTGTAACGAAGCGCGCGGCTCTCCGTTGGATCTTCTCTATCTCTTCTATCAACCCTATCTGGTGCGGATCCCACACTGCTGAGCAGTATTGAAGCAGTGGGCGAACAAGGGTACTGTAACCTACTTCCTTTGTTGTCGGATTGCATTTCCTTAGGATTCTTCCAATGAATTTCAGTCTGGCATCTGCTTTACCGACGATCAACTTCATATGATCATTCCATTTTAAATCACTCCTAATGCGTTCTCCCAGTTGCTGACCTGCTATATTGTAGCTAAATGATAAGGGATTTATCTTTCTATGTATTCGCAGCACATTACACTTGTCCACACTGAGATTCAATTGCCATTCCCTGCAACATGCGTCAATTCGTTGCAGATCCTTCTTCATTTCGGTACAATTTTCCATTGTTACAACCTCTGGATATACTACAGCGTCATCCGCAAAAAGCCTCAGTGATCTTCCGATGATATCCTCAAGGTCATTTATGTATATTGTGAATAGCAACGGTCCTATGACACTCCCCTGCGGCACACCTGAAATCACTCTTACTTCGGAAGACTTCTCTCCATTGAGAATGACATGCTGCGTTCTGTCATGTAGGAACTCTTCAATCCAATCACACAATTGGTCTGATAGTCCGTATGCTCTTACTTTGTTCATTAAACGATTGTGGGGAACTGTATCGAAAGCCTTGCGGAAGTCAAGAAACACGGCATCTACCTGTGACCCGTGTCTATGCCCTTCTGAGTCTCATGGACGAATAGCGAGAGCTGGGTATCACACGACCGTCTTTTCCGAAACCCGTGCTGATTCCTACAGAGTAGATTTCTAGTCTCCAGAAAAGTCATTATACTCGAACATAATACGTGTTCCAAAATTCTACAACTGATTGACGTTAGAGATATAGGTCTATAGTTCTGCACATTTGTTTGAAGTCCCTTCTTGAAAACGTGGATGACCTGTGCCCTTTTCCAATCTTTCGGAACGCTACACCGCTGCAAGAAGGGGGGCAAGTTCCTTCGCGTACTCTGTGTAAAATCGAACTGGTATCCCATAAGGTCCAGCGGCCTTTCCTCTTTTGAGCGATTTTAATTGTTTCTCTATCCCTCTGCCATCTCTTTCGACATCTACTATTTTGTTATATGTGCGACAGTGTAGAGAAGGAACTACAGTGCAGTCTTCCTCTGTGAATTAGCCATTTAGTAGTTCGGCCTTCAGTCTGTTTCAGTACCATTTTGGTCACAGAGTGTCTGAACATTTCGTTTTGCTCCACCTACTGCTTTGACATAAGACCAAAATTTCTTAGGGTTTTCTGCCAATCAGTACATAGAGCTTTACTTTCGAATTCATTGAATGCCTCTCGCATAGCCCTCCTCACATTACATTTCGCTTCGCGTAATTTTTGTTTGTCTGCAAGGCTTTGGCTATGTTCATGTTTGCTGTGAAGTTCCCTTTGCTTCCGCAGCAGTTTTCAAACTCGGTTGTTGTACCACGGTGGCTCTTTTCCATTTCTTACGATCTTGCTTGGCACGTACTCATCTAACGCATATTGTACGATGGTTTTGAACTTTGTCCACTGATCCTCAACACTATCTGTACTTGAGACAAAACTTTTGTGTTGAGCCGTCAAGTACTCTGTAATCTGCTTTTTGTCACTTTTGCTAAACAGAAAAATCTTCCTACCTTCTTTAATATTTCTACTTATGGCTGAAATCAGTGATGCAGTAACCGCTTTATGATCGCTGATTCCGTGTTCTGCGTTAACTGTTTCGGGTCTGTTTGTCGCCAGAATGTCCAATATGTTATCGCCACGAGTCGGTTCTCTGTTTAACTGCTCAAGGTAGTTTTTCAGATAAAGCACTTTAAAAAAATTTCACTGGATTCTTTGTCCCTGCCACCCGTTATAAACGTTTGAGTCTCCCAGTCTAACGGGTGATCAAAAAGTCAGTATAAATCGGAAAAAGTGATAAACCATGGAATAATGTAGATAGAGAGTTAAAAATTGAGACACATGCTTGGAATGACATGGGGATTTATTAGAAAAAACAAATTCACAAAATGTCTGACAGATCTCTTATGCGCGTCGTTTGGTGATGATCGTGTGCTGAGCGGCCACTTTCGTCACACTTGGCCTCCTAGGTCCCCAGACCTCAGTCCGTGCTATTGTTGGCTTTGGGGTTACCTGAAGTCGCAAGTGTATCGTGATCGAGCGACATCTCTAGGGATGCTGAAAGACAACATCCAACGCCAATGCCTCACCACATGCTTTACAGTGCTTTTCACAACATTATTCCTCGATTACAATTACTGTTGAGGAATGATGGTGGACATATTGAGCATTTCCTGTAAAGAACATCATTTTTACTTTGTCATGCTATTCTGATCTGATGAAGCGCCACCTGTCGGACATTTTTTGAGCTTTTGTATTTTTTTTTTTGTTCTAATCAAATCCCATGTCATTCCAAGCATGTGTGTCAATTTGTACCTTCCTATCTACATTATTCCGTGATTTATTCAGTTTTCAAATTTATACTGACTTCTTGGTCACATGGTGTATCTGGCAAATTAAAATCTCCACCCAGAACTAGAACATGATGGGGAAATGTACTCCGCAAATAGCTCCTCTTCGTCTTCTGCAATTTTCTTGCAATGCAACGCTGTTATCCAGCACTTCCAGATACCGAAGTATGTCAGTGACTGATGCTGGCAACAAGGATCTCACGAACAGAAACGACGTATTGTACACCACTGCACGCCGATCTACGCCGCTAGACAGGTAACAGGCAACTGATTTTGGGTGCCCCTGGTGAGACAAGCCTCTACATCCTTACATTTGTCCTCTATCCATCCCTGCTTAGCCATTTTGCACTTCCTGTCGATTTCATTTTTGAGACGTTTGTATTCCTTTTTGCCTGCTTCACTTACTGTATTTTCATATTTTCTCCTTTCATCAGTTAGATTCAATATCTCTTCTGTTACCCAAGGATTTCTACTAGCCCTCGTCTTTTTACCTACTTGATCCTCTGCTGCCTTCACTATTTCATCTCTGAAAGCTACCCATTCTTCTTCTACTGTATTTCTTTCCCCCATTACTGTCAATTGTTCCTTTATGCTCTCACTGAAACTCTGTACAACCTCTTGTTCTTTCTCTTTATCGAGGTCCCATCTCCTTAAATTCCCACCTGTTTGCAGTTTTAATCTACAGGACATAACCAATAGATTGTGGTCAGAGTCCACATTTGCCCCTGGAAATGTCTTACAATTTAAAACCTGGTTCCTTAATCTCTGCCTTACCATTATATAATCTATCTGATACCTTTTAGTATCTCCAGGGTTCTTCCATGTATACAACCTCCTTTCATGATTCTGAAACCAAGTGTTAGCTACGATTAAGTTGTGCTGTGTGCAAAATTCTACCAGGCAGCTTCCTCTTTCATTTCTTAACCCCAAACCATATTCACCTACTACGTTTCCTTCTCTTCCTCATAGCTTGATGTGAGGAGTAAGAATATCGTGGTCAAAATTTTATGTTTGCTTCCAATAACAGTATGCTATTAATCACTTAACTTAAACCATATGCTAGTACATTTGTATGTCATCCTGATACCAGGTTCCCACCATATATTTCATTCTCTTGAGAATCAGCTAGCAGATCTCCTTACACTCTATTCGTGCATGGTACGACATATGACCAGCTGTCTGCTATCCTGAATGGACTCTTCCAAACTGTGACCAACAACCACCTAAACTGGCTCGTGTGATGGAATGGGGCATTTACACAACATTTTAAAATATTTCACATTCCAAGCTAAAATTTCAATTGAAACAGGAACTTTCTTTCTGTGGCCATAAAATGATGTAGACCTAACTATGAAGCTATTATAATCGTAACAGGACAACTTTTCAACACTGTCATACAACATACACAAGTTCTTGTGAGTTCATAGTAGAGGTATACCTTGAGCCGTGCAATTAATTATGAATGAAGCACGGTATTGATATTAAATGTCTGAGTGATAGTCAGTTTAGAGAGTAATTTAAAACAGATTTGTACAATAGCTGGGAATAAGGGGATCTGGCTGAGCTCGTCTGGAAAGCGGCGGTGAGGGGAAACTTTCACTGTGGCAGCCTGGCCCAGTAAGTGTCTTTGTGATCCCTAATGGCACCACCGTGTGGATGGACAAGAGTCAAGACATTCTGCATTGTTCACTCACACAAATATTTTACATGTTGGAGTGAGAAGTAATGTTTGTGAAAGATGCAATTGACTGCCAAATGCAGAAAATCTGGCTTTGGGATGTGTGCCAGAGATTGCTGTCTTACAGGTGAACTCCCAGCTAGGCCTTTTAAATGACACCAAACACATAACTCTTACAAAAATTTTGTTTAGGGATTTAAGACCTTTGGACAGTGGTTCATCTTGATGTTTTTCAGAGTGACAGAGAGCTAAAAGGAAGCTGCCTCACTGACACGGGAGAGAGATACGAATAGTGAGGCATGACTTTTTCCAAGGGGTATAGCAGAAATGGAAGCAATGGTTGCCCGAGTAAAACATAGCCCAGGGAAGGGGAGTTGTGCTCTCTGAGGAGCATTTTTCCCAGTCAGAGCTTGGAAGATCCAGAGCACAGCCAGTAAAATTTGGCAATTTGAGGTTTCTCTCCTCAGAGTTGCTACACTGATGTGTAAGGAGACTTGTCAAATATTTGGCCAGCCACAGAAGTGGTCTGCTGCTACTGAATGGTATCAAGGGAACTTCAAGTCATCTTGTAAATACAATCTCAGAGATTCATTCGGAATATTTGTATTGCAAAGTCGTTAACACTCTGCTTCTAAAATCCACAAAAAGTGTGACAAATTACCTCCAATAACTTATTAGTTTCAGTAGTTCTATTCTGTGCTCATAAACCAACTAATCACAATACATGTTCCACAGTCGTAAAACACTCCTTCCCACCCAAACACACAACCTCTCAAAGCTTCCAGAATGAAATTTTCTCTCTGCAGCAAAGTGTACACTGATTTAAAACTGTGTGCTGTACTGAGACTCTAGCATGACTCATGACCCATCCTCACAGCTTTACTTCCTCCAGTGCCTCATCTCCTACCATCCAAACTTCAGAGAAGCTGTCCTGCAATGCTGGAAGAAAGGATATAGCAAAGACATGGCTTGTCACAGCGTGGGGGATGTTTACAGAATGAAATTTTCACTCTGCAGTGGAATGTGTGCTGATGTGAAACTTCCTGGCAGATTGAGTCTCAGTTTTAAACTCAGATCCTTTGCCTTTAGCAGGCAAGTGCTCTCAAAGCTTGTCACAGTTTGGAGCTACCATGTACACAAAGCCATTGCTGCTAATTTTGGCTAACAATAAAAGACAAGCTGCTCCATTACACTCAGTCCGATACATTATTGATAGAGTAGTTTGTATTAGGAAACCTGCAATAAAGTTCTATGCATGCACACGGATTAGCATTTTACTTAAGTGTCAGTGTACACCATTTTCCCAAAACTGCGAAAAAGAGAATAATGTATCATGTAATAAAATGTACTGTAGCCTGTTTGATGCATCAGTCCATTTGTCACAAGCAACTGGGGTTGAGTAAAATAGTGTTAAAAGCAGAATAAGTGCTAAGTGTGAAATGGTATATTGAAACTTACTTAACATACTTGTAGACAGAGTGTCAGGGACACAGATTATTAATAACAACTTTTTCATTTATGGTCTTGTGCTGGTATGAACTACCAATTTTCTTTTGGTTCCAGCTGTATGGAATTGAATTCTCACAAGCTTTTTGTTCAGTACTCGTAAACCGATGTCAGATGGTAGCTGACTCTCATACCAAACACGACCTCATCCACAGCCATGTTGCCAGCACTATCATGAAGATGGCTGCAGTATAATTGGATAAATAAGATGATCTACTCACCACACTGGTGGCAGCAGAAACTATATGTAAAGGATATAGAAATGTGGAAGCTTTCAGAGCCAATGGCTCTTCCTTCTAGCAGAAGATTTGAAGGGAAAGAAAGAAGACTGGCAAGACTTAAGAAAGGGAGAGAGTTATGGAAAAGTTGCCCAAAACCATAGGTCAGAGGAGACTTACCAGACAGGATGAGAAGGAAAGACTGATCCTTGGTGCCTGCGCTGGATGAGATTTGAAAACCTGAGAGCTTAACGATGGAAGATGCGGTAATCAGCAAGACACAATTTACTGGAAAAAAAAGGTCATTTGGAGTCAATATGAGCTGAAAGCTAACTGCATTGTACATGACAGGCATATATGGGGAGGGGGAAGATGGTGGAGGTGTGTGGGTGTGGGGGGGGGGGGATAGACGGACTGCAAAATGAAAGGGGAGCAAAGAAAAGGAATAGTTACTGAGAATAAATTCTGACAACACTATGATGCAATTTTACTTTTTTAAGCTGATGTTTCTCATTGATTGTGTAAACAAAACAAATGGATCACATACTTTTGGACATATAAATACAGACTGATTATTGGCTCCAGTGTCCAAGGTTGTTGAATAAGTCAGTTTGCAGTCTGCTTGTTTCTATTAAATCATTGTCCACCCACGTTAGCTGAGTGGTGAGTGTGACATACTGTCGATCTTAAGGGCCCGCATTTGATCCCCAGCTGGATAAGAGATTTTCTCCACTCAGGGACTGGGTGTTGTGTTGTCCAGATAATCACCTATTCATCCCCATCCAAGCACAATTCGCCAAAGTGGAGTGAAATTAATTAGTTTGTTTATTTTCATTCATTTTAGAAAAACATCTGTCTGTCTCTAATTTGATTGTCTTGGCCATGGTTTCTAAATCTGCCTCTACTTGTGTGACACGCCTCGTGATGTCATCATGTGCTACTTAAAGGTTTGACATTGATTTCATTATGTTTTGCTAAAACTGTTAGTTTTGAAAACTAGGTGGCCATTTGAGTGATCCTTTTGTTCAAGTCAGTACCAATTTTTGTTAATTTAGCATCATTACTGTCAAGTTTTTTCTTTATTTCCTGAAATTTTTCCGTAAACAGTTTCTCATTGTTCTGTAAACTTGTATTCATCTGCTGAAATTGTTGCATGACTGCACTGATAAATTGTGAGAAATTTACTGTTTGAACATTATCTGCCCCCGGTAAATTGTGAGAATTTACTGCTTGTGATTCACTTTCCATATCTTGCAACTCTATGTTACTGTCGGTTGCTACAGCTGGATTATTTAGGTTCTGTATTTCATTTACTGTTTCACTTGTTTGAGCAAGTGTAATTTAATTCTATGCTGCTTCATGGGATACGGAACTTGCAGTAGGCAAACTGTTTATGTTATCCATTCTATGAGGCATGACCGTATCAATAGTAAGAAGATTTTTTTTTTAAACTCGTCTCTACAATGTTTAGCTTGTATGTAATGTTATTCAAACAATGCGTAGAGTTGATCTATTATTGACAATGCCTCTACACGCCATGTTGTCTCCACTGAGCTGTGTATCGGCCATTTTGAAGTAATTATTGTCGTACTTTGGAAAACAAAAAATATACACTCAGCAGTAAAAATCACTTTTTAACTTTAGCAAAACTTCACTATATATTGTGAGTTAATGAAAGATTGTGCCAACAAACAGCCCAAGATGCTATGGGGCAATGTATCACAGGATGGCATTTGGCACCTTTATGATCATCTATGTGTGTCAGAATATACAACTGCGTTGCCATCAGACAGTGGTATGCATTGTAGTGATGTGACAGGACACCCTTCACTGTGACACGTGTTTCATTTGACCTGAATTACAACGATGTCGCATCGTGTGACAAAAATGACCATTTCTTTGAGGGTGTTGCAGTTTCTTCTTTCAGCAGAGTAAATGGTATGCATTTCATTGTAACCTTTCTAGTTTAGTAAATAAATCACCTTCCTTGACAAGGATCTCAATATCTGTTTATTGTTGTTACTAAGTATATACTACAGGTCAAAATTATTCGATCACCTATGAAAAAAGCTGTGCACTTTATTTTAATAGACAACTACACTCTTCAAACTAAATAGGCTAACAATACAAATATTTTCTCTCTCTCTGTCATTAAGTACCCTTCGTGCTAAGAACAGCTGCGCAGACTGTTGGCATTATGGAGATAATATTTTTGCAGAGATTACAGTCCCATGCATCTGTAATCCATAGATTTTCAACATTAGATGACGTCAGTTCTCTGATCTCTCCGCCATGTTCATCCCAGTGGGTGAGGTGGAGCAGTGGTTAGCACACTGGACTTGCATTCGGGAGGACAACGGTTCAAACCCATGTCCAGCCATCTTGATTTAGGTTTTCTGTGATATCCCTAAATCACTTCAGGCAAATGCCGTGATTGTTCTTGTGAAAGGGCAGAGTGGACTTCCCTCCCCATCCTTCCCTAATCCAAGCTTGTGCTCCGTCTCTAATAACCTTGTTTTCAAAGGGACATTAGTGTTTAATCTCCCTCCCTCAAGTTCATCCCATAAGTATTCGATGGGATTTAAGTGAGGTGGCTGACTTCACCAGACCATACTCCTCAGTTTCCCAAATTTCTTTCCTCTATTAACACAATTTAGAAGTCTGTCTGAGATCATTGTCTTGCTGCAGATCAACCCACAACTAATATGCCTCTTGGCAGATTGAACTGAATTGTTGATCAGTACTGACTTCATACATTCTCCACGATGTCAATGAGTAAACATTCAGTGAAGGCTTACAAATTTAAAACTCGATTAAGCCTTGGACCATTGCTGTGCCCATTGCAATCAGTTCAACTTCTCTCTATCCATCCATGTAAGTCATGGTCACACAAATGGCATTGCTCTGCTGAGACAAAGGTTGGAGCTTCTCACATATTGTTTACTTTACTATTAATTTTATGTGCAGGAGGAGTCCTCACATTTACTCTGTACACATAGGAACTAATCTTTGCTTTACGGTGTTACTCAGGGTCTTCCAGATTGTCAAACACTTGAGCTGGCACCAGAGCAATGTATACACTACTGTAGGCTTGGTTAGGCCAAATTTTGTTCCTATTGCCTTGCTAGAATAGCCTTTGTGATGCAGAGCTACAATTACAGCACTTTTTTCAATTTCGACCTCCTCCTTCTTCCATCTTATTAGGATGCATTACAGCATGAACTTGAACAAGTATAGAAACTCACTTCTAGATGCACACAGTGTACAAAGGCAGCAAAAGAAATGAGACCTATTTAAATGGAACCCTCTTAGGTAAAGGCCACCAGTGTTGTGGAGACTCACCAGCACCTCTCTGGGTGAAGAATGATTTTGATACATAACAGATGAGCTTAGTTTTTGCATGTTTTACTATCAAAACAGGTTTATGACACAATACTCAAAGTTAAATCCCTGTTTTTAACACAAATCAATAGCTGTGATTGAAAACTTTTCTTCACTTTTGCATCTAAAATTCGCAGACAATGTGTGTGATCATCTGGACCACAGCCCTTGGACACCCAAGAAGATCAAAATGCATCTGACAGCAAGCCATCCGAGTCATTGGCACATCTCAAGGGCCAAAGTAGCATGTACGTGGTTTTATAGTGATCCCAACATAAACTGCTTCCAAACCTCAGAAATGGAATTCTGTGATTGAAATTCAACCTTTGTAAGAGATTAGAATGTATGCCACTTACTACTAGCACAGACATACTGCTATTTTAAGTGTTCTCTCTGTCAAGGTAACTGTAACTGAATTGGCAGAGATGTGACTAAACACAGAAATGATATTGAGTTGCTACAACAAAATCAGGGATCTTCTCTTTATAACAGTATCTAATTTTGTAATATGTTTCTGCTGTTGAATCGTGTTCCATCTGTGTATTACAGTGCCTATGTAGCACCAAAATGTTCCATCTTCAAAATTTGAATTCAGAATATTTTCATGTGCTTTTGGAAGGTGTGAAATGTCACAACTCGTATCCCTAGAAGTGTTGGTATTATAATTGCCAGCTCAGAGACATGGTTATTCATTACAAATGATGGGTGAAAAAGCCTCCAATTGAATACAAAGCTGATATATAAATGAGTGAGTGAACGTACAATTGCTCATTGGATTACACTGTGTCTGTTATTGTTATATTTCCAATTCTTAATTTTCTGCATTCAGTTACAGTTATCATTGTACAGCTTGCTACATTGAAGCATGGAAATCACCCCAAGACAGTGAAGATCACATGGAACATGGAATGAGTGTCTGAACTGAAATGATTCCAAGCAAGCTACCCTGGGAATTGATTAATACTAAAAGTGTGTACTGCTTGGAGTATCTGACAAATTGTGCAGGGTCAAAAACACATACATTTTACAGAAAAAGTACAAGATGTGGTGAACATTCTGTCTGCAGTCTGGTATAGTGAACTGCTATGGGTGAAACAGAGTACAGTACTGCTCAAAGTAGAGGTGCTAGTTCTTGGAGTGCATTTACAGTAACCAGGATGAAATGTTTGTGGCTTTGCTTGCCTGTGTGAGAAGGACTGTCGCTAAAGAAAAAATCCATTTTATTTTGCCAAATGTGTTTAAAAGTAAAAAATAATACATATATTGACTGAATTATAAAGGTAACTAATGATAATGGTGTTTCAGACATTCCAGACTACATCTTGGGTACAGTTACAAGAATTATCAGGTGCTGTGAAAAATGGTATTGGCTGCTAAACATTTAAATGTAATGCTGTGGTAATTTAGGATCAAGAAAGTGCCTTGAAAAAAATGTTTATGTCTCCTTTTTCGTATATTTTTTAAGTTGAAGTGACTGTACATCATGTGGCAATAGCTGAAACAAATTGGCAACAAATTTAAATGAAATGTATACAATTTTTACGGTTCATATAGAAGATAACATGTTCAATAAACAATGCTGTTTTTAACAATAGTATAATGAATACTATGCCTTATCTTACGATAACATTAGAATAATATTTAAATACCTAAATTTGGGAGTTGTTATAGCCAGTAGTGTCTGCAACACATCAAACAGAGCTTTTCGTTAGCTACCATTGTATGTTTCAGCACCATGTTAACAAGCCTGCCACTCCTATCATACTTTATGTACACCCTATATAAAGTCCAGGAACACTTTCAAGTAATTACTGCACAAGAACTAAACATTGTACAGATATCATACATATTGCAATTTGAAGCGAAACTGTAAAAAAACTTCCAAACAAACGGGGCACTGCTTCATCATGTGGTAGAGGCAGTACATACACCAGATCTTTAATGCGTCCCCACAGAAAAAAGTCACATGGAGTGAGATGTGGTGATTGGGGAACCATTTAGTGAAACACCTGTCCTCTTCTGTAGCAAGACCGATCCATCGATGCAGCAGCTCTGTGTTCAGTCACCCACAAACTTCACGATGAAAATGGGTTGGAGCTCCATCCTGCTGAAAGATGAATGAAGGGTCCAGTTGCATTTGAGGTATCAGCCATTGCTGCAACACATCCAAGTAGGAATATCCAGTAACAGTGCTCTCAGTGAAGAAGAATTGCCTGTACTGTTTTTGGTACGACAAGGCACAAAAAACATTTACTTTTGGGGACTCATGCTCAAATTCAATGCATTCGTGTGGATGCTTTGTACCCCCAGATATGACAATTATGCCTGTTCACTTTCCCATTAGTGTGAAAAGTGGCTTCCCTGCTAAATATTATGTAATCAAAGCCATTACCATCCCCATTCAGTTTTTGCAACTCTGAACAAAACTCAAAGAGAAGCGTTTTGTCATCATCATCATTGAGTTCCTGCACTAGCTCCAGTTTGAATGATTTCATTGACACCTTCTGTAGCAGGACTTTTCACTATGTCATTGGAGCTATTTTGAGATCATGGGATGCACGATGTACAGATGACTCTTGTATGCACTCCTCATTCACTTCACCCACACTGGGACGTCTGCTTCTCTTTCCCGGGCACAGACAACCCATCGTAACAAATTTGTTGTGCCAGTGGTAAATGGCCTTCCTTGTTGGTGGCTCCTTACCACACTAGCTTTTGTTGGACGCCAACACACAGAAAGCTCACTCCACACCTCAACTCACCATGTTTTTGACTTTTGCTGACTATCCACAAGTTACGAAACTACACTGTGGTGGTATACATTAAAAAAAAAAAAAAAAAGAAACTTTCAGTGTCTCTTTGAAATGACATATGTATGATAGCTGCACACTGTTTGATTCTTGTGCAATGAATAATTGAAAGTGTTCCTGGACTTTATGTACGCCTTATATTTTTTGATACATGGAAAAATCATGATATTCTCAACATTAGAAATGTTCATAATGTAACCATATGCATAAATTAATTTGCAAATGAATGTAAAATGACTCATTCCTCATCATTATGATCCATAGAACATGTATCCTACTAACTAAATTGGATTAGATGATGATGCATCACTATTAAATCATTTGCCTGTATTCTCTCTGTCGCCAAAAAGTTTATTATTAAGGGAGATAAGACTATTAGTTTGTTCTTTCAGTTGTCACATGAAACTGAAAATAACATTGATATGAATGATCATCAAAAAGAAAAGAAACTTTATGGTTCCATGGACCTTTACAAGTCTCAACCAACTATGCAGACTGAAGAGATGAATGCAAATTTGACCGAATTCCGAGATTTGAACCCAGATCCTCTGCTCACTGGGCAGATGCACGAACCACTACACCACCCTGGCACAGTGGCTCTGCACTGTTTGCCCCAGCATGCCTCCCTCCTCAGTCCAAAATCCTGTTCACAACTCAGTCCACTTATTTCCCCAAAACACAAAGAGCACCACAGAGGATGTCAAACTGTCATGGAATAGCACCTCAGTTTTGAATGAAATGGGGATTCCTCTCTGGAACCATATAGTTTCATTTAATGAAAGCAGCTGTACCTGGGTCTCAGGCAGGACCTCCTGTTTCGTTTGATTCTGAGGTACTATTCCAATACTGTTGGACATGTTCCACACCCAGGAGGATACCCTCTTTTGTGGGTCTGTGGAATAAATAATTAATGTAATCTAGTCTGAGAGCCCCTCATCTTGTGGCATTTTATTGTATATCACTGGAGCAACAATGCACTGTGACTAAAAAGGACACGCCATTCCCATTTTCTGGAATGGTTGCAAGGCAAATGCACTTACTTGCAGGCCTTTATTATGGATAACAATCTGTTGAAGCATTAAAGAACGCAGTTAACATTTCTGAATTGTGACACACTTTATAGACCAGAATTGTCTTCTCTAGGTCTCAACATGAATTTGATGAAGGGTAATTGCCTGAAACTATACTGATAAAGGTAAAATAGTTCTCTTAATTCACCTCAAAAGCACGATTACCGACCTCGATATCAGATGGAGCAATAAATGAAATATTCGAAAGTGTCATTCATTGGTTCTCAATAAATGGTCTAGCACATCATTTACAAAGAAAAGGCATCTTATTCAGTTTTGTACAAGGAAAGACAAATCATCACTAATAATGAAGCGTTACGGAAAAGAAATATGTGAAGACTGATTGTTAAAAATACTTGGGGGTACATAGTGATGAGAACAAGAATTATAAAACTGAGTGCAGCAACATTTGCTCTAAATTTGATTGCCATAAGTGGCAATGACAGCACTAGAAAATTTGACTTCCTTCTTTCACTGATGTCATATTTAGAATGGGGGCCTCTGCCCCCCCTCCCACTACACACACTCACAAACGCACAGTGCCTATCCTCAAACTTCACATAGATAAAGAAATTAGGTAGCCTCACAACACATACACACTTACAAAGTTTGTTTTGAAGGATCAGCACAATTTGAAAATAATACTAGCATTCATAAATACAATACTAGGAGGAAAACAGTGGGACTCAATCTTGTTGTAGCACAGAAAGAAGCATATCATGCAGCCATAAAAATATTTGACAACCTCCCTTTAATTAACAAGGTGCTGGCTGATAATGAAAGTTGACAAGTGCTATTCCATAGATGAATTTCTGAGAAGGAAGCAACAGGTTAGCCACGAGCACTGATGTGCTGCTTCCTGGACTTCGGTAGGCGGGCCGGCCCCGGACTGAATCAGCCCAGCAGGTTAACAAAGAGGGACGGTGTGCCGGCAAGCCTGAATGTGGTTTTTAGGCAGTTTTCCACATCCCACATAGTAAATACTGCTCTGGTCCCCATGTACCACCTCAGTTACACAACTTGCAGACATCTGAAAAACATTCGCGCTATTTCATGGCTTACACTAGACGCAGACAGCTAGGATACATTACTTCTGTCCTGGGGGGGTACATGATGGTGACACGAAGGGCATCTGGCAACAACACTCTGTGACACTAACATTGCCAACTCTATAGTAACAGGGTCAACCCCGTATTGAAGTGGGGCAAAGGCCCAAGCAAAAGGTGAGAAGGTGACATATCTACTAAATGCAATTTATCACAGTCAACATGAAACTTATTTTGGGCATACATAAGAAGGAAAATAGCATACTGCAGTGTGAATGCCTTTTACTTTTACTTTTAGGCCAAAAGGCAGTTCATATCTGTAAATCAAATCAAGAATGAAAATATTCCTTTAAAAAGAGCATTTAAATATTCATTACATGAACCATGAGCGATTTTCAAAACCAAAAATCTTCTTCTTTCTTTCAAAATAACTTACCTCTTACTGAATAATGCTTGTTATACCATATCATTTCACATATTTTTATAGTGTAGTATGTGATACCATAAAAAAAACTGTACTTCACAATAATTTGAAATGTTTCAGATCACCATGCCAGAATAAAATGACGTAACTGTGGCATTAACTATCTTTAGAAGTATTCTTTGACGTAAGTGTTACATGCAAAAAAGAATAATTTTCTTAACAGTCACAGGCAACATGGAAATATCATCGGTGATGGTTGTGTTCCAACTTAAGTACTAGTGATTTTGGCAGGCTTCTTAAAAAATAGTTTACTGTAAACCATCAACATCTTTTTTCCTATTATCTTAGACTGGATGGCTGAAAAGTACTTGGGCTTTTGTCCAAGGAAAGGGTTTTGTAGTGGTTCATCTGCTCTTTTACATCTAGTTGGGACTTCTAGAATGAATTTGTCTCAACATCAGTATGAGTGTTTCCCATAGCTTTGTACTTGTGTATGGAAATGCATTTTATTTCACATATTTAATGTGAAATCCCTATCTAAGGACCTACAAGATGTACATCGGCGAGCAAGGTTTCTTAGCTGAGTCACTGATTGTAGATCTCATTGTATTCCTCTTTTGTTACAATTGTTGGCCTTTTTCTTAGAAGTTTTCCTATTCTATCAAAAGTGGAGTCAGTGCATAAGTAACTGTGTCCTTTTAATAATAATAATAATAATTAGTAGTGCTATGCAACATGTTACGAGGGAGCACGGAAGCACAAACAGTTGCTCTGCATTAGAGAAACAGTGTGACTGGAATGGAAATCACTCGACTGGATGTAATGGATTAGTTATCCTTCACACAAAATGTGTATGTGGACACAGATGTATTTTCCTAGGCTTGTATCTTGGCAAATGTTTGATTTCACTTAAATTATTACTAACAAACAGATAGAGGGGCTGGCCAGTACTTACCTCAGCTCAGTACAGCCAATAGAGACACAAAAAACAACCGAAAATTTAAGCTCCTAGCTTTCGGAATAAATGTTCCTTCATCAGGGAGGAGAGAGGGGAAAGAAAGGGAAGAAGGGAAAGTGGATTTAGTTACTCACAACCCAGGTTATGAAGCAACAGGGAAGGTAGCAAGGATGGAGGCATGGTTGTCAGAGGGAAGCCAAAGATATTCTACTGCAGGTATTGTGCCAGCTTCAAGCCAAAGAGGATGCATACAGAAGTAAAGAGGTGTATAGTATAAAGATGTAGGATGGAAAGATGCATGAATGGCTAAAGAGGAAAGGGAAAGAGGAGAAGACTGAAAAGTAAAAGGGAGTGAGGTTGTTTAACGTAGGTTTAGTCCAGGGGGATGGCGGGATGAAAGGATGTGCTGGAGTGCAAGTTCCCATCTCCGCAGTTCAGAGGGACTGGTGTTGGGTGGGAGAAGCCAAATGGCACGTACAGTGTAGCAGGTTCCTAGGTCCCTAGAATTATGCTGGAGGGCATGCTCCGCTACTGGGTATTGGACATCTCCTAGGCGGACAGTTCGTCTGTGTCCGTTCATGCGCTCAGCCAGTTTCGTTGTTGTCATACCGATGTAAAAGGCTGTGCAGTGCAGGCATGTCAGCTGATAAATGACATGTGTAGTCTCACACGTGGCCCTTCCTTGAATTGTGTATGTTTTCCTAGTAGCGGGGCTGGAGTAGGTGGTTGTGGGGGGATGCATGGGGCAGGTTTTGCAGCGGGGTTGGTTACAGGGGTAGGAACTGCTGGGTAGAGAAGGTAGTCTGGGAATATTGCAGGGTTTAACAAGGATGTTACGGACGTTAGGGGGACGACGAAAGGCAACTCTGGGTGGTGTGGGGAGAATTTTGTCAAGGGATGATCTCATTTCAGGGGTTGACTTGAGAAAGTCATATCCCTGGCGGAGTAATTTATTGATGTATTCGAGGCCAGGATAATATTGGGTGACAGGGGGGATGCTTCTGTGTGGTCTGAGGCTAGGAATATTGTTGTTGGACGGGGAGGAATGTATTGCTCGGGAGATCTGTTTGTGGACAAGGTCTGCAGGATAGTTGCGGGAGAGGAAAACACTGGTCAGGTTATTGGTGTAATTGTTGAGGGATTCGTCACTGGAGCAGATACGTTTGCCACGAATACCTAGGCTGTAGGGAAGGGAGCGTTTGATGTGGAATGGATGGCAGCTATCAAAGTGAAGGTACTGTTGTTTGTTGGTGGGTTTGATATGGACAGAGGTGTGGATGTGAGCTTCAACAAGATGAAGGTCAACATCCAGGAAGGTGGCTTTGGTTTTGGAGAAGGACCAGGTGAAATTCAGATTCGAAAAGGAGTTGAGGTTGGGTAAGGGCTAAGGATTGAAGGTTCTGGAAGTCTAGGAGAGATTGGTGGAAGGAGGAATTGCACCCAGAGATGGGAACTTTTAAGGTAAGTAAGTAAGATCATTTTTGCGCACGCACGATCTTTTTTGCGTCACGCGCGATCTTTTTTTCGCTACTCGCTATCTCTGTTTTTGAGCAGTGTGTGTTCTCTTTCTCCTGATCTGGACATACTTGCTTGGTCTGGTCAACTTTTTCCGTATTTTTCTTATTCGGTGGTCTTTCTTTGGTATTTAACGTTACCAACACAATTTCTTTCTTTCTCGCCCTTCCTTCCGTGTTTTATTCCTTCTTATGATTACTATTCTAACTTTAGTTATTTACTTTCCCTACCCACCAGTTACCCACTATGTACCCTAATCCTATACCACATTATTTACATTCATTCCGGAAACATGCATTTACCGTAGCCAAACTGCAATCCCACATACTTTTCCTCCGTTCCTGCTTAACCTTTGGAATTACCCCTAAAGGACTTACCTTAAAAGTTCCCATCTCTGGGTGCAATTCCTCCTTCCACCAATCTCTCCTGGACTTCCAGAACCTTCAATCCTTAGCCCTTACCCAACTTGTCCTGAACCTCTACACTACTTCATGTAACCACCACTCCAAACAGCTCCTATCTCTCTTCAAAGTCCTGCACCTCTCAAACCCTTGCTTGGAGAACACACTCAGGAACATCATCCTAGAAGCCAGCCGCAAACTTGAGTCCCATGCCACACACCACCTGAAAAAACTATCCACAGTGCTAGTGCAACACCTAAGAAGTGGGGTCCCTCTCCCTATCTCTCACAAACACCAACCACAACAGAACCGTCAACAAACCCCCCTCATAGCCAACAAACCTAGCCTAGCCACCCTACTCAATCTCCCCATCCCAGCACATACCCCACACAGACAAAATCTCAACTATAACCACAGTCAAATGCCACATATCACCAACTCCAATTCAGTTCTAAACCTCTCATCCAGATCCCTCTCTCCTCAAGAGACATCTGTTCTATCAAAAGGCTTAACCTTTAGCCCCACACCTAAATTCAACCACACTGCCCTGGTTAAAGATCTCCTCTCTTTCACCCGGAACCTCAACTGGAAATATCACTTCACCACCCAAACACAGCCCCCAAATACTAGACCCAGTGTTGAACCTTGTTTAGAACAGTTCCGACCGCCTTCTCAAAGGGATCATCCTCCCCTCCCCCAAAACCATCCCTTGCAGACGTTTCAGGAATTCCTCACATCCAGTGTTGCCTCCCAGTCCTTCTTGAAGAACATTCCGACAACCCCCAACATCACCCCAGCTGAATCCCGTGCCATTAAACAACTGAAAACAGACCGCTCTATTGTAATCCTTCCGGCGGATAAAGGCTCCACAACTGTGGTACTTGACCGTGTGGAGTATGTGGCAGAAGGACTGCGTCAACTCTCCGACACCTCAACCTACAAAGCTGTTACCCTGGATCCCATTCCCTCCATTCAGACTGAGCTGCAGAAAATCCTAAAAATCCAAGGTCCCTCACAAGGCCTCACAATGGCTTCCATAGACTTACTCACTCCACCTGAGACACGTACCCCTACCTTCTACCTATTACCCAAAATCCACAAAGAGAACCATCCTGGCCGTCCCATTGTAGCAGGCTTCAAAGCCCCAACAGAACGTATCTCAGCTCTGGTAGACCAACACCTCCAACCTATCACCTGCAGGCTCCCATCCTACATCAAGGACACAAACCACTTCCTAGAACGCCTCAAATCCATTCCCACTCCTCTCCCACCTGAAACCTTTCCTGTCACCATAGATGCTACATCCCTTTACACAAACATCCCACACACCCATGGTCTCTCTGCTCTTGAGCACTACCTCTCCCAACGCCCAACCGAAGATCTTCCAAAAACCTCGTTCCTTATCACACTTACCAACTTCATCCTCACCCATAATTACTTCACTTTTGAAGGCCAGACCTACAAACAAATCAGGGGAACTGCCATGGGAACCAGGATGGCTCCATCCTATGCCAACCTCTTCATGGGCCGCATGGAGGAGGCTTTCCTGAAGACCCAACAGCTGCTTCCCCTGGCCTGGTATAGGTTTATAGATGACATGTTTGTGGTCTGGACTCATGGTGAAGGAACACTCCTTAATTTTCTCCATAACCTCAACTCCTTTTCGAATCTGAATTTCACCTGGTCCTTCTCCAAAACCAAAGCCACCTTCCTGGATGTTGACCTTCATCTTGTTGAAGCTCACATCCACACCTCTGTCCATATCAAACCCACCAACAAACAACAGTACCTTCACTTTGATAGCTGCCATCCATTCCACATCAAACGCTCCCTTCCCTACAGCCTAGGTATTTGTGGCAAACGTATCTGCTCCAGTGACGAATCCCTCAACAATTACACCAATAACCTGACCAGTGCTTTCCTCTCCCGCAACTATCCTGCAGACCTTGTCCACAAACAGATCTCCCGAGCAATACATTCCTCCCCGTCCAACAACAATATTCCTAGCCTCAGACCACACAGAAGCATCCCCCTTGTCACCCAATATTATCCTGGCCTCGAATACATCAATAAATTACTCCGCCAGGGATATGACTTTCTCAAGTCAACCCTGAAATGAGATCATCCCTTGACAAAATTCTCCCCACACCACCCAGAGTTGCCTTTCGTCGTCCCCCTAACCTCCATAACATCCTTGTTAAACCCTGCAATATTCCCAGACTACCTTCTCTACCCAGCGGTTCCTACCCCTGTAACCGATCCCGCTGCAAAACCTGCCCCATGCATCCCCCCACAACCACCTACTCCAGCCCCGCTACTAGGAAAACATACACAATTCAAGGAAGGGCCACGTGTGAGACTACACATGTCATTTATCAGCTGACATGCCTGCACTGCACAGCCTTTTACATCGGTATGACAACAACGAAACTGGCTGAGCGCATGAACGGACACAGACGAACTGTCCGCCTAGGAGATGTCCAATACCCAGTAGCGGAGCATGCCCTCCAGCATAATTCTAGGGACCTAGGAACCTGCTACACTGTACGTGCCATTTGGCTTCTCCCACCCAACACCAGTCCCTCTGAACTGCGGAGATGGGAACTTGCACTCCAGCACATCCTTTTATCCCGCCATCCCCCTGGACTAAACCTACGTTAAACAACCTCACTCCCATTTACTTTTCAGTCTTCTCCTCTTTCCCTTTCCTCTTTAGCCATTCATGCATCTTTCCATCCTACATCTTTATACTATACACCTCTTTACTTCTGTATGCATCCTCTTTGGATTGAAGCTGGCACAGTACCTGCAGTAGAATATCTTTGGCTTCCCTCTGACAACCATGCCTCCATCCTTGCTACCTTCCCTGTTGCTTCATAACCTGGGTTGTGAGTAACTAAATCCACTTTCCCTTCTTCCCTTTCTTTCCCCTCTTTCCTCCCTGATGAAGGAACATTTATTCCGAAAGCTAGGAGCTTAAATTTTCGGTTGTTTTTTGTGTCTCTATCGGCTGTACTGAGCTGAGGTAAGTACTGGCCAGCCCCTCTATCTCTTTGTTAGTAATTGTTTCACATCTTTATATGAGATTTTCCATTAATTAGTTATTTCACTTAAATTGTATGATTATCTAGGTTCTGCTTATCCTGTTTGTTTTGTTCCATTCTGTGTCTCATTTATTTTAAATTCCTGACATGTTTGTTTTTGTGTGTAAGCTCCTCATATAAAATTTTGTTGAGGATTAAGGCAGCAACAAAGTTCAGTAAATAGTCAGCATGAACTAATTCTGTGCAATGGGAACCCCAGAAAAGCAGATGATAAAAGCTCTCAGGTTACAATTGCCTTCCTCATCTTCCAGAAAACACGCTACTTTTGATTTTTGGGTCATGACAAATGTTGACCATCTTGATGAGATCAGTCTCATTGACTGGGTGCACATTTGTCAAACATGGATTTCATGAGCTGGGGACCTGTTAACACGAACAGTCGATTGCTACTCTAAGCTCTGGACATGCTTTTGCCTACCATCCAATGACACAGTAATGGAACATTGTACGTCATAGTGCATGGGATTTTGATCTTATTGGCTGAACTGTGAACATTGTAGGAGAAAAATAATTTTGAAAATGCACCATTTGTCAATAAGGGTTGAGGGGAGTGAAACAATCATTACTGAGTAACTGCTATGGAATATGCTGTACTGGGGCAAGCAGGGTTCTGTTTGGGTGGGCCCCAAATAGGCTTGTGATTATCTCACTGTATAAATTTCCAGAGGGTTATTGGTTGACCCTACCACCCCATCAGCAAACAAACATTTAACAGTAAAAATGTGATAGTAACACAGTATCAGGAGAATTATTAAAGAATGTTGCACTAGTTACAGAACACAGATTTGAACCGTTGCCTCGTGACTCACATTCATGTGTGTATCTTCTTCTGCTTCTATACAATGAGCACTGATCCAAAGGAATTGCTGAAGAAATGGTCTTGGATGGTTATTGATTCATTCAAGAGACATACTTGAGGTATAGGGACTTCTGAAATTAAGTTACGCAACAGGCACGGCACCCTTTCAGAAGAGTGGGCATGTTACCAATTTCCTGAGAGACAATTCTGCTGCAGTACGGACAACAGGTTCATCACATTGTGGGAGTGAAATGGCTCTCCAAAGTTGAGGTACAAGGAACAGTAAGTTTCTTGTTAGCCAAACATACAAATTGAACACAAATTCGCCATGGAATTCTTGCAATGCAATGTAGCATCCAGTCGTAGTGAAACAGTGCCAACAATTTGATGAAGACCATTCAGTCTTTCCAGCAAGCTCAGTGGATATTTGACAGGAAAGAGATTTTCCATCAAAGAGGAAATTCACACAGCAATCCTCAAATTGTTCCATGACTGAGGCACACGTTTATATTTTCAAGAAACTGAACAGTTTGTGGGATGTTACAATTGTTGTTTACAGGTTTTAGTGACTGTAGTGAAAAGTAGTATCTGCATCACTTTGAGTTGTATTGCAGCATACAGTAAAAGTTACTCAGTCTGCCATAGTAACAGGTAACTTTCTTTCTGAAGTCTCATAGTTTCCTGCTGCTTTCACACCTTTCTTTGACAATCATCAGATGTCAGGTTACTCCTGGATGCATCAGTGAATGGAATCCTACTCTGCTGACTGAGTACCCATTCTGTGTTTTCCCATACCCAACTCCACAGACCAATGCTTTGGGGGAGGGATGCTAGTGCTATCTGAGGCCACATTGATAATGTGGAGACTTGGATTCTGTCTTGACCATAGTTGCCTGATATCCCAGATATCTGGTTGGAAACCCAACTCCCAACAGTACTTTGTTGGGATAGATAAAATTCCTGGTTACATAGAAATGGACAACATTATATAAAATGATGTGGTCTTCACTTCAAATTGCTCATTACCAATTTCTAATGAGGGGCAGTCTTGTATGAGTTACTGACGTAAACTCCTCCTTTTATTAACAGCGCTAAGTGGCCATACTTGACTAAATAGCCATTGTTTTCGAGTAGTGCATCAGAGGTCAATCGTGACAGTGCTTTGTAATTCTCTGCTGAAAAAATTGAATAGGGTTGTGCAGTTTCCTTCCCCTGTGGCAGCCTTAGTCGTCATGATGATCTTATCAAAACGTTCGAAAGAGAAATTGTGACGAAGGAAGCTGGGATAATTTTTTTAATTTTTACTTCCCCCTTGTTTTGCAATATGCCTCCTTCAAATTTGTTTCTTCACTTTCAACTAATTACCATTAACATATGTGAATTGTAATCTGCATTTTCATAAAAGAGAAAGGCAGCCCACTCAGGTTGAATTTTGTCTGTGTAATTCATTTTCTAATTTATATTGAGTATTCCTAGTTAGTATCTTTTATTATAGGGCAAAATCAGTCATTTTTATGTAACTTTAATTCCGATGTTGACTTATAAATGGGAAGTTGTGCACTTGCCATACATAACTGTGTATTATTGGGAGGATGTGAAAGTAGAAGACTGTGCATCTGTCGGCTACATCATTTACAGTAGACAGTACTGCACATCCAACCCCTATGTTTTCAGCCAGTATGTAGACCCCGAGGACAACAAAATGGCAGTTTACTTGCAGCACAGTCTAAACTATGTTGAAAAATGATTTGACTTTGAAGAAAGTGTCTACAGGACTTTCAAACCATTTTCACTGACAGTGAAACAGAGCTCAGTTTCAGGATATCTAGAAGTTATTTCTTGTAGATGGGGATTTGATGTTTGAAGAATGTGTGCAGTTAAAGAACTTTCTCAAGGATGAAGAGAAGAACTTTTCAAGCTGAAATCTGATTAGTGGAAGGAATTTTTTTTCATTGTTATGAAAACTATGACAACTTCTTAAAACTTTTCCGTTTTGTTTCAGATGATGGTGAACACTTGGTGAGCTGAGAGGAACCTTTTCCCAGCAGCAACATTAGAAGCTGAAATAATAATAATAATGAAGATGGTTTAGTGATTTACATGTCCCCAGTTTTATTGAGGAAGAAGAGAAGATTCTATGAAGGAGATTGAAAAGTGAGCAAAAATCTCAATAAGGTAAAAAAAAAAAAAAACATTGAATTGTAGCCTGTGTGTGTTTAGTCTTGGTTTTTTAAAAAATATCCCGATTTAGTTCAGAAAAAACTTGGTGACTGGTCTGTACTAATACAGCTGCCTTCTAAATGGGCAGTGCACAGCTCTTTTGCATTTTCTTGTGGGTGCCTATGAGCCACAACTCTTATGCTCTAAACAGGTTGTCGACTCCAGGCTACCACTGGAAGATGGTTTGTCTCACAGTAGTGGTTCTCTGTTTGAATGATGTCACTGTGGTGTATGACAAATTGACAGGCAACTTATCATGCTGCTATACACTCACAATGTAGATAAGCCTGAAATGATCCTTCAGAGCATGTTTACAGACAACACAGTTGAAGATTTTAATGAATCTGTCTCACAGAGACTTCTGTTCAATAGTAGATTATGATAAATATTCTGGCCAACAAAGTATCTGATTCCATTAAATTTTCAGCTATGTTTTTTCAATAATTGCAAATCTGCTGTTCAAAAATGGAAGCCTTTTGGATTGATATTTTGTTTGAAATTTCTTTCTGTTTCTTTGATGTTTGAGATTATAAATTTCATGTGTTTCAAATTATTTGGTTATGAAAATGCCTCATAGCACTTCTGTGTCAAATAGAAACTGTTATGAAAAATTATAACCACTAGAACAGTTCCTGAAGTTAATATTGTAAAAATGTACCTTTGATGCTTTGCACCCGTGAGTTGAGTTGTGCTATCGTTGTTAACTTTCTCAATAGTTTTAGTGAGGTTACTGAATGAGAGTAGTTGTCTTGGACTTGGTTCCATGTGACATCAAGTGCAGTTTTATCTGTTGGACTGAGTAATGTGAACTCAGTGTATATCATGAATTGTAATTTGCTTTTATACTTCTGCAACTTTGAAATCAGTGACTCTTTTTAGCCAGTTTCCAAAGCTTTAGAAATGTGGTGTCAGCTGTTGATTACATTTGGAGAATTGGGCTTATCAAAAGCTACAATGTTGTTTCATCAGCAAGTCAAGATATTAACTGAAACTATATGACCTAGAGCCCACATGAATTGTACTTCTAAATATATTTGGATGGTGAGCTGAGCCACAAAATACTTCAAATCATGTCGATGATTGTTGATACTGTTTTCTAGGTTATGCAACAAATGTCATTGGAACTCTATCCTACAGTGTCATATCCCAACATTACACTTCAGACAGTTCTGACAAACAAATGTTACATCGTTTCAATATTTTCTTGTTGTTTGGAGTGAGTAACGGGACTCTTATAATACACAGGAAGAGAGAAGAAATAAAGCTCTTGATATCAGAGGCAGGAAGGGTCTTGGAAGATAAATTGAATGGAATGGAAGGGATAAAAATCAGAAATTTTTGACATTCCTACCTGGAATTTCCGTTGGTTGTTTTAAAAATGCTAAAATTCCACCAACCGACATATTGCCCCCTGCCAGTGGTGTGGTGTGATGTGATGCAACATGGAGGGGCAGCTGGTCAGCACACCTCTCTCCTGGGATTTTTTTACTGTGAAACCACTGCTACTTGGTCAAGCAGCTCCTCACAAGACTGACTGCATTTTGTACCAGTCCCCCCTCCCCCCGAGGAAAAATCGCTGCAGTTAGTCGAATGGCACAGCTAAGGAGGCAGACAGTGGAATGGATAGTGTGTTAAAGAGCAGTTCTAAGATGAACATAAGACAAGAATAATGGAATGTAGTCAAGTTGAATCAGGAGATGCGGAATGAATAACGAGGGATGATCAGCGAGTTTGCATTTGAAAGCTGTACAAGGAGGGGTGAAAAAGCTTCTACCCTAACAAATAAAGAGTGAAAGAAATTTCATAATATAAATTTATTTGTATATATAATACCTGTGTACACCAATACACTTGGAGGCATGCTCAGATAACTTCTGCAAACCATTCAAAGAAAAGATCTTTGATTTCAATTGCAACAAAGCAACAGTCACTGCATCATCATCATCCTTTGAGGTATTTTTTTTCGGTTTGGGAAAAGGAAAAAGTCTGACCCAGTCAGATCTGGAGAATATGGCAGGTGACACGTTCCACATCATTACGAAAGAATCGTGTTCATGATCCATGGAACAACTAATATAACTAACTAGAATTGGAAGTTTTTCATTGTCCATTATACGAGGTTTGTCCGGAAAATACGTATAAAGGTTGAATAATGTCTTTATGTTACAGGTTGCAGTCACCATCAGGTGAGACTACTGCTGTAATCAATCAAATCAATGCTCAGTTCGAGTCAGAGCACTCTGCGTGAAGGTGGGAGTGTGCAGCAGATTGTGTTCTTAAAGACCGTGGATTGACAGAATGATTGCTGACAAGCTGTCAACCCTCAAAACAATTGTTCACAAAAACTTGAAATGAAGAAATTGTACCGAAGCTCTTGACACCAGAACAGAAAGCAAAGAGGGTTGAGTGCTGTAGGGATTGGTTGGAAGCAGAGGAATGAGGTGACTTTCTCAACCGAGTCATCACTGAAGACGTGTCCTGGTATTAGAAATTCGATGTGGAGCTCAAAGCAAGGAATGGAAACTAGCAGGAGAACCGAGAACAATAGAGTCGCGAAAATCAAGGTCCAATGTGATGACAGTGTTGATTCTTGGAGCATTGTTCACAAGGAATTTGTCCCTCCCAGCAAGAGAGTGAACGGAAATTTTTACGTTGAAGTTCTGACACGTCTCGGAGCTCTTGTGGCAAGAGTTTGACCCTTCATCACAAGAATGCGCCCGCAAACATGTCGCTCGTTGTGCACCAGTTTTTTGGCCCGAAGCTCAATCACCATGACAGACCACCGGATTTAGTCCCGTGTGAGTTCTTCATGTTCCCAAAAATGCGTAATAGTGTGGCATTGGGAGATGTGGAAACGACATGGCAACTAAACAACATCACAGCTGAAGACTTTCAGCAATGTTATCAACAGTGGAAACGGCGTTGGCAGAAGTGTATCACGTCTCAGGGTGAGCACTTTGAAGGAGACCATATTGTAATACCTGAATAATTGTAAAATAAAGTTATTATGCAACTTTTATGTGTATTTTTCGGACAAACCTCGCAGGTTAGGAAATGAGACACTGAAGATAATAGAAGTGTTTTGTTATTTGGGTAACAAAATAATTGATTTTGGCTGACACAGAGAGGATATAAAATGCAGGCTTCACTGTATATCTGAGAAAGAGGAATATGTTAGGAGTGGATGTAAATGTTACGGAGTCTTTTCTGGAGGTATCTGCGTGAAGTGTAGCCTTGCTCCGAAACGAGATGTGAACAACAAGCAGTTGAAGCTAGAAAAGGATGGTATCTTTAAAAATGTGTTTCTAGGAAGAAATTTTGATGATTTCGTGGATAAAACATAAGGTAAACTCTGTCCATCGGTACTGGCCGACCACCGTGTCATCGTTTACCAATGACGTCCAGCACACCACTATCCTGCCTGTGTCAGTTTTCTTGTCCTCGAGTTCCTCAGTTGGCATCACAAGGGTGAATGTACACTTTCCCAATCCTCTCACCCAGAAAAATCCCTGGCAGTACAGGGAATCTAAACCTGCGTCCTCGCCATGATAGGCAGCAGCAGTGAACACTAAGTTACAGAGGTAGTCAATAAGTGGATAGATGACTACTACTGGCACTCGACACCCTCTGCACTGCACCTAGACGTGGCTAATGGAATAATTATGCAGTTGCAAATCAAATTACCAGGGGCATAGTATTGAAAGAAATTTTCAGCACAACATGAGTAAAAGAAGGAACTGGTTGATAAGACATACGCTGATGCATCGAGGAATCATCAATTTGGTGTTGGTGGGATTTGAGTGAGAGGAGGAAAAGCTGTTGAAGGGGAAATACAGTAAGCAGGTTCAAATAGATGTAGGCTTGCATAGAGAGTTGCATCAAACCAGTCTTTGGACTGAAGACCACAACAACAAAAACAGTTGGCTGTGTGTAGGAATTTTCTGTGGTCAGGAAAGCAATGAGAAATGATTTTCTGATTAAGAAAAGTGCAAACACTATACATTAATGTGGTGTAAAATGTTTATGAAGCCAGAGAAATCTTATATTAGTTCTTTTGGCATGATAAACCTGTACACGATGATTAAACTACACCTACCCATGGGTTTTATGCAAATTGCAATGCCTACAAATGTCATGGGCAAGATTTTCATTTCTCTCACCCACTACATGCAAATTACTAGTCCTACATAAAAAAATGAACAGGATCTTTTTGTTTGAAATTTAATGTAGTCATTTCTTTTTGGGAGGGGAGGGGATACATTTTTACTAGAAGCCATAGTTTTTGAATTATTTAACAAAAAGTACAAGACAGGCATTCAAATGCCTTTTTTCTTGAATGCCACAGAAAGTGTGGTGTCCAACAAAGTACAAAATGTAATGTAGTTAATTTTGATACAAAAAGGTTCTGTTCATTGTTTTTGCAGGACTAACAGTGAGCATGTAGGGAGGAGAGAAGATTAAAATCATGGGTGTGGTTCTTGAAGATGTTGCAGGTTCCATAAATCTTTATGGCAGGGGCAGCTGAATAACCCTGTGTATGATCCAGAAGATTCAACAACATGCTGATCAAACCTCATGGTCAAACATGGCTGCTGATAGAAAATAGGTGGTTCATATTGGCTTGAGTATCCCAATTATGTGACTGCTGTAAAGAAGAGGATGTGGGGTGTTCTCCGTCAGCTTTTATACCCACACTGGTATGCCAAAAGGCATTAAAATATACAAGGCATGCCAGAAAAGTAAGTACCATTGTGGGAAAGGACTCATGAAAACATTTCTTCAGACCGTAACAGCCACCACTGTTCAGACATTTGTCATAGCAGTAATCCAACTTTTCTATGCCCTTTTCATAGAAAGATAATACCAGTTAAGACCTCCAATACTGATCACACTTGCTTACATCATCATAGGTGTTCAAGCACCTTCATCCTGACTGATGATGAAGTAAAAGTGGTAGTCCGAAGATGTGAGATCAGCACTGATTGGCAGGTGGTCTCACTGTTCCCAAGTGAATTGTTTAGTAAGGATTTCAGTGCCACCAGCAGAAATGAAGCATCATAATGATTCGATTGAGAGTTTTTCATCTTTTGTTTTGAATAGTGTGATGGAGTTCTCTCGGTGTTTTGCAGTATCATACCGCTTTCATGGTTTCAGCTCTGAGAAGGAACTCAACAAGCAGAATGCCTTGTTGGTCGCAGAATCCATTTCACCTGACTTTTTGCACTTGCAACTTCATTATGATTTCTTTTTTGGGGGTGGTGGAGGATTGTCGGACTGTCAGTTCCTTCACTCCATAGATTGTTGATTTTATTTTGGAGTGTCATGAAGACCCCAAGTTTCATCACCAGTCACGATTCTATTTAAGAACTCATCTTCCTTATCACTGTATTCAGTGCTGAAATGTCAAAACTCTGCCAAGGTACATAATTTTGAAAGCATTTTTCAAACGCAATTCACAAAAATTTAAGCAATTTATGACTGAGTCATGCAAAACAGTTTTTGAAATACATTCTTATTGTGAACCATGTGTTTTCTCACCCATACCATCAGTGACAACAGAAGGCTGTCCAACACATGCTTCATCCACTTTCTGACCATAAATGTCTACAAGTTGATGAATTTCAGCTGGCTTAATGTTCTGTGTGTTGGAACTAAACATAACAGAGCACACTTCACAGTCACTGGGCTCAGAGGTTGTCCTAAAGATTTTGACTGATCACTAACAAATATAAATACCACAAAATTGAGCTGCAGTGTCAAGACAATGAACCAGAGAAATGTGTGAACCTACAACACAAGTGCTGCAGTGGCAGTAGAATGATTTGGCAATTACTTTCAGGATGCACCTCATACTTAGGACTTCAATGGAAGTGCCTGTCACCTTTTAATGTAAATTTTTGCTTATGATGGAAACTATGTTTAAGCAGTGTGTGTGTGTGTGTGTGGCAAGGGGGGTAATTAACAGTTGAACTATCTTTGTTTTGTTTATCTCTCTCTAGTCATGACAGGTAATGTGAATCAAGGACAAAGGTACTTTCTGAGTTACCTTAGTCAAGCTCCAACCCTTCTGTCCTGTACAGCTACTTGCTTTTATCCTGAGGTTGTTACTCTCTGGTCAGCAGGTGCTCCTAAAAAAATTGCATACATTGTGTACAAAAATCTACATTTACAAAGAATTTGCGGGGTCAGAGATGTTAGTAATGCTCAAGATATGGTGTGACTATTGGTATAGGGGCAATTCAGAAAATATTGCCTGTCTACATTATGGCACAACTGGAATATGCTTGCTCAAATAGTGACAATGCATTCAGCTGAACTGGTAACCAGTGCTTCATATACCAACATCGTCTCCCCCTATAAAAAAAGAAATTTAGAGGCAGTCACATAAGAAAAGCTTCTTTTCCTCTCCTAAACACTCGAAAATTGTGTGTATGTAGTTTGTTTTCATATACAGGGTGTATTAAAAGAGCTGTCACCATTACCTACACTGCTTGCATGGTGTTAATTTGCACACAGATTTCTGGTTGTTCCACTGGAAAGCTTACGAAGACATTTACAGCATAAAACCGATACCTGCTTGTATTTTAAAAAATGTACACAGCTCAAAGGTAGTGCAACTGCAGCTCTGTAGAATTACCATGCCTTTCATGCAGTACAACATTTTTAACCTCTGGGATTTGCTATGAAGTAATTACTCGATGCCATATGAAAAAACAAAACAGCCTCACTGCTAATATTTCTCACATACATAATAGGTGATGGGAACAATGAAACCAACAAAATTAAGAAGACCATTAGCATTTTTTTAAAATTCATCTATCTTTTACAGTAAATTTCAACCATATATGTTTCGTAGGCACATTACAACATTAACAAACACTGCATTATAAATATAATTTGGGACTTCAGTGTGCAACTATATACATGACCATTTTTATTACTTAAGGGTTAATTTTATTAGGTTAAGAAACAGTTAATCATGCCGATGGTCACCTGTTATCTCCCTGCAGTCTGTCACTGCTACATAGTGTTAAACCATAAGCTAGGTGGAAGACTCACTGGACGAAAAATTGTTAGAACTACCTACATACATTGGTAAAAAGCACTTCTGCTGGTCTCAAAATACTTTATTGTGCGCTTCTGTTCCAAATGACAACTTCACAGCTATAGTAATTTCACCAATAAGGTGGGCTACAAATAGGTTGTAATATTCTGACCTGAGTAGCTCTTCAGCAAATAGAGCTACATAATATGTGCTACTGTTTTTACATGACAACTAATGCTAGTCATGTTTACAATAGAAACAATAATTAGGCCCAATACATTTAAAATTGTATGCCTACAGCCAGAATGTACTACTTGTTGGAAATGAAAATTCATCAAAATACTTGTAGTACACACTGAAATACCTTGCATCCATTCTCTCTTGCTGCAATAAAGCTAAATCTCATAGCCAAAGGCAGTTGTACATTGTTGAGGGGAACTAGAACAGCTAGTAAATGTAACTAAATAATATCTGTATTCATTTGAGTGTGTTTCACCAAGATCAAGATTATGTTGTCACTTATGTCCCCTTGTTCTCACATTAACCGATTAGTTTTCAATTTTGGCCAATTGATACAAGACAGACTTATAACTCCTTCATGTTCATTGTTATTGGCAATAACTTTATTAGCTCTGATGAAAATACAAAACGTGATAAACAAGTCAATGCAATCTGTGCCAGCACTTACCTCTTTCAAATTTTGTTTACATTCAGTGCTATTCATTTTGTTCTAAGGCTTGTGTTTAGTATAAATAACCAATGGTGCATCTGTAGGCCATACCAGTTCCAATATTAAAACTGCCTCAATTTGATCCCATAGATTGCCACTTTACTGATGTGGCATTTAATAAATTAAAAAGAGCATCTCTCTTGAAATATTTACAAACTGAATACTGCTGAACAAGACGTACGTACATTCTGACACAGTTATACAATTGAAAACGTTGACAGATGCTCCAAAAATTTCTTTTGCAACCTGAATACTGAAACATGTTCTAGGAACTACTTTAAAATGTTAAAATTCTACACTGGAAGACACTCTGTTTCATTTTTATATTACTGCAGAAGGGCAGGAGCAAGATAAGGTACTTTCAGGTTCCAGTACTGACCATGGTCTTACTGTCATCCAGTTAGAAACATTCACACAATGTTAGTCATAGCAGAAGCACTTCCACTACAATGGTTGTGACAAGTATGCTCCTAAACCCTATTATTCTCATTTACTTTTTTGTGGTTTACATTGTTCACTGATAAACAATGGCATCCTAGCAGACACTGTAGAAATAAACTTCTTTGGACCAAATACATGTTAAATGTTTATTAGTATTTCTGTCACAACAATAGAAGGTAAGTAAGGTTGCTCCACACCAAAATTATAAAATTTTTTACTGCCAACACCAGTTGTTCTGCTCCAAAATCAAACTAAATTTTCAGGTCTTCTGTGTGGTCTGCAAGTTCCTTTATGTTGGGAGCATATGTTTTACTTAATAGACAAGTTTTCTAGAACTTGTGATTTAGTAGAAAGCAAAGAAAAAACTAAAAGGCGATGAAATGAGAAATTAGAATGTGTGAGAATCACTCCAATTAGGCCAGTGGCTATATAATCTTGGTGGTGCACGGAACTGGGTTCTCAAGGCTGAGAAGAGACAGAAAAATGAAGTGAGATGTTTATGTTCCTTTGAAAGATCTAGAGACACTAGGAAGGATTATGTATGCCAATCAAGGACTATTTAAGACCATGACAGTTGGTCCTCTTGACTAGGGGTGTGAGAGAACAAACCACCACAGAAGAAAGGGAAAAATATAGTGAACTGCTATGCCAGATAGACAAATGTGTAAATTCATTAACTGAACACATAACAGGTATTGACTAGTAATAAGTTTCGCCAAAGCCAGTTGTCATTGGTTAGGTCAATACATGCCTAAGATGTCATTTTTCATGAGTAACACTGTGTGAACAAAGAACAGCTCTCAAGCATACTAAACATCAATGACCCGCTGCCTACTGGAATAACAAAGTTTCTTTATGGACCACATTTTGATTACTTGGCAGAAGCAATCTCTAGTTTATAGTGGGCTGTAATGATATCAAGCATAATATCTCACATCACCTCATAACTTTGGCATTCTGCTGTTTTTAGGGCAGTGCTTAACAAATCAAAGAAGTTCGCCAAGATATGGCACCGTTTTTTATAATACCTGCCACTCTGCTTGTGTCATGTTAATGGAAACTGACAATCATAGCACCCACAATGGTTCAATTTTCACTTTCACAAAAAGAAAACCAGACTGTCTGTGGGTTTGGTGTTCAGCAGGGGGCAAAACCTTGTTAGTGGTCTCGCTGTGAGACTCAAAAGCATTCTAATGCCCGTGCTTACATCACCGGGTTTTGAGAGAACTGTCGGAAGGCAGCAGTGTTATTCTTGGCAGGTCCTGGCAAAAATTACTATTGGGACAGCAAATGCATTAAATCAATAGAAACTGCTGTCAGGTAGAACCACTGTACTCAATAACAACCAGAATCATTTCTATAAGTATCGCATATGAGTGCAGCTTATGGAAACTATATGGACATGAGTTCAAAATCCCTTTCTTATCTGCAGGAATTTACACTAGATTATCACACAACAGCTGTAAGGACCTAGAATAAGTTTATTCATTGAGAATACAGAAAATTGCGACACTCTCATTTCGTTATTTTCAACAGAACAACCAAAGGAAATGGAAAATCTAGCTGAAGAAATTAATAAATTACACCACAAAATTCAATTCATTTCACTGTAGGAATGAAACATTAACAAAACTTTTTATATAAAATTCTGAAATTTCCAGGAAGCCAACAATTACCAGGGTTACCATCCATATCAATATAAAAATGTGTTCTTCAGAAGAATGTTTAATCACATGCGTAATGATCCAATGGATACAAGTGAAATATAAAAAGAAACACAAATTGTAAAATCAGCTGCCTCCAGTTATGAATACATTCCCGCTGTAATACATAAATTAAACCAACCACCCACAAACAGGAAGACCATCTTTGTAATAAGCTGACCTTCCTCAAGGAAGATTTCATGCCAACCTCTTCAAGTTGTATGACATAAAAATAAGCTTCTTCACAAGCAACACAATACTGAAAGCACTAAGCAAGAATATCACAAGTCAGGTATGTCCAAACTTCTGCAATAAACAAACTGGTAGAAGCACAGGGATGCACTCTGTCTTAACATCCAAAACAAATCTGACTTTGCCACAATTCTTGCCCAGTAACTCATTCTGCAATCAGTGTAGAAAAGAACCAGGCAAGAAATCTGACTTTCTTGAAGGAACTGAAATATCTTTCAACAGAGATACAGCACCAGTCTACTTGCTCAATGACAAATCTTGCCTTCACAACTATGAAGGCTTTATATTTCAAAAATAATTAAATTAAAAAAAAACCTGCCCCCCTTTCTCTCTTTACATCTTACCTACATTAATATCACTATAAATAATCTTGCATGATATATCTAAGCCTTCTACTCTTGTTTTTAAAAGTAAACTTCATCTACATAGCAAGAGCTGCAAATATTGGAACTTAACTCTATTATTGGGCATTCATGTTCAGTTTTGATTCAAGTATTTACCCACACACTTTTATTGTCTCTGAGCAAAGTATGTTATATCTTCATAACACGCATCAGTTGTACAGTGCTGGCTAAGTTTAGTAATCGATTGTGCCTCATGGGCATGACTATTGTCTGAAGTAGTGATGGAAGGAATTGACACTTTGAATGCTGCATAGAGGGCTATGTGAGTGTCTTTTCTGAGCAGCACATTGCAAATCATACCAGATAAGCTCAATGTTCAAATCTGGGGAGTTTAGTGGCCAGTGGAAGTGTTTAAATTTAGAAGAGTGTTCCAGGAACCACTTTGTAGCAATTCTGGACCTGCCAACTGTATCATTGTCCTGCTGGAATTGACCGAGTCCATCGGATGCTTATGTATGTGTCACCTTCCAGGGTCATACCTAGCCATATTCTCCAACTGCATGCCTCCTACATCATTACAGAGCCTCCACCAGCTACAACTGTCCCCTACTGACATGCAGTGTCCATAGATTCAAGAGGTTGTCTCCATGCCTGTACGTGTCCAACTGCACGACACAGTTTGAAATGAGACTTGTCCGACCAGGCAATGCGTTTCCACTCATCAACAGTCAAATATCGGTGTTGATGGACCCAGGTGAGGCATAAAGCTTTGTGTCGTTCAGTCATCAAGGGTACACAAGTGGACCTTCCGCTACAAAAGTTCATATCGGTGATGGTTCACACTCTGACCCTTGTCCATGGCCCAACATTGAAATATGCAGCAATTTGCAGAAGGGTTGCACTTCTGTCACTTTGAATGATTCTCTTCAGTTGTTGGTCCTGTTTTTGCAGGATCTTTCTTCGGCTGCAACGATGTCGGAGATCTTATGTTTTACTAGATTCCGGATATTCACTGAATGCTCGTGAAAATAACCACTTCATTCTTACGTTGGGGATGCTTTGTCCCATTGCTCATATGCCAACTATAACACCACATTCAAATTCACATAAATCTTGATAAGCTGCCATTGTAGCAGCACTAAGCAATCTAGCATCTGTGCCAGAAAAATGTTGTCTTATATAGGCATTGCCGACTGCAGTGCCATAATCTGTATGTTTACAAATCCCTGTATTTGAATACGCATGCCTAAGCCAGTTTTGTTGGCAATTCAGAGTATATACATATCCAGTGAGAAGATAATGATATGTTACCAATCCACATACTGTGATGGAAGAGGTACATGGCAGGGAATGTGTTCTGTTGTTTGGTGGTTGATGGTATTCTGGGACCATTTTATCCTCAGAAAAAAAACCTCTTACCTTGATATGCTCAGGCTGTTACTATGACTGGCTGACTCCCGCGACACAGTCTTTTTCCAGCAATATGGTGCACTGTGGCAGATGTTGCGGACCAGGTGTTACGAGGTATGCTGAAATGGCAGGGGTGGTCCTATTCCCTGGTGTTCTAGGCCAACAGGCATTAGAAACGTGGGCTTGTTTCTGTGAGCACATACCAAGGACAGAGTCTAACAAGCAGCTGTCAACCACATCAAAAATTTAATGAACAAAATCATTTCTGTCCTTGCCACAGGTGATGCAGATATAATGAGCTGAATGTGGATCGATCCTGATAACAGACTGGAAATTGTGCCCACATGTTGAAATTGATTAAACTGCATAAAACTTTGTGACAATACCTTAGGTCTAATTTGTTTGCATGCTGTTACACAACATAAGTGTTCTGTAACTTTTGAGACACTCTGTTTATCCTCTGCCCATTGCAGGTTAAAAACCTTATTGTGCTGTCAGAGCCCTTGATATGTTCTCAGAAAGAGGCTAAACCACCACACATTTCAAGTCACATGCTGTCCAGTTTATGTGGTGTTTGCTGCACTGACAACATATACATTTTTATGCCTCAATAGTCTTCTGCAAGGGTCCCACTGCATGCAACTTGCCATCACATTATTTGGTTGAAAACTAGTAGACATGGGTCTGCAGTGATTCCTGTTGTGTTTGAGACTGACTGTCAATGGCAACTTACAATGTTCATCTCGATGACTAACTACGAGTTAGGATCTTAATGTGGCCACATTGTGTGGTACAACATTCCTTGTAGACAAGCATTTGGGAGAGAATAATCCCATACGAGGAGGGTTGAGGAAAGAGCATGTAAAAGGCACATTATAAAATATGTGATGAAGGGAGGCAAATAACGTTGAGTAGCATCTATCGACCCACTTCACTGAGTGGTCAGCATATCTGACTGCCATGCAGTTCATTTCCAGTCATGTCACACCTTCTCTCTGCTCAGGGAGTGGGTGATATGTTGTCCTTATTATTGATTCATCATCGCCAGCATGAAAGTCACCCACCGTGGTGTCAACAGAAAAGACCTGCAACTTGTCAGCGAAACTTACCCAGCAAGTGACTCCCAGGTATCAATGTCCATATGACCACTTCATTCCACCTAGAGCATTAGAAAGGGAAACGTACCAAAGAGGAACAGTGACCAAATATGCTAAATGTGTTGGGCTATAAACAAACAAGGATACTATTTCAAAATTTAAAAGCTTTTGTCTACCTTGGTCACCAAAGTCTGAACATTATGGCCTTTCCTCAGAAACATACAGTGATCAGAAGTCCAAAGTAGCAACCGAAAAAAGATATCTTATCAGTGTACTATCAGATATGAGGCTCCTCTGAAATTGTCTATGGAGGTTTTTTACTTTCTCCTACATAAAGGGTGAGATGAACTCCACTGATAAAATTCAATTGGTGGTTCAAAGATGTTTTATGAGTATTTTGGTACAATGGATCTTGGTCTCCTGTGGCTCACTGCAAAGTAATAATGTAATTATGATTTATTTAGTTTGTTACCTTCATTTCTTCTGAAAATACACTGTCCAGCAGACACGTTAATGTGACTACCCGTCAAGACCTCGAATAACCTCTTTTTGCAGTGCACACCGTTGCGAGACATGCAGGAGGAGATTCATGGAAATGATCATATGGCATTAATGACTGGCAGACCCCATCCAGGCTCGATCAGTTGCCTACTGCAATTCTTTTCATTTTATGCTGCTTTTGAGACATGCTTGTTGATGACAAGAACAACACAATGCCCACTTTCCAAGGACACAAAAATCCCGTATCGAACTGGGCTCCCCCACGTGGCTGTGAGGTTCTGTATTAACAGGGGTGTGGAGCCATTACTATTTCATTGCCAAGTCCAGGTTTCTCATGTGAGGATCCACGGACAATACACCCTGGCAGGGGGGTTCCCACAGATTCTCAGTTGGTTTATATCCGAGTCTTTGGTGGTTAGAGGCATGTGATAAACTCGTCCTGTTGCTGTTTGAACCACACATGAGCTGCGAGCTGTGTTGCATTGTACTGCTGGTAAATGTCACTGTGCTGAATAAAAACAAACGGTGTGTACGGGTGGACACGGCCCTCGAGGACAGACGGATACATCTGTTGATCCTTTGTGCCTCCCAGAATATCATCACCACCCAGGGAATGCCACAGACTCCCTCCGCTGTCGTGCCCCATTCTGACAGTTGTTGCAGTGTGTTTTGCTTTCAGACATTTAACAATGTGCATTCCAATAGCCATCTGTCATTTGAAATGCCTCTCAGTTCATTTGGGTGGTCAGTTGTTTAACAGATGCACGCCTCTGCAGCTGACATTCACCCCTGTCATCTGTGGCCCACGACTACACCACAGTATCCTCGGCACCAATTCTGAATAGCGCAATTTTGCTGAGCACAGTATACTTTAACCACACTGACATGCAAACAGTTTACAGACTTAGTCATTCCCAAATGCTTCCACCCTTTCCCCAAAAGCCAATGACAGTGCACATTTTATCTCCTCCTTACAGTGACAACTGCACTGTTTTCTGTGGCTCCCAACATGCTTTGTATACCCTTCACTGCTAGTGGTGTTGTCTGTGAGTGGTTACTGCATGTCGATTTTGATTGCAGGCAGTGGTCACATTAATATTATGGACCAGACCGTGTATCTACACAATAAAGAAAAAACCCAGTGTAGCATATCAACTGTATTTTGTCAAAAAATATGCAAGTTTTTTCCACAGAAACGGAAAATTTCTAAATTCGTTCCCCTGTTGAAAAAGAGTGATAATCTTGAAACAGAAAACTGCAGACCTGTCTCACTTCTCCCAACTTTCTCTAAGGTTTTGGCGATACTAATCAAATATAGAGTGACACATTATCTTAATTATGGAATCTGATAAACAGTAATCAGCATGGATTTCTAGCTGGGAGTAGTAGCGAAACAGCTGTACTGGAAAAACCCAAAGGAAATAATTAGTAAATTGGGAGAGGGAAAAAGTGTTGTCAGGATAAATCTAGAGCTTTCAAAAGCCTTTGACACTGTTGACCACAGCATATGTTTGGAAAGCTTGAAGCTATAGGTATCAGAGGACCGGAGCAAAAAGTGGCTTGAGTGGTATCTGGAAAAGAGGATGCAGGTGGTTGGAATTACAGCACCAAAAGAAGTGTATTAGGCCCCTTGCTGTTCCCCATTTACATTAATTATATTCATGTGCCAGAGAGAAAAGCTAGAATCAAGTTGTTTTGCTGATGATACTAGTTTAATTGTTTGTTTTATGAAGCAGTCATTGCACACTATTGTGGACCATGTCCTACAAGATACACAAAAATGGCTCAGTGCCAACAAGCTAACACTGAATGCAAAAAAAAAAAAAAAAAAACAACTAATTATGTGCAATATGTAAGAATAAGTGAACATGACGACCTACATCTCACTATGGAGGGAAACAACTTGAAAGAGTTCAGTGAGCAAAATTCCTGGGTATGCACATTGATGAGAAGATAAACTGGAAGGACCATGTGGTGAGCTTAGCACTAAAACCCAATTCAGCATGTTTTGTACTTGGAATAATTTCAAGAGTTTGTAGTAATGACTGTACCAGATTAGTATATTTTGGCTATTTCCAGTCAATTGAGGCCTATGGGATAGTATCCTTGAGGAAAAACAAATTGTTGTTTAAATGAGATTTTCAAATTACAAAAACACCCTATTCAGATAACGACCCAGAGCCCACATCAAACACGTTGTAGGCCCCTTTTTAAAGCATTGGAAATTTTTGCAATTCCATCATTATACATTCTGAAATGTCTGTCGGTGATCAAACAAAATCGCAACAAAATGAAAAACCAATACAGGTTACCATACACGGCAATGTAAAAATCTCCACTTACAGGCTGTAATAAGGACCCAAAGTCAGAAACATGTATGTAATCAAGGCATCAAACTTTTTAATGCACTACCAAAACATATCAAAGAGCTGGAAAATTAGGATAAATTTAAAACTCTTATAAAGAACCACATGCTTGACAAATGTTATTACAGCATAAGTGAATAGCTGTGCACAAATGTATAAGGATTTAATTTCATGTGATGAACAAAATTTCATCAGTGAATGTGTCTGGCAAGCCCATAAGAAGATCAATAACCACATGCTTAACAAATGTCACTAAAGTATAAGTGAATAGCTCTGCTCAACTGTAGAAAAATATATGATGTGGCAAATGAAATCACAACTTCAAGGAATAGGTCTGTCCAGCACATAATTTCTTGTGTCATAAAAACAGTTATTTGTTGTATATTGTAATAAAAATGCGATAAATTAATATGAATACAGCACAAATTTAATCATTGGGATGTTGTGGTCTTAAGTCCTGATACTGGTTTGATGCAGCTCTCCATGCTACTCTATCCTGTGCAAGCTGCTTCCTCTCCCAGTACCTACTGCAACCTACATCCTTCTGAATCTGTTTACTGTATTCCTCTCTTGGTCTTCCTCTACGTTTTTACCTTCCCTGCTGCCCTCCAATACTAAATTGGTGATGTCTGAGAACATGTCCTACCAACCGATCCCTTCTTCTACTCAAGTTGTGCCACAAACTCGCCTTCTCCCGAATCGTATCCAATAACTCCTCATAAGTAATATGATCTACCCATCTAATCTTCAGCATTCTTCTGTAGCACCACATTTCGAAAGCTTCTATTCTCTTATTGTCCATGTTTCACTTCCATACCAGGCTACACTCCATACAAATACTTTCAGAAGCGACTTCATGACACTAATCTATACTCGATGTGAACAAATTTCTCTTCTTCAGAAAAGCTTTCCTTGCCATTGCCAGTCTACATTTTATATCCTCTCTACTTCTCATCAGTTATTTTGCTCCCCAAATAGCAAAACTCATTTACTACTTTAAGTGTCTCATTTCCTAATATAATTCCCTCAGTATCACATGACTTAATTCGACTACATTCCATTATTCTTGTTTTGCTTTTGTTGATGTTCACCTTATATCCTCCTTTCAAGACACTATTCATTCCGTTCAACTGCTCTTCCAGGTCATTTGCTGTCTCTGACAGAATTACAATGTCACTGGCGAACCTCAATGTTTTTATTTCTTCTCCATGACTTTTAATACCTACTCCGAACTTTTCTTTTGTTTCCTTTACTGCTTGCACAATATACAGATTGAATAACATCGAGGAGAGGCTACAACCCTGTCTCATTCCCTTCCCAACCACTGCTTCCCTCTCATGTCCCTCGAATCTTATAACTGCCATCTTGTTTCTGTACAAATTGTAAATAGCCTTTCGCTCCCTGTATTTTACCCCTGCCACCTTTAGAATTTGAAAGCAAGTATTCCAGTCAACATTGTCAAAAGCTTTCTCTAAGTCTACAAATGTTAGAAACGTAGGTTTGCCTTTCCTTAATCTACTTTATAAGGTGAGTCGTAGGGTCAGTATTGCCTCATGTGTTCCAATATTTCTACGGAATCCAAACTGATCTTCCCCGAGGTTGGCTTCTAGTTTTTCCATTCATCTGTAAAGAATTTGCGTTAGTACTTTGCAGCTGTGACTTATTAAACTTATAGTTTGGTAATTTTCTCATCTGTCAACGCTTGCTCTCTTTGGGATTGGAATTATTATACTCTTCTTGAGGTCTGAGGGTATTTCGCCTGTCTCATACACCTTGCTCACCAGATGGTAGAGTTTTGTCAGGACTGGCTCTCCCAAGGCTGTCAGTAGTTCTAATGGAAGGTTTTCGACTCAGGTCTTTCACCGCTCTGTCAAACTCTTCATGCAGTATCATATCTCCCATTTCATCTTCATCTACATCCTCTTCCATTTCCACAATATTGTCCTCAAGTACATCACCCTTGTATAGATCCTCTATATACTCCTTCCAACTTTCAGCTTTCCCTTCTTTGCTTAGAACTGAGTTTCCATCTGAGCTCTTGATATTCATACAAGTGGTTCTCTTTAATTTTCCTGTAGGCAGTATCTATATTACCCTGGTGAGACAAGCCTCTACATCCTTACATTTGTCCTTTACCCATCTCTGCTTAGCCATTTTGCACATCCTGTCGATCTCATTTTTGAGACATTTGTATACCTTTTTGCCTTCTTCATTTACTGCCTTTTTATATTTTCTCCTTTCATCAGTTAGGTTCAATATCTCTTCTGTTACCCAAGGATTTCTAGCAGCCCTCATCTTTTTTCCTACTTTATCCTCTGCTGCCTTCACCACGTCGTTCCTCAAAGCTACCCATTCTTCTTCTACTGTATTACTTTCCCCCAATCCTGTCATTTGTTCCCTTACGGTCTCGTTGAAGCTCTGTACAACCACTGGTTCTTTCAGTTTATCCAGGTCCCACCTTTTTGCAGTTTCTTCAGTTTTAATCTACAGGTCATAACCAATAGATTGTGGCCAGAGTCCACATTTGCCCCTGGAAATGTCTTACAATTTAAAACCTGTTTCCTAAATCTCTGTCTTACCATTATATAATGTGAAATTTTGCAGTATCTCCAGGTCTCGTCCACATATACAACCTTCTTTCATGATTCTTGAACCCAGTGTTAATCATAGCTAAGTTATGATCTGTGCAAAATTCTACCAGATGGCTTCCTCTTTCATTTCTTCCCCCCCAATCCATATTCACCTACCACGTTTCCTTATTTCCCTTTTCCTGCTACCGAATTGCAGTCACCAATGACTATTAAATTTTCGTCTCCTTTCACTATCTGAATAATTTCTTTTACTTCATCATACATTTCTTCGTCATCTGCAGAGCTAGTTGGCATATAAAGTTCTACTACTGTGGTAGGCGTGGGCTTCGTGTCTATCTTGGC
The DNA here is from genome assembly GCF_023897955.1 of Schistocerca gregaria. NCBI lineage: Eukaryota > Metazoa > Arthropoda > Insecta > Orthoptera > Acrididae > Schistocerca > Schistocerca gregaria. The sequence goes on along the minus strand of NW_026061723.1, from coordinate 1,331,331 downwards.
CACAATAATGCGTTTACTATGCTGTTTGTAGTAGCTTACCCACACTACTATTTTCTTTATTCATTATTTAACCTACTCCTGGTTACCCCTAATTGATTTTGTGTTTATAACCCTGTAGTCACCTGACCAAAAGTCTTGTTCCTCCTGCCACCGAACTTCACCAATTGCCGCTATATCTTACTTTAACTTATCCATTTCCCTTTTTAAATTTTCTAACCTACCTGCCCGATTAAGGGATCTGAAATTCCACGCTCCGTTCCGTAGAACGTCAGTTTTCTTTCTCCTGATAACGACATCCTACTGAGTAGAGCTCGCCCAGAGATCCGAATGGGGGATTATTTTACCCCCGAAATGTTTTACCGAAGAGGACGCCATCATCATTTAACCATACAGTAAATGTGCATGCCCTCGGGAAAAATTTCTGCCATAGTTTCCCCTCGCTTTCAGCCATTCGCAGTCCCAGCACAGCAGGGCCGTTTCGGTTCGTGTTACAAGGGCAGATCAGTCAATCATCCATAATGTTGCCCTGCAACTACTAAAAAGGCTGCTGCCCCTCTTTAGGAATCACACCTTTGTCTGGCCTCTCAACAGATACTCCTCCGTTTTGGTTGCCCTATGGTACGTCTATCTGTATCACTGAGGCAAGCAAGCCTCCCCACCAACGGCAAGGTCCATGGTTCATGGTTCATTGGGATGATGATAAATAAAAGTGGCGAGTGGATGAGTGTGTTATGCATTGCAAGGCAAAACACAGCCAACTGGGCACGGTATAGCAAGAGCCAACGCTGCAGCACACTACTGGAACAGAAACCTTTCATCATTTTCCACTATGGAAGTGTTTAGAGAACGTGAGCTTAAGTCCTAAACGAACATAGTGTGGATGTGTAAGCCCTCAGCCTTCGTGCACTAAATTCTTCTCATCTCAGTACCACAGCCTTCGCCATCGGCGTAACCGTGGAATGCAGTAAGGGGTTGGCTGTTCGACCACAAGAAGCAGCAGCCTGCCCTGAGTTACAAGGGGCTAGCGGAAATTCGCGGGGATTGTCAGCTGCACTGTTTTGCTGCTTTACCTACAACTCAGACTATTGTGGTCGTGACATTTCTTGTACCTATTAAGTGTTGCAACAATGTATTTGTATGATTTCAGCTGTTACAACTGCGACTCTTTGGCATCACGGTAATAGGGTACGGCATTTTTTCGCCTGTTTAACTGCACAGTTTTATTTTTCGCTATCGATTTGCTGTAGTACCTTAGAACATATTCTGAGGTCAAACAGAACGACCTCAACGCGAGCCAGCATGAATTTCGAGAATATAGATCATGCAAAACCCAATTCACTTAAAAAGCACAGTTGTCCTGGTGAGTGAAATGCGTTTCGGAAATCAGTAAACACCGTTTTCCCCTGTCTGCCTTGATCTCTGGTTTTCAGACTGTCGTTCGAGTTGGGTTGCACGTAGTCGATGTTTTCGGAATCCATGCTGCTTAGCAGGGGGGAGCTCATTCAGTCTGAGGTAACTCGTTACGCCTGAGTTCAGAATTATAAATTTTCTGCTTGACCAAGATTTCGTGCCACCGTGAAGACCAGCCTAGACTTCAGGGTGGCTCTAATGCCACTCTTGATTCCTTGTGGATAGCTTGGAAGTTAATGCTGATAATCTCTGAGAACTGTACACAGTCGTATGCGTGAATACAAGGTGCGCTGATAAAAAGTAAAACATTTATTAACTGTCGGCTGCTACTTGGTAATCAGCACGTGATTACCGACGCAAAAGGTAACACAGAGTTTGACAGTAGGCGTACAAAAAATATCTCGTGACCAAAGACGTAAGCGTAGTTATGGCGATTCGCTTCTTAAAAGTTTACACAAGTACAGATGGAAATTGTGCTCGAATATCTGATACAAATAAAGCAATATACTGATGTGAGTTGGGCGTTTTACTGCTCTGTAACTGGCAACAGGATCGCGTTTACGTGTATGTTATCTGGGCATCACAACCAATTAAAATAAATCCTCCCCCCCCCCCTCCCATAAGCATAAAAAAGCAAATGTCGGGCTTGGTAGTCTAGCGATAATGAGCGTGCAGGAACAGTAGAAGTCGCTAGTTCGAATCTCGGTGCCTTTCTTTTTTGTATTTTTAAGTGCAGTGTGCCATGTTTTTGGCTAAATATACCACTTAATCTTTTACCCTTGTTTTCGTCTGTCTGTTGCAGATCCTTTGCTTCGGGAACGGGGAGATGTATCAAGTTGAAATTTTTTTCACATACAGAGGTCGTGTTCCCTTCACGGTGTAAAATATACAGACCTAGAGGGCACTTTCTGTTGACCTACACTAATGAAAATTAGCAAGGAGCAAGGTTTTACAGTACACGTAAAGGAAAAATCCGAAAACTGGCAATTTGTTATTATATCACACGGTAATTGTTATCCAACATCGAACTTCAAATTACAACATCAGTAGTTCTGCGTTCATGTTGACTGGGTCCCAATACTAAACGTCAAATATCGCGCAAGGAATGGCAGTATTGTGTTTCGGAATGTAGCCGTCATCAGATATCCATATGCGATTACTGCATGTGCATATGTCGTTCAAAGTTGCATGTGAAGCAAAATTTCGCAGAATAGACGCAGTTAGCCTCAATGCAATACTTCTAATACTTAAATATCTTCAACATTTCGCGGTCCTGTCACCAACTGTATAAACATTAATTTTAATAATGAACAGTCTCAGTTGCACCGTTTATCTAGAATTTACCTGTGTTTCAGTCGGGATAACCCAACCTTCTTCACAATAACATATCTACTGTCTGTCCATAGTGGACATCGCCAAGTTAATACTACTAATTCATAAACTATCGCCAGACTGTAAAACTTATCTGGCACTGCCTCGGCCCCACTTCGCGACCGCGATACGGCAGCCACGAGTGCTGTACTGGATCTCCACTATGAACACACAGTAAACACTGTTATTCTGAAGAAGGTTGAGTTATCCCTACTGAAACCTGGGTAAAGTCTAGGTAAGCGGTGCAACAGAGGCTGTTCATTATTAAAATAATAATACTGGTCGCCTGCTTCCTGCATGACTTTGTCACATTTATACTATTAAAATGAAAACATTCTCGAAAATCTTTTAATCCGTGGGATCGGTATCTTGCCAGGATCAATGTCGATAACGGGTGAAAATAGTCGAGATTCTCTACTCCCGGAACGTATGAACTGTCTACATACATAATTAAGTTTGTATAACATCCTCACCGAGCGAGTCCATTTTTTCGTTTTTTTTTTTTTTTTTGTATATTATGCAATGTACCTTTTTTCTCTTTTGAAAATGTGTCTTAATGACGTGTAACATTTGGCAGTTCAT